>NC_089509.1:32459462-32770031 GCF_036850995.1 Saccopteryx leptura
ACTTACTTATATTGTACTTGTACTCCAAATAGGTTACCATGTGGACTATGATGACAAAATCTTTCACGTAAAATTCTTTGTACCTAGTGAAAATAGAGTGAATAAATAAGAATAAAAATATAATACATGAAATCAAAAGTGAATGAAAGTACACATTTATAGCAGTCAGAACTGGGCATTAATGAGTTGATTAAACCCTCCCTAAATAACTTTTCTTTAAGAGCTTTGGCACCTTTTTCTTTTTTGTATTTTTCTGAAGCTGGAAACGGGGAGAGACAGTCAGACAGACTCCCGCATGCGCCCGACCAGGATCCACCTGGCACACCCACCAGGGGGCGATGCTCTGCCCCTCCGGGGGGTCGCTCTGTTGAGACCAGAGCCACTCTAGCGCCTGGGGCAGAGGCCAAGGAGCCATCCCCAGTGCCCGGGCCATCTTTGCTCCAATGGAGCCTCCCTGCGGGAGGGGAAGAGAGAGACAGAGAGGAAGGAGAGGGGGAGGGGTAGAGAAGCAGATGGGCACCTCTCCTGTGTGCCCTGGCTGGGAATCGAACCTGGGACTTCTGCACACCAGGCCAACGCTCTACCACTGAACCAACTGGCCAGGGCCGCTTTGGCACCTTTTTCATGAGTTATAAAACTTTCAGTTCTTTTTACCTATTTTAAGTCCCAAAAGAAGAGTATTTAGTCATAGTTTCCACTAGAGAGAATTGCTTACTTTAGATGCTTCAGCAATTTCAGGGCTGTTTTAATGCCTGTGAATGAATGAATGCTTAACTTTGTATAACAGGCCAGCCAAGGAACAAAGATAGGAGAGACTCTACTAATCTAATGTAATCTCATAATGCTCCTGCATCACACCTCAATCTCTAGAGCCCTACCAATCTGTACCTGCGATAAAGGTCAGGATTCTGAGAAAATGAAAAAGGTTTAAAAAATCCTTATCATTATTGAGGATCTATTAAATGCAGAGAATACTACTACTAAAAAACTACTATGCCAAATAAAACACTGCAAATATACTGGACAGTAATGACACATTCAAGAAACAACCTGCAGAATAGCAGTAATGGTGTATAAGGAAATGGTCAGTTATATGGAAGAAATCATATTTGTGTAGGCAATAAAAAAAATCATTGGAATAAATTAAGTGAAAAATTCATGTAAAGAGCTAAATTTAAGGCCATCATAGAATGAAGGGCTTAGACTTAGTTGTAAAAAATTATGTAAGAAAATCTAGCATATTCTTTAAAAAAGATGGATCATTAAAAACATTTCTTTTCAGCATCTACTTCTAATGCACAAGTTCTCCAGAGACACAAACCTTAAGAGGATGTTTCATATTTGGTCCCATCAAGAGAAACAAGAGGACTCCAAGATTATTTATTATTCCTAGATTGAGAGCATGGGACTGACCTTTCATGTTCCAGAGATAAATGAGTTCTCTTTACATGTACTAAAGTACATAAAGCAAAGCAAATCACTCACTGGGAATAAAATAATCCATACTTATCATTATAGAGGAAATAGAAAGAATATGAGGATTGGTGTCAGAGAGCATTTTAAAGTTAGTCTTTTCTAAAACTTAATTTTATTTTTTAATCTATAAAAAGGAGACAGGAAAGCTTTTTTGACAGGCCTGTTTTTCAGATTAAATAAGGCAGCTATTGAATCAAGACTTCAAAGTGGCTCTACTAGAAAGGCAAATCCAACAGCACATTACAAACAACTGCGGATGCCAAACAAAGAAGACCTAGAAATAACACAACTGAAAATTGGAGACAGACAACACCAACCCTAGATTTAGCCAGTTCTACAAACAACATACCCAAACATGGAGAGTATACACAGACAAAATGGGAAGACAGAGAAGTGCAATCCAAAGGAATCAAGAGAAACCTCCAAAAATGAACTGAGTGAGATAAAAATAAGCAAACTACCAGATGCAGAGTTTAAAATAATGATTATTAGAATGCTGAAAGATCTTAGAACAACAATGGATGGACACATTGAGCACATAAATAAAGAGAAAATAAGCATCAGAAAGGACACTGAAATAATAAAGACCAGTCAGAAATGAAGACTACACTAGAAGCAATTAAAAGCAGGCTGGGCCTGACCAGGCGGTGGCGCAGTGGATAGTGTCGAACTGGGATGCGGAGGACCCAGGTTCAAGACCCCGAGGTAGCTAGTTTGAGCATGGGCTCATGTGGTTTGAGCAAAATCTCACCAGCTTCAACCCAAGGTTGCTGGATCCAGCAAGGGGTTACTCAGTCTGCCAAAGACCCACAGTCAAGGCACATATGAGAAAGCAATCAATGAACAACTAAGGTGTTGCAATGAGCAACGAAAAACTAATGATTGATGCTTCTCATCTCTCCGTTACTGTCTCTCTGTCCCTGTCTATCCCTCTCTCTGACTCTCTGTCTGTGTAAAAACAAAAAACAAAAAACAAAAAATCAGGCTGGATGAAGCAGACAATCAAATCAGTGATTTAGAGGACAAGATAAATGAAAACACGGAGGCAGAGCAACAACAAAAAAAAGAGGCAGAAAAAATCTGAGGAAACTATAAGAGAGCTCTGTGACAACCTAAAGAGAAAGAACATCTGTACCAAAGGGGTTCTTGAAGAAGAGAAAGAACAAGGGATAGAGACCTTGTTGAATGAAATCATAGCTGAAAACTTCCCTAAACTGATGCAGGAAAAAGTCACACAAGTTCAAGAAGAACAAAGAACTCCATTAAAGAGAAACCCTAAGAAATCTACACCAAAACACATCATAATTAAAATACCAAAGCTAAAAGATAAAGAGCAATTATTAAAAGATGCTTGAAAAAAAAAAGACTATCATCTACAAAGGAGTCCCCATAAGGATAACATCTGACTTCTCAAGAGAAACACTTGAGGCCAGAAAGGAATGGCAAGAAATAGTCAAAGTAGTTCAGAACAAGAGACTACAACCAAGACTTCTTTATCCAGCAAGGCTATCATTTAAAATTGAAGGAAAAATATAAAAGTTTCAGACAAAAAAAAACCTCAAGGAATTCATTACAACCAAACCAATGCTTCAAGAAATGTTAAGGAGCCTGTTGTAAACAGAACAAAGGGGGAAAAGAATATAGTAAAAGAGGAAGATTCCTTTAAAGAATAAAATAGCAATAAAGAACTATGTATAAATAATAATCTTCAATGAAAATGGATTAAATGATCCAATCAAAATAGATAGGGTAGCTGTGTGGATAAGAAAATAGGACCCATACATATACTGTCTACAAGAGACACACCTCAAAACAAAAGATACACAGACTGTAGGTAAAAAAATGGAAAAGAATATTTCATGCAAATGGAAATAAAAAAAACGCTGGTGTAGCAATACTTGTATCAGAAAAAATGGACTTTAAAACAAAGACTATAGTAAGAGATAAAGAAGGTCACTACATAATGATAAAGGGAACAATCCACAGAAAAGTATAACCATTATAAATATCTATGCACCTAACATAGGAGCACCTAAATATATAAAGCAGACTTTGACGGATATAAAGGGTGAGATTAACAGCAATATTATAATAGCAGGGGATTTCAATACCCCACTTACATCACTAGATAGTTTATAAAAAAAGAAAATTGCCAAAGAAACAGCATACTTAAAGGACACACTAGATCAACTGGATTTAATAGGTATCTTCAGATCCTTTCACCCTAAAGCAACAGAATATACATTCTTTACAAGTGTTCATGGCACATTCTCTAGGACAGACCACATGTTAGGGCACAAAAGCAGTCTCAACAAATTTAAGAAGATTGAAATCATATCAAGCATATTCTCTAATCACAATGGCATGAAATTAGAAATCAACCACAACAGAAAAACTAAAAATACTCAAACACATGGAAACTAAATAGCATGTTATTAAATAAGGAATGGGTTAACAATGAGATCAAATAATAAAAAAATCCTAGAAACGAATGATGATGAGCATACAAGAACTGAAAATTTATGGAACATAGCAAAAGCAGTACTGAGAGGAAAGTTCATAGCACTAAAGGCATACATTAAGAAGCTAGAAAAAGATCAAATAAATAACCCTGCATCTAAAAGAACTAGAAAAAGAACAGCAAATAAAACCCGGCAGTAGTAGAAGGAAGAAAAAAATAAAAAGCAGAGGGAAATAAATGACATAGAGGCTAAAGAAAAAATACAGAGGATTAATGAAACCAAAAGCTGGTTTTTTGAAAGGGTAAACAAGATCGATGAACCTTTAATCAAACTAAACAAGAAAAAAAGAGAGAGGACTCAAATAAAATTAGAAATGAGAGTGAAGAAATAACTGACACAGTAAAAATACAAAATATTGTAATAAAACAATATGAAGAACTGTAGGCCAAAAAATTAGACAACCTATGTGAAATGGACAAATTCCTTGAAACATATAATCTTTCAAAAATCAATCTGGGGATGACGTCAGAGTAATGGCGGGGTAGGAAGCGATACCGATAAATCTCCCCCCAAACTCAACAAGATCTTCAACCAGAAACAGAAAAACCTATACTTGGAGCTTCCAGATGCTTCGCAATACACCCAAAGGTATGATTGAGTGAAAAATTGGCTAAATATATAACCAAACCCCGAAGGAAATAGGGAGTAAGAAATGCTCCGCCTTCCTCACTAACCTAAACAGGGCGGCTTTCTCTGGTAACTGTGAATATAGAAACTGAGGCGGGCAAAGGGGGTGAATACATCCAGGCTGCGACACAAACGGCCGAACCAGGCTGTGGCACGGAGATCCAAGCCGAGGAAAATCTGATCCTGTGGCAACCCGGGCAATACAAGCTAACACTCGCGCCAAACCCAAACAAAGAAAGACAAGCGGCGCGGCCATTTTACCCGGTCTCCTGGTCGCTGCGCAGTTAGTGGGCGAGAATTTCTTCCTAGGCCCAGAGAGTGGGCGCCCGTGTTGCCCCACGGAGAGGCAGGGTCAGAGGCCTTTCTGTGGGCCGAGGGCAGAGTCTCTGGGCAGCCCCAGCGCCCTGGGAAAGCCACGCACGGGAGGGAGTGAGAACTAATTCCAACGGTGGAGATTTTCCGTGCTGCAGGGTGTTTCACTCAGAGGGAAACGCGGCCGGCCTCATATCCTGGTTTGCGCGCGCAGATAAGGAGTGAGCGATTCCTCCGAGTGCCTCGGCAGTGCACGCCCGTGTTATCGCACAGAGGGGCAGAGTCAGGGGCCTTTGTGTGGGCCAAAGCAGAATCTCGGGCCGCCCCAGCGCCTTGCAAAAGCCGCGCACGGGGACGGAGCGAGACTCAATTCCAACGCTGCAACTTTTCCCTGCGGTTGGGGGTTTCACTCAGAGCGTGAGACTGCTGGCCGGATATCCTGGTCTGCGCGCGCAGCCAGTGAGTGAGTTTCCTTCAAGCGCCCCGGAAGTGGGCGCCCGCCTGTGTTACCGGACAGAGTGGCAGACAGAACCAGAGGCCTTTGAGTGGGCGGAAAGCCCGCCTGATTATGCTAGCAGCTCTGACTGACTGAGCCTTACCCAGAGCCCTGTGCTGAGTGGAAATAGAGTGGGGAGTTGCCAGCTCTTTGAGCCTCTTACTATCCAGGCAGAGGCAGCAGCAACCCCATAGATGGATTATCAGGCTACTAATTGAGGAAGGAAAGACTAGGAGAAAGGCTCCAGGAACACGGACTCTCACACTGTCGGAGCCTATAAATGCTAATGAGCTTCGACTGCCGACGAGACTAAAGCACAATACATGACAATGCCATAGAGACTTATCAACTGCAAACCTCCACCTGAGCGTGCCAAGGGGGCAAAACCCGGGGTACAGAGTCACCGACCTGGAAGAGGGAGAGAAAAGAAAAAGTAAGAAGATAACCTCTCAAAATCAAGAATAATCTGCAGACTTTATAACCTATCCCATTTTATTATATTTGTTCATTTGTTTCTCTTATCTTCATTCTTGATACTTTTTTTTTCCTCCTACAATTTGGCCGATTAACTCTCTACCGGTCTTACTCTCTCCTCTCCTTGAACTACACTACCCATAAGTGTTACATCTCCCATTATCTTTTCTCTTCCTTTCTCTCTATGAGGGTTGCACTCCAAAACCCTTAACTCTCTCTCTCTCTCTCCTTTCCTTTTTCTTCTTTTAGTGGTTCCCTCTTTTTTTTCTCTCTCTTTCTTTTCTCCCTCTATATTAGTTTCTTCCTTTCTCCTTTACATCTCCTCTCATTCAAACCTCAATAACAAACAAATTATCTTATCTGGGACTCAAATTTATGTTTGTGGCATTTTGGGGGGTTTTTACTTCACCTTTTTAACTCACTAGCAGTGCTCCCATCCCTGGCTCTCCATATTATCTAGTTCTTGTTCCACTAAATACAATAGTAATTTTTTAATTTGTCCCCCCATTTTTGCGTTTTCCTCTTAATCCTCTCATCATAACTCTTAGACAACCAACACCTAAAAGCAAATCATTTTATTCTTGACCCAAATTTTTTCCTTATTTGCTTTTTGTGGGTCCATACGCTCTTTTTTTTTTTTTTTTTTTTTTTTTGCCCCTTTATTACTTTTCCCCAATTCAGGCCCTCCATCACAGACATTGTTTGTTATAATTCACAGTCCACCACAAGATTTTCTCAAGAAAGAGGGGAAAGGAGAGGAGAGGAAAAAAGGAGGGGGGGAATAATTTCCTTTTTTTAAAAAATTTTTATTTTATTTTATTTTTCTTTATTTCATTATTAAATTTTTTTAAAAAAAACTTTTCGATTTTTTATTTTTTTATTATTTTTTTTAAACTTTTTATTCTTTATTAAATCTCATTAATACTATCAACAAAACCACCCTCAGATGCCATTAAGGAAGAGAAAATCGAATATCATGGATACAAAAGAAAGAGAGGTAACACAGCTAGATGAGGAAAAATCTATGGAGAAAAAATTTAATATATTGGAAACCTTGGAGCTAAATGACAAAGAATTCAAGATAGAAATCCTAAAAATCCTCCGAGATATACAAGAAAACACAGAAAGGCAATTTAGGGAGCTCAGAAAACAACTCAATGAACACAAAGAATATATGTCCAAGGAAATTGAAACTATAAAAACAAATCAAACAGAAATGAAAAACTCAATTCACAAGCTGAAAAACGAAGTAACAAGCTTAGCTAATAGAACAGGTCAGATAGAAGAGAGGATTAGTGAAATAGAAGACAAGCAACTTGAGGCACAGCAGAGAGAAGAAAGAGACTCAAAAATTAAAAAAAATGAGATAGCCCTACAAGAATTATCTGACTCCATCAAAAAGAATAACATAAGAATAATAGGTATATCAGAGGGAGAAGAGAGAGAAAATGGAATGGAGAACATACTCAAACAAATAATAGATGAGAACTTCCCAAGCCTGTGGAAAGAACTAAAGCCTCAAGTTCAAGAAGCAAAAAGAACTCCAAGTTTTCTTAACCCCAACAAACCTACTCCAAGGCATATCATAATGAAATTGGCACAAACCAACAGTAAAGGAAAAATTCTCAAGGCAGCCAGGGAAAAGAAGAATACAACATATAAAGGAAGGCCCATTAGATTATCATCAGATTTCTCAGCAGAAACTCTACAAGCTAGAAGAGAGTGGACCCCAATATTTAAAGACCTGAAAGAGAGGAACTTTCATCCACGAATACTATACCCATCAAACCTATCCTTCAAATATGAAGGAGAAATAAAAACATTCACAGATACAGAAAAGATGAGGGAATTTATCATCAGAAAACCCCCACTGCAGGAATTACTAAAGGGGGTTCTCCAATCAGATACAAAGAACAAAAAAAAACAGAGCCACAAGTAAAAGCTCCAAGAACACAATAAAACCAAATTTAAACTGTGACAACAACAAAAAGAAAAAGGGGGGGAAGATGGAGATTAACAGTAGCAAAGGACGATGGAGTGCAAAAGTACTCACAAAATAGTTCACTACAATGAACAGGGTAGGGATCCTTTTCATTACTCAAAGGTAACCACCATTGAAAAACCCACCACAGAAGCACATGAGATAAAAAAGATAGCAACAGAGGAAAGATGTATGGAATACAACCAAATAAAAACAAAAGATAGAAAAACAAAAGAGAAGGATAAAACAAGACACAAAACTAACAGAAAGCAAGATATAAAATGGCGATAGGGAACTCACAAGTATCAATAATTACACTAAATGTATACGGATTAAACACCAATAAAAAGGCATAGAGTAGCAGAATGGATTAAAAAAAAAAATCCAACTGTATGCTGCCTACAGGAAACTCATCTAAGTAACAAGGATAAAAACAAATTCAAAGTGAAAGGCTGGAAAACAATACTCCAAGCAAATAACATCCAAAAAAAAGCAGGTGTAGCAATACTCATATCGGATAATGCTGACTACAAGACAGGAAAAGTACTCAGAGACAAAAATGGCCATTTCATAATGGCTAAGGGGACACTGAATCAAGAAGACATAACAATTCTTAATATATATGCACCAAACCAAGGAGCACCAAAATATATAAGACAGCTACTTATTGATCTTAAAACAAAAACTGACAAAAATACAATCATACTTGGAGACCTCAATACATCGCTTACGGCTCTAGATCGGTCATCCAAACAGAGAATCAACAAAGACATAGTGGCCTTAAACAAAACACTAGAGCACCTGGATATGATAGACATCTACAGGACATTTCATCCCAAAGTGACTGAGTATACATTTTTCTCCAGTGTACATGGATCATTCTCAAGAATTGACCATATGTTGGGCCACAAAAACAACATCAGCAAATTCAGAAAAATTGAAGTTGTACCAAGCATATTTTCTGATCATAAAGCCTTGAAACTAGAATTCAACTGCAAAAAAGAAGAAAAAAATCCCAAAAAAATGTGGAAACTAAACAACATACTTTTAAAAAATGAATGGGTCAAAGAAGAAATAAGTGCAGAGATCAAAAGATATATACAGACTAATGAAAATGACAATACGACATATCAGAATCTATGGGATGCAGCAAAAGCAGTGATAAGAGGGAAGTTCATATCACTTCAGGCATATAAGAACAAACAAGAGAGAGCCCAAGTGAACCACTTAACTTCCCACCTTAAGGAACTAGAAAAAGAAGAACAAAGACAACCCAAAACCAGCCGAAGAAAGGAGATAATAAAAATCAGAGCAGAAATAAATGAATTAGAGAACAGAAAAACTATAGAAAAAATTAATAGAACAAGGAGCTGGTTCTTTGAAAAGATCAACAAAATTGACAAACCCTTGGCAAGACTTACCAAGGAAAAAAGAGAAAGAATTCATATAAACAAAATCCAAAACGAAAGAGGAGAAATCACCACGGACACCATAGATATACAAAGAATTATTGTAGAATACTATGAAAAACTTTATGCCACTAAATTCAACAACCTAGAAGAAATGGATAAATTCCTAGAACAATACAACCTTCCTAGACTGAGTCAAGAAGAAGCAGAAAGCCTAAACAGACCTATTAGTAGAGAAGAAATAGAAAAAAACATTTAAAACCTCCCCAAAAATAAAAGTCCAGGCCCTGACGGCTATACCAGCCAATTTTATCAAACATTCAAAGAAGACTTGGTTCCTATTCTACTCAAAGTCTTCCAAAAAATTGAAGAAGAAGCAATACTTCCAAACACATTTTATGAGGCCAACATAACCCTCATACCAAAACCAGGCAAGGATGGCACAAAAAAAGAAAACTACAGACCAATATCTCTAATGAATACAGATGCTAAAATACTAAACAAAATACTAGCAAATCGAATACAAAAACATATTAAAAAAATAATACATCATGATCAAGTGGGATTCATCCCAGAATCTCAAGGATGGTTCAACATACATAAAACGGTTAATGTACATATCAACAAAACAAAGAACAAAAACCACATGATCTTATCAATAGACGCAGAAAAGGCTTTCGATAAAATACAACACAATTTTATGTTTAAGACTCTCAACAAAATGGGTATAGAAGGAAAATATCTCAACATGATAAAGGCCATATATGATAAACCATCAGCTAACATCATATTAAATGGCACTAAACTGAAAGCTTTCCCCCTTAAATCAGGAACAACACAGGGTTGTCCACTCTCTCCACTCTTATTTAATGTGATACTAGAGGTTCTAGCCAGAGCAATCAGACAAGACAAAGAAATAAAAGGCATCCATATCAAAAAAGAAGTAAAGGTATCACTTTTTGCAGATGATATGATCCTATACATCGAAAACCCCAAAGAATCCACAAAAAGACTACTAGAAACAATAAGCCAATACAGTAAGGTCGCAGGATACAAAATTAACATACAGAAGTCAATAGCCTTTCTATATGCCAACAATGAAACAACTGAGAACGAACTCAAAAGAATAATCCCCTTCACGATTGCAACAAAAAAAATAAAATACTTAGGAATAAACATAACAAAGAATGTAAAGGACTTATATAATGAAAACTATAAACCATTGTTAAGGGAAATCGAAAAAGATATGAGATGGAAGAATATACCTTGTTCTTGGCTAGGAAGAATAAATATAATCAAGATGGCTATATTACCCAAAGCAATATACAAATTTAATGCAATTCCCATCAAACTTCCAATGACGTTTTTTAAAGAAATAGAGCAAAAAATCATCAGATTTATATGGAACTATAAAAAACCCCGAATAGCCAAAGCAATCCTAAAGAAAAAGAATGAAGCTGGGGGCATTTCAATACCTGACTTCAAACTATATTATAGGGCCACGACAATCAAAACAGCATGGTATTGGCAGAAAAATAGACACTCAGACCAATGGAACAGAATAGAAAGTCCAGAAATAAAACCACATATATATAGTCAAATAATTTTTGATAAAGGGGCCAACAACACACAATGGAGAAAAGAAAGTCTCTTCAATAAATGGTGCTGGGAAAACTGGAAAGCCACATGCAAAAGACTGAAACTGGACTACAGTCTCTCCCCCTGTACAAAAATTAACTCAAAATGGATCAAAGATCTAAACATAAGACCTGAAACAATTAAGTACATAGAAGAAGACATAGGTACTCAACTCAGGGACCTGGGTTTTAAAGAGCATTTTATGAATTTGACTCCAAGGGCAAGAGAAGTGAAGGCAAAAATTAATGAATGGGACTACATCAGACTAAGAAGTTTTTGCTCAGCAAGAGAAACTGATAACAAAATAAACAGAAAGCCAACTAAATGGGAAATGATTTTTTCAAACAACAGCTCAGATAAGGGCCTAATATCCAAAATATACAAAGAACTCATAAAACTCAACAACAAACAAACAAACAATCCAATAAAAAAATGGGAAGAGGATATGAATAGACACTTCTCCCAGGAAGAAATACAAATGGCCAACAGATATATGAAAAGATGCTCATCTTCCTTAGCTATTAGAGAAATGCAAATCAAAACGGCAATGAGATACCACCTCACACCTGTTCGATTAGCTGTTATTAGCAAGTCAGGTAATAGCAAATGTTGGAGAGGCTGTGGAGAAAAAGGAACCCTCATACACTGTTGGTGGGAATGTAAAGTAGTACAACCATTATGGAAGAAAGTATGGTGGTTCCTCAAAAAACTGAAAATAGAACTACCTTATGACCCAGCAATCCCTCTACTGGGTATATATCCCCAAAACTCAGAAACATTGATACGTAAAGACACATGCAGCCCCATGTTTATTGCAGCATTGTTCACAGTGGCCAGGACATGGAAAAAACCAAAAAGCCCATCAATAGATGACTGGATAAAGAAGATGTGGCACATATACACTATGGAATACTACTCAGCCATAAGAAATGATGACATCGGTACATTTATAGCAAAATTGTGGGATCTTGATAACATGATACGAAGCGAAATAAGTAAATCAGAAAAAAACAGGAACTGTATTATTCCATACGTAGGTGGGACATAATAGTGAAACTAAGAGACATTGATAAAAGTGTGGTGGTTACGGGGGGGAGGGGGGAATGGGAGAGGGATAGGGGGTGGGGAGGGGCACAAAGACAACAAGATAGAAGGTGACAGAGGACAATCTGACTTTGGGTGGTGGGTATGCAACATAATTGAACGACAAGATAACTTGGACTTGTTATCTTTGAATATATGTATCCTGATTTACTGATGTCACCCCATTAAAAAAATAAAATTATTAAAAAAAAAAAAAATCAATCTGGAAGAATCAGAAAACCTAAATATCCCGATTACAACAAATAAGAGAGAAAGTTATCAAAAAACTCCAAAAAAGGCCCTGGCCGGTTGGCTCAGTGGTAGAGTGTCGGCCCGGCGCGTGGGGGACCCGGGTTCAATTCCTGGCCAGGGCACATAGGAGAAGCGTCCATTTGCTTCTCCACCCTCCCCTCCTTCCTCTCTGTCTCTCTCTTCCCCTCCCGCAGCCAAGGCTCCATTGGAGCAAAGATGGCCCGGGCGCTGGGGATGGCTCCTTGGCCTCTGCCCCAGGCGCTAGAGTGGCTCTGGTCGCGGCAGAGCGACCCCCCTGGAGCGGCAGAGCATCGCCCCCTGGTGGGCAAAGCATCGCCTCTGGAAGGCATGCCAGGTGGATCCCGGTCGGGCGTATGCGGGAGTCTGTCTGACTGTCTCTCCCCATTTCCAGCTTCAGAAAAATACAAAAAAAAAACTCCCAAAAAACAAAAGCCCTGGGCCAGATGAATTCCACCAAATATTCAAAGAAGAACTAACTCCTATCCTTCTCAAGCTATTTCAAAATATTCAAGAGAAAGGAAGACTTCCAAGCTCGTTTTATGAGGTGAGCATAATTCTGATTCCAAAATCAGGCAAAGACAACACAAAGAATGAAAATTATAGGCCAATATCCCTGATGAATTTAGATGCTAAAATCTGCAATAAAATATTAGCAAACCGAATCTAGCAATACGTGAAAAAAATCATACATCATGATCAAGTGGGATTTATTCTGGGGAGGCAAAGATGGTACAGTATTTGTAAATCAATCAATGTGATTCATCACATAAACAAAAAGGAGAAAAACCACTGATGCAGAAAAAACATTTGATAGAATCCAGCACCCATTTATAATCTAAACTCTCAGCAAAGTGGGAATACAGAAAAAATACCTCAACATGATAAAGGCCATCTAAGACAAAACCACAGCCAACATCATACTTAATGGGCAAAAATTAAAAGCAATCCCCTTAAGATCAGGAACAAGCCAGACATATCCCCTCTCACCACTCTTATTCAACATAGTACTGGAAGGCCTACCCATAGCAATCAGACAAGAAGAAATAAAAGGCATTCATATTGAAAAATAAGAAGTAAAACTATCATTATTTGCAGATAATATGATACTGTATATAGAAAACCCTAAAGTCTCAATCAAAAACCTACTGGACCTGATAAATGAATTCAGCAAAGTGTCAGAATATAAAATTAATACACATAAATCAGAGGCATTTTTATAAACCAACAAAGAACCATCAGAAAGAGAAATTAAGGAATCAATCCCCTTCACTATTGCAACAACAAAAAAATAAAGTATCTAGGAGTAAATTTAACCAAGGAGATTAAAGACTAGTACCCAGAAAATTATAAAACTTTGATAAAACAAATAAAGAAAGATACAAACAATTGAAGCATATATCGTGTTCATGGATAGGAATAAACATCATTAAAATGTCTATATTACTAGCCTGACCAGGCGGTGGTGCAGTGGATAGAACATCAGACTGGGATGTGGAGGACCCAGGTTCGAGACCCCGAGGTCGCCAGCTTGAGTGCAGGCTCATCTGGTTTGAGCAAAGCTCACCATCTTGGGCCCAAAGTCGCTGGCTCGAGCAAGGGGTTACTCAGTCTGCTGTAGCCTCACTATCAAGGCACATATGAGAAAAAACAATCAATGAACAACTAAGGTGTCGCAACAAAAAACTAATGATTGATGCTTCTCATCTCTCTCTGTTCCTGTCTGTCTGTCCCTATCTTTCCCTCTGACTCTCTCTGTCTCTGTAAAAAAAAAAGGTCTATATTACCCAAAGCAATTTATAAATTCAATGCAATACCAATTAAAACACCAATGACAGACTTCAATGATAAAGAACACATATTCCAAACATTTATATGGAACCAAAAAAGAAATCGAATAACCTCAGCAATCTTGAAAAATAAGAATAAAGTGGGAGGTATCACACTTCCTGATATCAAGCTATACTACAAAGCCATTGTACTCAAAACAGCCTGGTACTGGCATAAGAACAGGCATATAGATCAATGGAACAGAACAGAGAACCAAGAAATAAACCCACACCTTTATGGACAACTAGCTGTACCCGGCCACGAGTTGCTGTGGCTCAGTCTGGTTAAATGGAAAAGAAAGAAAAGAGAAAGCATACATTTCTAATATGTTTAATTTCATAATGCTTGTGGGTTACTCTCAGCCTGTCACGTTCATTCTGTTGAGAACGAAGCAGATCTGCAGCTGCAGAACGCGATCGCTGTGCTCTTAACCGCGCATCCTCAAGTCTGGCTGCACGTCGCTCTGCTGTTTCCTCAGCCCGTGTCTGAGCCATTCTTTGTCTGTTTCGCTCGTTCGCTGATGCCCGTTCTTCCTCAGTTTGATTTGCAATTACTCGTCGCACTGCTTCCGCTCCGCGAGTACGATAACCTAAGTTTGATCTTCTACGAGGCATTATTTGGATGAACTAAAGCAGATCAATTGCACTGAAAAAGAAGAATTAAAGTTATAACAAAAACATATAAAATTGCAAAACATTAAAAAAGGAAACAACATGAACTAAAAAACAAAAAAAAAACAAACAAAAAAATACTAACAAAATATTTCAATACAAATGCAGATCAATCAACACAGCTCAATTCTACGGCCAAACTATACTCACAAAATGAACGATATGGTAAATGACACAGCTCAATTCCAACACAGTATCACATGAAATAATTAAATCAAAATGAAAATAAATTGAAATCTATGAAAGAAGAAAAAAAAAAAAAAGAAATCTATGAAAATTCAATTTGAGGCCCTGGCCGGTTGGCTCAGTGGTACAGCGTCGGCCTGGCGAGTAGGAGTCCCGGGTTTGATTCCCGGCCAGGGCACACAGGAGAAGCGCCCATCTGCTTCTCCGCCCCTCCCCCTCTACTTCGTCTGTCTCTCTCTTCCCCTCCTGAAGCCCAGGTGCTGAGGATGGCTCCGTGGCCTCTGCCTCAGGCGCTAGAATGGCTCTGATTGCAGCAGAGTGACACCCCAGATGGACAGAGCATCGCCCCCTGGTGGGCATGCCAGGTGGATCACGGTCGGGCGCATGCAGGATTGCTTGACTGCCTCCCCATTTCCAACTTAAGAAAAATACAAAAAAAAAAAAAGAAAAAAAATTCAATTTAACGATGCAATTGGAAACACTGAAATGGAATTGTAAAATATTTAGTATAGCATGTGTAGCTTTTATTTCCAACAGATGATGCTGTTTTTCAAAAAAGCATGTTTTTACATGTCACAGGTGTGACATCTATATAATAGGTATATAAAACGTGTATTCAAAGCAATCGGTGAAGAACTTTCTGAGATTTAAGATTTTGAAAAACGAGGTAAGAGCATAGAATGGACTAAAGACAAGTCTCTTTAACAAATGATGTTGGCAGAATTGGACAGCTACCTGCACAAAAATTCTAGACCACCAACTTACATCATTCACAAAAATAAACTCAAAATGGATAAAAGACCTAAATGTAAGTCATGAAACCATCCATAAGCATCTTAGAAGAAAATATAGGCAGTAAGGTCTCCGACATCACTCACAGCAATATATTTGCTGATTTATCTCCATGGGCAAGTGAAATAAAAGACAGGATAAACAAATGGGACTATATCAAACTAAAAAGCTTTTGTACAGCTAAAGAGAGTAAGAACAGAATAAAAAGACAAACTATACAATGGGAGAACATATTCAACAATACGTCTGATAAGGGGTTAATAACCAAAATTTATAAAGAACTTGCAAAACTCTACACCAGGAAGATAATCCAATCAAAAAATGGGCAAAAGAAATGAATAGATACTTCTCCAAAGAGGACATACAGACGGCCATAGGCAGATGAAAAAATGCTCAACATCACTAATCATTAGAGAAATGCAAATTAAAACCACAATGAGATATGTGGTTTTAATAAAGAAAGGAAAGGACTGAGGTTTCCTTTCCACACCAGTCAGAATGGCGCTCATTAACAAAACAACACATAGTAAGTCCTGGCAAGTATGTGGAGAAAAGGGAACCCTCTTGCACTGCTGGTGGGAATGCAGACTCGTGCAGCCACTGTGGAAAACAGTATGGAGATTCCTCAAAAAATAAAAAATGGAACTGCCTTTTGACCCAGCTATCCCACTTTTAGGAATATATCCCAAGAACACCATATCACTGATTCAAAAAAGAAAAAAAAGAAATGCACTCTCATGTTTAAGGCAGTATTGTTCACAATAGAAAGATCTAGAAACAGCCCAAGTGTCCGTCAGTGGACGAGTGGATTAAAAAGCAGTGGAATACTATGGGGTGTTGAAAAAGAAGGAAATCTTACCTTTTGCAATAACATGGATGAACCTGGAAACGATTATGTTAAGTGAAATAAGCCAGGCAGAAAAAGAAAAATATCATATGACCTCACTCATCTGAGGAGCCCAACGAACAATAGGAACTGAGGAGCGGAACAGAGATAGAGTTGGGATTAAAGGATCCAGAAGGAAAGAGGACAGAGGGAAAGGGGTTGATAGGATGAGATACACCTGAAGGGAAGGACGGAGGATGATGTCGGAAAGGGGGCAAGGGAGATGTTGAGGGGAATGCATTCTGGGCTACACTAGAATCTATGTAAACACAATAAATTAAATTTAAAAAATACCAAAAAAAATAATAAGGCAACTATTTCTATTCAATGTAGGGTATATTGGATAGATAATAGCTGATACCTGTAAAACACTTAAATGAGCATACATAGAGTCAATTAACCATAATGTTTATTCTTTGTTTACATAACATCACTAGAAATCAAAAGATAAACCTCAGTCCTTTCCTTTCTTTATTAAAGTCTATGAGAGGGGAAACAAGTATGTATAAAATTATAAAACTGGAGTAAAGTGATGTGAAGCAGTAATAAACAGTCGCAGGTTGAAAAATCCTAAAGTGATCTGAGGTAGAGGTTACATGGGTGCATACAACTATAGAAATTAATGATGATGTACAGTAAATCTGTGTATTTTGTGAAGATATGTAAATCCCAAATGTTAAAAACAATTTTTTTGAACAGAGTTAAAACATTCCCCTTCAATGCCTGACTTGTGGTGGCGCAGTGGATAAAGCATTGACATGGAACTCTGAGGTCGCCAGTTCAAAACTCTGGGCTTGCCAGGTCAAGGCACATATGGGAATTGATGTTTCTTACTCTTCTCCCTTTGTCTGTCTGTCTCTCTCTCTCTCTCTCTCCCCTCCCTAAAATTAATAAATGAAATATTAAAATAAAGAACTTATAAAGGGATGCTAATACCATTTAATTTTAATTTCAAAATCATGTAGTTCTGATCAAGCCAGATAAATAAAAATGCCAGGGTAGAAATACCATGTCCATTCCCTACTAGATTCCTTAAGAGAGATTTGGCTTAGCACTTAAGTACAGGATGTACTTATATTAAAAACACTCCACATTCTAGGAATACAAGGGAATTTCCTCAATGTTATAAAGGATATCTATAAAAACCTACAACTATTGATAATATATTTTCTATGGTTAAAGGCTGAATGTATTTCCCCAATATAAGAATAAAACAAGAATGTCTGCTCTTGCCACCTTTATTCACCTTATTATACTTAAGGTTCTAGCCAGCACAATTAGGTAAGAAATGAAGGGCATCTAGATTGAAAAGAAAAAGTAAAACTATTTCTATTTGCAAATGATACGATCTTATATATAGAAAATCCTAAAGAATAAAGTAAAAAACTATTAGAATAAATGAGTTCAGCAAGATTGCAAGATACAAGATTAATATACAAAAATCAATTGCATTTAGCTACGTTAACAATGAAAAATTAAAAAAACAATTTCATGTATATAAGCATCAAAAAATGAACACATTTGGCCTGACCTGTGGTGGCGCAGTGGATAAAGCGTCGACCTGGAAATGCTGAGGTCGCCAGTTCGAAACCCTGGGCTTGCCTGGTCAAGGCACATATGGGAGTTGATGCTTCCTGCTCCTCCCCCCTTCTCTCTCTCTCTCTCTCTTTTCTAAAATGAATAAAAAATAAAACAAAAAACAAAAACGTACCCTTAAAAAAAAAATGAACACATTTAACCACAGAAGCATAGAAATGAAGATAATGTCAAATTAAAGTGAAATTAGAAAACAATTAGGAAGACAAGTAAAGTTAGGATCCCAACTACCAACTACCCAAAGACTTACAAAGGATTAAATTAAGAAGAATAAGACATTCTGCCCATTAGAATGGAAAGAGTGCTAAGGAGAGAACTCAAATTAAGAAGATGACTATTTCTCTGAGAACCTGAAAAAGGTCTACAAGTTGACATCTGAAATGACAGAACATTGAGTTCAAATCCTGAATTGTCCCCTAAACAATGAGGACTAAATATTTAAAAGTAGGGTTAAGCTTTTGCAATATACCTTATTTTTTTAGAGATATATTAGCTACTTCACGGTATTACAGGAACTAAAAAACATTTCCACCTATTTCATAGATTAAGGAAACACTGTTCAGAGTAAGATGACTGCATTGAAAATCCAGGTAAAGCACCACAATTCTGTAAAGAGCAATAAATGGTATGATCTCAAGCAAAGTGCTAATCTTGGTTAATACTTAACCAACTGAATTACCTCCCTTTATTTCATGTACTTATGTGAGAAATTTGACTGAATTATATGACCTCTTCTCTATAAATTACCACCAGACCACATGATTCACAATACAAATATGGTAGTGACTAGTTTAAAAAACAAACCAAAAAACTTTAGATACATCAAAAGCTCTCAACAAGATAACTAAAAATTAACAATGAAAATTTACCTATGTATATAATACATATAAAACTATCCAAGCCAATATATTCATTCATACAACAGCCAAGTCAAGTATATTATTCACTGAATATTCACACATACACACATATATAAACAATAGGTTAGTTTCTCAGTAATGGTCTTTCTTCTAGATGTTCTTAAATGTCCAGACCTAAAGAACTAAACTTAAAGACTTTCTAGCTATGCTACCCAAATATTTTACTTTCATCTAGAAGTTCTCAATAGCGAAAAAGCCAAAACTATAAGCAACTTTAAAATTTGCCTTAATTCTAGTAATTTTTCTCATCTCTCTATTTACACTGTAACATCCTTAGGGCCTGCAGGGACCTAATAGTGAAATCCAGGATGTGGACTCCGGTTAACAACATAAACTGCAGAAGCAGTCCAGCTCCCATGTTTTTCTTGGTTGCTTGCCTCAGCTACAGCACCCACATCTTTTGGGGTTGCCTGACTCAGCTCTAGTTCCCATGCCTTTCAAGGGCAACCATACTTTTTTGGCAGCCACGCCTTTTTAGGCTGCCTGACTGAGCAACTGACATCACTGCATTGATACAATGTTGACCCCATGCTGCTCCTGTCCCTAAGTACTATATCTACCTTGCCAGCACTGCTAGATAGGGACCAAGGGACAGTAGGGGCTATAGGGCTGTGGGGCTACAGGAAGCAGGGAAGTGAAGACTGCAGGACTGCTTGAAGTACAGCATGGAATAAAGCATTGCAGCAGGCCTCATCTCCCGCAAGCGATTCTACTATTTATCATTCCCTGTATCTCTTCAGTGCACCTAGCAAGGTACCTTTAATGTGGTATGTCCAATGAAAGCATTCTTCATAAAACGAGAGTACAAACTCACAAATTACTACACTTTTTATATTTAAAATGCAAAGAAAAATCTGCAGGCATTAATGAAATTTTGGGAAAAGGGTAACATTAAAATATAATTAGAAACATACATAAATAATCATTAAATATTTGCTTTATCTACATTAGTTTCCCAAATGTCATCATAATCATTTAGGAAACTTTTAAAACATGATTTCTGGGTTTCAGTCCTACGTCTGGTAATCTAGAGAATGTTCCCTTATTGACTCTACTGTACAACCAGATCTAGAAACCTCTGCTCTACATTATTGGCTCAAATAACTGAGTGGCAATGTAACTCTGACTTTTCTACTGTCCTAGGTCATTCCACTTAGTTCTGAAACATACATAAAGGTGGGTACACATATATGATAGAGCAGATTCTTATTATACCAATTCCAGAGAAAGGTAATGATGATATAAATTTATCCTGCATTGACAAAGGACAAAAATGACAAGAATTATAAAAATGTCACCTACCTATCTTCATTCTCCATAACGCTATGATCCCTAGAATTTACACCTTTATAACTGAAAGCATGTTATATTCATTGACCACTACTTGCCATAACTAT
Source organism: Saccopteryx leptura (assembly GCF_036850995.1). Taxonomy (NCBI): domain Eukaryota; kingdom Metazoa; phylum Chordata; class Mammalia; order Chiroptera; family Emballonuridae; genus Saccopteryx; species Saccopteryx leptura. Next base: position 32,480,029 of record NC_089509.1, read on the forward strand.
ATTGGAATTTTAGAGTTTAAAAAAAATGTTAAACAAAGTAGGATGACTAAATGAGTAAGCACAAGACTCAACATGTTTGTAGTTTCCACTTAACAAACGAGGTGGCTTAATATATCATAATTATCCATCAAGTGCTTTCCAATACTTGATGAATTCCTGAGAATTACGCAGCATGTCCTTTACTGCTCCTGAGATTTCATGAGCAGTTATATAGCTCTTCTCTCTAATGGTGCCTTCATTAGCTCCAAATTCTCACTCACAGCCTTTATCTCTACTTCACTATCTCTACATAGTATGTTTTAGAATAACTCTGACAGAGAATAAAAATTATTATAGGGAAATCCCTTAACTTCTAAAAACGTTAACTAGAAAAGAAGTGACACTAATAACAGTCCGAAATTACAACTCCCTACTTAGCCAGATGTCAAATGTTTTCCCACTTTCAGCATGATAAAAATCTACTCAATATGCACAACTGATTGCAGTTCTCAAACTTTTTGAACTCGGGGCACATTTAAAGTCCTACAAATAATTGTAGTGCACTATCTACAAATTTCTGAGAAATATGGTATAATAATTAAGTCAAATATTAAAAAATATAAAGTCCAAGTGTGCTTTTACGGTAATTAAACAAAATAAATACGACAAATATAAATTTATTCTGACATTAAAAAACATTTTTGTTATAATTTTTGAGTTATGCTTTTTAGAATTCATTAAAAAAGAGGGGTTAAAAATTAAAAAACGACAAAAAACTTTTTTTATATATATAGATACATTCTTAGTAAGATTTAGTAAATTCGGCAGGTCCTGGAGCGAATGTGTTTTTTCATTCTTGTGTTTATGAGAAACATGAGCCTGATGTCCTAGCGATTTCTTCAATGTTTGGGCATATATTTGAAAGGCAAACTCTCATTTCCTTGTCAATACATTGAAGAATTCCTCTTTTTACTCTTAACTGTATTGAGGGTAGAAAATCCTAATTCACATAAATAGGATGTTGAAAATTGTAGTAAAATGTTCAAAGCTTTTTAGATATTGCCACATATTCTTCTTTTATAAAAATAAAAAGGCTTCAAGAAACAATTTCTTATGTTTAATCAGTCCAGGATCAGTAGATATAGCTGCCAGTTCTTCTTCTGTTACTGTTAAACCCAAATCACTTGAAACTTCCATGAATAGGTTTCTAATCCAACCGTATTGTTCAGTGTTGAGTGATGGGAAATGCTATAAATTAAATTCTGCCTGTCAGCCTTCAAGTCCTATCTTATTTACACTTAACTTTACTCACTACCAAAATTGAATTCTTAAATATCACGCTTAAGCAATCTATCCATTTTATTTGGGTGTATTTACCTAAAAATAATGATGTGTTAATAATAAGTATAATAATGATGTGTTAACAAAAAAAGTGGTATTTCTGTATTGAAATGGTATAATAGAGTAACTATAATATATTTATGTTTATATCTGGGCACATGCCCTGAACCAGCGCAGCTAGTAATTCCAGGTCCTGACTGGGAACTGTGTGGAATTAAGAAAATATGGGGTCAGGAGGGCCCTGTAATTGCTGCTGGCAAGAATAAAGCCTGCCCCAAAAGGGCATCTTGCTTCATTTATGGCAAAGTGAGGCCATTAGCAAATCTTAACTTTACACCAAAGAATAAAATAAACTTGCCTCCAGTGGTTGGGGGACCTTGAGGGGAGTAGTGTAAACAATCCAGCACCACAGCTTAACAGCCTTTTGCAACCTGATTAGGCAAGTGAGATGGGGGGTTGGGCAGACTGTCTATTTAAAGCCAATTCCCCACACCTCTGTCCCCCCAAAATCTAAACTCCAAAAACTCTGGGGTTTTTGGTCCCCAACAGGCACATATTTCTCTGGACACCATAGGGCGCACCTGGAAATCTTCTAGGGCACACCAGTGCGCCCTGGCACTGACTTATTGTCTCCATCTTAGGCTGGTTATTATACTGTCTTTTCAGAGTAGAATACTAAGTTGTGAAGGAAAAACCAGTGTGAGTAGACTCCTAGGAGAGTTCCTCAAATCACACAATATATATATTTTTAAATCTGGTCTGTTGACCAAATTTACCTTAAGATAACTGACTAGCAACAGGACACGGCATCTATATTATAACAGGATTAAACCTAATTTTGTATACTACTGCCATGTAAATTCTTTGGTAATATTGTTATGTGATAACATTTCATAATTAAGTTCCTTTGGTGCAAGAAATTAATAAGCAGTGACAAAATATATTTGGCATATTTTTTTTATTAATTTTACTAGGGTGACATCAATAAATCAGGGTACATATATTCAAAGAAAACATGTCCAGGTTATCTTGTCAATCAATTATGTTGCATACCCATCACCCAAAGTCAGATTGTCCTCCATCACCTTCTATCTAGTTTTCTTTGTGCCCCCCCTCCCCCTTTTCCTCCCTCCCCCCACCATAACCACCACTCTCTTATCAATGTTTCTTAGTCTCATTTTTATGTCCCACCTACGTATGGAATAATGCAGTTCTTGTTTTGATTTACTTATTTCACTTCGTATAATGTTATCAAAATCCCACCATTTTGTTGTAAATAATCCGATGTCATCATTTCTTATAGCTTAGTAGTATTCCATAGTGTATATGTGCCACATCTTCTTTATCCAGTCTTCTATTGAAGGGCTTTTGGTTTTTTCCATGTCTTGGCCACTGTGAACAATACTGCAATGGACATGGGGCTGCATGTGTCTTTACGTATCAATGTTTCTGAGTTTTTGGAGTATATACCCAGTAGAGGGATTGCTGGGTCATAAGGTAGTTCTATTTTCAGTTTTTTGAGGAACCACCATACTTTCTTCCATAATGGTTGTACTACTTTACATTCCCACCAACAGTGAATGAGGGTTCCTTTTTCTCCACAGCCTCTCCAACATTTGCTATTACCTGTCTTGTTAATAATAGCTAATCTAACAGGTGTGAGGTGGTATCTCATTGCAGTTTTGATTTGCATTTCTCTAATAACTAATGAAGATGAGCATCTTTTCATATATCTGTTGGCCATTGTATTTCTTCCTGAGAGAAGTGTCTGTCCATGTCCTCTTCCCATTTTATTATTGGATTGTTTGTTTGTTGTTGAGTTTTATGAGTTCTTTGTATATATTGGATATTAGGCCCTTATCTGAGATGTTGTTTGAAAATATCATTTCCCATTTAGTTGGCTGTCTGTTTATTTTGTTATCAGTTTCTCTTGCTGAGCAAAAACTTCTTAGTCTGATGTAGTCCCATTCATTTACTTTTGCCTTCACTTCCCTTTGGAGTCAAATTCATAAAATGCTCTTTAAAACCAAGGTCCATGAGTTTAGAACCTATGTCTTCTTCTATATACTTTATTGTTTCAGGTCTTATATTTAGGTCTTTGATCCATTTTGAATTAATTTTAGTACAAGGGGACAAACTGTAGTCGAGTTTCATTCTTTTGCATGTGGCTTTCCAGTTTTCCCAGCACCATTTATTAGAGAGGCTTTCTTCTCTCCATTGTGTGTTGTTGGCCTCTTTATCAAAAATTATTTGACCATATATATGTGGTTTTATTCTGGACTTTCTATTCTGTTCCATTGGTCTGAATGTCTATTTTTCTGCCAATACCATTTTTCAATATCTGCAAAGTAGTAACCTTTAAGACAAAGTTTATAGTAAGGGATAAAGAAGGTTACTATATGATTAAGGAAGTAATTCAACAAGAGGATATAACCATTGTAAATATTTAAGCACCCAATATAGGAGCACACCTAAAAATATAAAGAAGATTTTGATGGACATTAAGGGCAAGATTGAAAGCAATACTGTAATAGTAGGGGATTTTAAAACCCTATTAACATCAATGTACAGATCCTCCAGGCAGAAATTAACAAAGAAACAGTGGCCTAGATCAACTGGATTTAACTGATAGCTTCAGAACATTTCACCCCAAAGCAGCTCCAAGTCTCATTTTATGAGGCAAGCATTATCATCATTCTAAAAACAGATAAAGACACTACAAAAAAACCCAACAACTATAAGCCAATATTTCTGATGAAAATAGATACTATAATTCTCAAAAAATCTTAGCAGACCAGATCCAGCAATACATTAGAAAGATCATACATCATAACCAAGTAGAACTTATTCTGGGGAAGCAAGGCAGACACAATATTCACAAATCAATCTATGTGATTCATCACATAAACAAAACGTAGAATAAAAGTTACATGATTATATCGATACAGAAAAATCACTTGATACAACCCAGCACCCATTCATGATCAAAACTCTCAGCAAAGTGGGAATACAGGGAACATACCTCAACATAATAAAGGCTGTCTATGACAAACCCACAGCCAACATCATACTCAATTGGCAAAAATAAAAAGCAATCCGTTAAGATCAGGAACAAGACAGATGTGTCCCTGTTTACTACTCTTATTCAACATAGTTTTAAAAGTCCTAGCCACAGAAATCAGACAAAAAATAAAAGGCATCCAACTTGGAAAAGAAGAATTAAAACTGTCATTATTTGCTGATGACAAGATACTATACATAGAAAACCCTAAAATCTCAGTCAAAAAACTACTAGGTCTCATAAATGAATTTGGCAAGGTGGCAGAATATAAAATTAATATTCATTTGTATACACCAAATATTCATTTTTATACATGTGGCATTTTTATACACCAACAATAAACTGTCTGAAAGAGAAATTAAGGAAACAATTCCCTTCACTATTGCAACAAAAAATAAAGTGCCTAGAAGTAAATTTAACCAAGGAGGTAAAAGGCTTGTACTTAGAAAATCTAAGACTGAAAAAAAAAAAAATCAAAGAAGATACAAACAAGTGGAAGTATATTCTGTGTTCACAGATAGGAAGAACGAACATCATTAAAATGGCCATGCTATCCAAAGCAATCTATAGTCAATGCAATTCCTATTAAAATACCAATGGCATACTTCACAGATCTAGAAAAAATATTCCAAAAATTTATGTGGAACCAAAAAAGAACCTGAATAGTCTCAGCAATCTTGAAAATGAAGAACAAAGTGGGAGGTATCACACTTCATGAATGAAGTTATACTATAAGGTCACTGTAATCAGAACAGTTTGGTACTGGCATATGCACAGGTATACAAATCAATGGAACAGGACAGAGAAGCTAGCTACAAACCCATGCCTTTTTGGTCAATTAATATTTGACAAAGGAGCAAGTGTATATAATGGAGCAAAGACAGTCGCTTTAAAAAATGGAGTTAGGAAAACTGGACAGGTACATGCAAAAAAAATGAAACTAGACTACCAACCTACACAATTAACAAAAAACACTCAAAGTGGATAAAAGACTTAAAATGTAAGTCATGAAACCATAAATATCTTGGAAAACATAGGCAGCAGACTCTCAGACATCACTCATAGCAATGTTTTGCCAATACAACTCTGCAGGCAAGTGAAATAAAGGACAAAATAAACAAATGGGACTACATCAAACTAACAGGGTTTTGCACAACAAAAGACAGCATTAAAATAAAAAGACAATCTACTCAATGGGAAAACAAATTTGCTGATACAGTTGATAAGAGGTTAATAACCAAAGTTTATAAAAAAAACTTCTAAAACTCAACACCAAGCAAGGAAACAATCCAATTAAAAAATGGGCAAAGGACCCAAGTAGTATTTCTCCAAAGAGGACATACAGATGGCTAAAAGGAATATGAAAAAAATGCTCAACATCAATAATTATTAGAGATATGCTAATTGGACCCATAATTAGATGTCATCTCACACTTGCCAGAATAACTTTCATTAACAAATAACCAACAACTGCTCTGGAGAGGTGTGGAGAAAAGGAAACCCTACCGCAGTACTGGTGGGAATGGAGGGTCATACAGCAACTGTGGAAAACAGTATGGCATTTCCTCAAAAAATTAAATATGGAACTATTTTGACCCAGCTATACCACTTACAGAAATATATCCTAAGAATCCCAAAACACTGGTTCAAAAGAAGTTTGAACCAGCTGCATGTTTCACTGAAGCTTTGTTTACAATGGCCAAGATGTGGGAACAACCCCAGTGTTCAGCAGTAGACAAGTGGATAAAAAAGATATGGTACATTTACACAATGGAATACTATATGGCTGTGAAAAAGGAAATCTTACCTTTGGTGGCAGAATGGATGGACCTGGAGTTTATTATGCTAAGAGAACAAGCCAAGGCAGAGGAAGAATAAAATCATATGATTTCACTTATATGTGGAATGTAATAAACACAATAAACTGAGGAAAGAAACAGAAACAAGAGACTGGGTCATAGGGAACAAGTGCACAGCTGTCAGAGGGAGGGGGGAAGGGATGGGAACAATTAAATGAAGGAATTAGCTAAGTCATATATACATAATAAAGACAATATGGTAGCTAATCCCAGAAGAAAAGGGGGGATGGAGGTAAGGAGTGGGGAGCAAAGGGGATAAAATGGTAATGGAAAGAGGCTTTGCATGGGGCATGGAGGGCATAATGCGGGGGGGGGGGGGAGGTGGAGGGTGTTATATTGAGTGGGACACGTGAAACCATATCAACACAATAAATTAAAAACTAAAAAAAGAAAAAAAGACAGATTAGGTAGAATAAAAATTTTAAGTTTTACTGAAATATTTTGAATAACAAATAACCTGCCTTTTGAATGAAGCTTTGCATCTTTTGGCAAGTTTCATTAGTTTGCTTTCAATTAACGCAAAATAAGTTCAGGTAACTTCCTCTGGCAATCCTTATTGGAATATACTTCTATTTCTAGTGAATGGACTCATTTAGTGACAATGTAAGGAAAATGGAAAATTAGATGAAGCCTCAGTAATGATAGCAGGAGCTATAAAACTGTATATCAAAGCAAATTTTTACATGAGAAAACAGGTGAGAATGAGCCCTATTTCAAAGATGTTCAAGTAGGTCAAAGAGACAATAAATAGTTCTTCCTAACCTGCAGATCAATGGGTGCCAAGATTGTACAAAATAACCTTCACAGGCATAGAAACTATTTTAAAACTTTATTAATAAATCCAGTTGATTTGCTGAACTTAAAGGTACTGTTATAGTGTTTTAAATGAAAACAAAATAATTCAGGTGCTCCAATAAATGCAGCTCTTCCCTGCAATGAATTGTGGTTGCCCACCAAAAGTATACTGCTTTGTAAATGAAAAGAAAATCCAAAAATTCCTTATGTAGTAGCACTTTGAGATAGAAGAAGGAAACTGCTCTTCAAAAGAATCTTGTGCTAAGGGCATAGCATTTTATAAAAGTTTTCATTTCTGATTTTGTGGCTAAAAATAAAGTATTACCTATAAAAATTCTCATAATTTACTCAACACCCATAAAGAGGATTTTCTAATCTATTAACAGATAGTCCTATAAAGAATGAGTTTTATATCCATTTGTTAAAAATATAAAAATTCACCACTTTCCAGCTTGCAAACAAATTTACATGAGATGGAATTTACTATCAATTCCAACAATATTTTGTACAATTGGTAAATGAGAAGGAAAAAGGAAAATAAAAAAACATACAAATGAACCTAATTTTTAGTTCAATAGCTTGGGGGGGGGGGGGCTGGCAAAATTCTAAAGATCCAGCAAAGTATTACTTTGCGACAAGAACTTTTATAAAATTTAAAAATGTGTTAACACTATTCTCTGATGATGACTGAAGAAATATTGAAAATAATACCACTATCAGACTCCATTTTATTTAGGTAAAAGTTGAAATACAAATTCTACTACTACATATTTACCTAGTGTCTAACTCTACGGTAGACATTTTTCAGAATATGAATGGACAAAAGGCTAGAACTTTGCCTTTTGAAGTTAGAACTCTAACTTCAATTAGAAAAATATTCTTGATTAGATAAGTAATATAAAACAAAAGGTATTTTCAGAGAAATCTGTGGATGGTTTGTATGTTTTGTTACTATTTTTTGAAATAACACTGAGTTAAAAATATATTTAATTTCTTTTTCAGCCAGCCAGAATTAAGAAATATTTGTAGTAAGATAAAGATATGAGTTAAAAGAAAGGCTGAAGACATGGGAAATAAGGGGCAAAATAGATATAAATTCTAAGAGGCAAGCAAATATATTGTTAGTATTTCCTAAAGGGATCAGGTTGAAAATATTATTTACAAAATTATATGGATTTAGTAAGTCAAGTTGGGGCATAGTCTCTGGTGAGATGTTTCCTTGAGCTTTCCAAAGCTGAAGTTTAATTCCAAATAAAATTATACCTTTTTGTGATTTCTAGATAAACTTGTCTACAGTGGAATAACTGGCAATTACCAACAATTTCATAAAATTTTTTCTTCTCATTTGCTCCCAGTGAATGTAGGGCACAATTTACTTAAGAAATCACTCAGATCACATGATTCAAAGGTTTAATAACATTTAGTTTAATAAATATAATTACATGCTATTTTGTTCACTGATATTAAAAGGAAAAGTATTTTATATTGCCCAATATTTCAAATTGACCAAATAATTCATACCAAAGATATACAATTCTTCAGAAAAGCAATGCTCTCTCACTTCTGCGTTTTCAATGCTGCAAAAAAGCAGTGCTTGAAACTACATATACATACACATCTTTCAGTAAATGTAGTTACAGTCATGTATTGCCTAATGACACGTTCTGAGAAATGCATTGTTAGGCAATAGTGTTGTTGCATAAACATCAGTGTACTTACACAAATCTAAATAGTATATAGCCTACTGAACACCTAAGCTATATGGTATAGTGTACTTACTGCTCCTAGGCAATAGACCTGTAGAGCATGTTACTATATTGAAAACTGTAGGCAATTGTAACACAATGGTAAGTTATGTATCTAAACATTTCTAAATATAGACGAATACCTATAAGAGAAAAAACTGTCACATTGATATAGGGCACTTACCATGAATGGAGCTTTCGGACTGTTAGTTCCTCTGGGTGAACTAGTGAGTGAGTAGTGAGGGAATGTGAAGAACTAGAATATTAATGTATACTACTATAGACTTTACACTATACACTCAAGCTATGCTAAATTTATTTAAAAATTATTTCTTCAATATATTAACCTCAGCTTACTATAACTTTTTACATTATATATATATATTACTTTTCAACTCTTGTAATTAAAAATAGCTTAAGCAAACATTTTGCAGTTGTACAAAAGTATTTTTTCCTCTTTATTGTATCAGCTTTCTTCTACTTTAAACATTTAAAATCTTTAATTTTTTAAAATTTTAAACCTTTTTGTTAAATACCAAGACCACACACACCTTAGTTTAGGCCTGCACAGGGTCAGGATCATCAATAACACTTCCACCTCCACATCTTAGCTCACTGGAAGGCCTTCAGGGGCAATAATACACAAGGAGCTGTCATGACCTATGATAACAATTCTTTCTTTTGGAATACTTCCTGAAGGACTGTGGGAGGTTCTTCATGTAGAGGTCTCATTCTTTTCAAAAACATGTCCAAGTTAGTTTGCTTGGTTTCATCACCAGTTTGTTTATAAGCAGATAAGGTACCATGAACACTCCTCTCTACTGAAGAAAACCTTTCAGTGTTGGGATCCATATTTTCGAACTTTTAAAAAACTTGTTGAGGTCTGCGAATGCTTCCGTTAAACCCTGCACTGAATTTTCTCGGGTGTTCTTTATCTTCTCCTGCAGTTTGCCTTTATCTTGCCTTTCTTAGCTTTGTGTTCCAGTTCCAACAACTCATTAGTCAGTTTCTCAGGAATCATATCTAGAAGCTCTTCAATGTCATCTCTAGACTCAGGTTAAAATTGTTTACCATCTCAACCAGAGCCTTGTTGATTTTTTCAATCTCCTCATCCTTGGAAAATCCTCTGAATTCTCAGACAAATCTTAAGTGTTTTCTTCCAGATGCCATTTGCTCCTTGGTGACATCAACCCAAGCCCAAACAAGTTTCTTGATGCAGTTGTAGATGTAATCCTTTCAGTACTGCATCAGTGCCTTCCTTAGTTGCAGCAAAAGTTTAAGATTCTCTTCAAGTAGTAGGACTTAAAATCTACTATAACTCTTTGATAAATTAGTTGGAGCAAAGTAGTGTTTGGAGTGAGAAACAACATTAGTATTGGGATAAAGGTCACTGGTAAAAGCAGGTTGTCTGGGAGCATTTTCAATAGTAAGTAAAATCCTGAAAAGTACTTTGCTGGAACAGCAATTCAGTTGAGGGCAACTTGGAAGAAGGGCAGTGTCATTCATGTCCTATTGATCTTGCAGTACACTGGCAGTGTGTACTTACCGATATTCTTGAAGGCTCTGGGGTTCTCATGGTGCCAGATCACAAAGGGTTTGACTGTAGCCTACAGCATTGTCCCCAAACCACACTGTTATCATGCCTTTAAAAGCCTTGAAACCTGGCACTGACTTATCCTCCTTACAGATAAAAGTCCTTTCAGGCATCTGTTTCCAGAATGGGGAAGTTTCATCCATATTGAAAATTAGCTCTGGCAGGTAATTTCCCTCTACAATCAGTTTACCCAGAATTTCCAAATATTCTTCCACTTTCACATCAGCACTTGCAGACTTATCACTCGCTTTCAGATTACAGGGATGCCTCAATTCTTGTTGATAATCTGTCCAAAATCAATCAGCGAAATCCAAAACCAACAAAAACTGAGGCAATTATTTCCATATGAATCAATGTAAATCCAATTGCTGTACACAGTAATCACTTACATGTAATTGTAGTATTAGCACTAGCAATCAATAAAAAAAGCACAAACACACTGGAATTGTTTGGCTACATGCGCAGGGTGATGCTCACATACGAGAAATGATGCCACACTGAGCAGGAGAATGCGTGGGTCGCCCTTTGTGTTTGCAAAATTGGCAGCAAGGTGACATGGGCATGATGACGAAATCTGAGACAAAATTTTCATGAAAAAAAAATCAATGAAAACCGAAACTGACGATAACCAAAGTCAACGAAAAGCAAGGCATTACTGTATTTAATAAATAAAATCACTGAGCCTGACCAGGCAGTGGCACAGTGGATAGAGCATTGGCTTGGGATGCAACGGACCGAGGTTCAAAGCTCGAGGTTGCCAGCTTGAGGATGAGCTCACCACCTTGAGCACAGGGTCACTGGCTTGAGTCCAAAGGTCACTCACAGGCTTGAGTCCAAGGTCACTGGTTTGAGCAAGGGGTCACTGGCTCGACTGGAGCCCCCTGGGTCAAGGCCCATACGAGAAAGCAATCAATGACCAATTAAGGTGCTGCAATGAAGAATGATGTTTTTTATCTTTCTACCTTCCTGTCTATCTGTCCCTATCAATCTCTCTCTCTTGCTCACTAAAAAAATAAAATAAAATCTTTGAGTCACTCAAATCTGTGTTTTTCAACCGCTGGTCCACAAAAAACCTATATGATGTTGTATGAAGATCTTATACCCAATTATCTTAGTTGAATTTACTTATGCTCAGGGTAATTTCTGCCTTAGTGGTCCCTAAAATAATTGTATTTCCACCAGTTTCCAAGTGTAATAAAGTTGATAAGCACTAATTTAAACTACCCAGAGTTGGCAGTAAATTCAAGAGTCATGTCCAGCCATTTCTTTTAACACTGCAAATAAATTTCTTTTGCTTTGGCTTCATCTTCATGGTGCTAAGAGGTATACTTTTCTGTGTCTGGTGGAATTTCTCCATGTCTGATACAGGCCCTTCCTGAATTTTTATTAGTCTCGCTGCCTTTTATGAAGCAGGTATTTTAATAGCTTCTCTTACTTTGTTCTTGATCTTCACGATGGGAGCTATGGTGTAAGGACATACCTAACTGGTAAGCATAACCATCCTTATTTACCACTTTTGTAGTTCTTTATCACTTTTAATTTTGCCTCCAGATCAATCACACAAAGTGGCCTGGAAGTGGCATTAGCAGTGGATTTTGCATGCTTGGGAGCCACGAGGAACAAAACATGAATTATATCAAGCACAAGAGAAAATGGTGCAATCAAGAGAAATAGTAAATGTGATATATATGGGCTTCTGTAGGAGTAGTATGACATACCATTTCATAGCAAACATTTTATATAAGTCGAAAGAATACACTTTAAAATAACAATGAAAAGTACAGTAAATAAGTCAGTAAGTCATTCATTATCAAGTATTATGTACTATCTTAACTGTATGTGCTACACAGTGATACCTTCACACACAAGCACATTAAATCGAGCAATTTGAGAGATGAGCAGTCATTGGCGGGATATTTTGCTTTAAGTCACAAGTGGATATTTGAATCATGAGTGTTGGGCAAGTAAGTTTGTAAAATCTGTGTTTTTTGAGTTTGCTCACTTTTACTGTTAAAAATGGTACTGAGCAGCCACGTGTGTGCTTGCCCTCTGAGAAGGGCAGGATTGTAAATTGCTGATTACCTTCCTGCTTGGGAGGGACCATTGTTATGCTAATATTGGCTGGAGGAGAGGTTTTGGGGCCAGAAAAGTTTTAAAAAGGAGAGAAAAGGAAAAGAAGCCATGATAGTAGGTAGAGTGAGAGCAGAGAGAATGCAGAGTGCTGAAGGAGGAGCCAAGATGGCAGGGAAAGAGAGAGAAGCCAAGATGGCAGGGTGCTAAAGAAGCCAGTTTGTGCAAAGGAGAAAGAAGAAGGTGTGCAGATGGGGAATCAGAGGTGACTGAGAATGATGGGAGCCTTTGATTCTAGGAAAAACCAAAGATTCTCCTGGTTGTGGAACCAGAGAATGTGTAAAGTAGCTTTGGGAGCCCCGCATGTTTTGCTTGATGGCTGGTATGAATCTTGAATAAAGGAATGGCCTGCCATTTTTCAGCTCCCCTGTTTCTTTACTGTTTGCCCGAATCTAATAGGAAACCTGCATGTGTGTGGCCACGACGGCCGTGACTACTGGCCATACATCTGGCATAGTTTGTGGCAGGATTTGGATCAGATTGGTATGGAGCCACCACCACCTTTGAGGGAGTAGAGGACTGGTTGTTGTTATTGATAGATATGTAAATTCCAAACTGCCTTCTTGATGTTCTGCTTATCTGTCAGACCTCACCCTTACTGGACTACCACCCCTGAGACAGAGGATTCCAAAAAGCTGAGAAGCTGCCCCAAGGAGGGGCTCCAGACATACCAGGACTTTTGCTTCAACACCCACATGCTCAAAGCCCCCCAAGGAGCATTCCGAACATACCAGGACTTTTGCCTCAGTATCCCCTCAGGCTCTCCCAAACACTATATAACTCGCCCCTAGTCTGTAACCTGCGCTCTTGCCCCCCCACCGCAGAAGTGCCCAGCAGGGTTCCTTTCTTCCTTTCAATAAAGCCTGTTACTCTGGTCTTTCGGACTTCCATGGATTCCAACAGTTATGGTTCCCCATGGCTGTTCTTTTCAGGACTGTGGGCTGGCTGATTTTTACAGCCCTGCAAGAGGAAACCGAGAGCTCTGTGCAAGAGGCTGCCCAAGGCCTGCAAACCGAGAAGCGGAAGAAGTTGGAATGGCCGTGGGAGAAAGAAATGCAGATCCTGGAACAGGAGCAAGTACTGGAAAAGAAGGCCAGTCTCTGGGTTCACAAGTTGCACCTGGAAATGGAGCAGTCTCTGGAGAAGAAATTCCAGGGTTGTGAGTTGCAGTTTGTCCTGGAAGTTGTGGAGAGCCAGCAGCCGTAGGAGCCTAAGCTGGAGCTGTGCCAGTGGAATGGTTTTGAGTAAGGGGCTGAAGTCTGCTGTCCGAAGACTCCAGAAGGTAAAAGCCCAGCAGCAAAGAGTACCTATGAAGCCCCTGGTAGGTTTGCTGATTGTGGGCCATAGGGGCAGATGGCAGCACGCTCTCTTGAGCAGTGGTGGAAAGGTTGGCTGCTACTGCCACGTACTCCTCTTTGGAGCAGTGTCTTAAGAGCTGCCAGGACAGCAGGTATGAGGGGGGGAGCCTGAGGCCCCATGTGTGTAAACTGACTCTTGGATTGCGACCAGAAGGGACACCACCTCCCTTGCTGGAAGGATATGCAGCTTTTTGAGAATATGAGTCCCTGATGAAGGGGGGAAGAGGTCTGGTTGAAACTGTATGACTTACGCTGTTGCTGTAATTTGTGTGATTTGCCTAATCCCTTGCACAGGAATGCCTGTGGTGTGAATAGAAAGTGAGCAAAAGGGGTGAAATGTTGGGCAAATAAATTTGTAAAATTTATATTTTCTGAGTTTGCTCACTTTTATTGTTAAAAATGGGGCTGGGCAGCTGTCTGTGAAACTGCTAATTCCGTTCCTGCTTGGGAAGGGCCATTGTTATGCTAATGTCTCCTTTCACTTCCACCAGCATCTTCACCTGACCCTGAAGGTAAATACACTTCATAAACCAGCTTATTTCTTTACATTCTTTAAATATATATATATGTATTTGTTATTTTATAAAGTACATTTTCTTATTTAAAAGCATATAAAACAAAAAATTTGTATGGTTTTTGGGGGCCAGAACACATTGCTTTCCCATTAATTTAAATGAGGAATTTCTATTTGACACATGAGCAAACTGAATCACCAGCTCAGCCATGAAACGGATTAAACTCCTATGTCAAGGTACCACTGTACTTTTATACAAGTGTTTCCTATATAAATATCAACACAAACACCAGAGAAATGTTACACTTTTGAAGTTATGATGGCAACCATGTTACCAGATGATGTGAATTTTTTGGCACCATTATAATCTTATGTAACCACGGTGGTATATGCAGTCTGTTGACTGAAACGCCATCTATGTGCATATATAGACTGTACTTCATGCCTATTAGAATCCTGATGTTAATTAAAATGCCCATAAAGTTGTTTTTCAGAATATGATTGACCAACAGTCCCAAAATAAAAAAACAGCATTAGTGAGAAAAATTGTAAGTTTATAACACGAAATCTTCAGGGGAAAAGGCATTTATTTATAAGTTAATATAATATTTTATAATCTTTAAGCATGGAATATCCTCTGTAAATGATGAAAAGTATCAATTTGTATTAGCGTGATGAGAAGTATCAATTTGTATTAGTGTAAACAAATAAATAATATTAGAAGGGCTTCTTTAATACACATGTATAAAAATAAAATATTCACTTCTGAATTATTGGGCTAATAAAAGAAAAACAATTAGCAAACAATCTAGAAATCCTTATTGGCATGGATTCATTTTATAACTACATCTTAAATATTATGTTGGCCAACAGTAGTCTACTTTCTCTGAGCACATGGACTCTGACTACAAACATGCTGAATAGGAGGAGGAGTTAAGCTTGTGAATCAAAGCCATTATCTTTACTTTGGACGGAGAAACAGTATAAAGGTAACAAAGATGAAGCAAAAACATTAATTTTTTTGGAAGTAGGAGAATATCATACATGGGATCTAAAGTCAGTGAGTAAGAAGAGAGGACATGTAGGCAAATTTACTGTACTTTCTTGCAAGAGCAATTACTTCAAGGCAATCTGTTCATTTAAGAATAATGAATAGAATCCTTACCACTATTTAAATACCTTTTTCTTCTGATATGCTTACATAGCTGAATTTATGTAAATGTAAATATGATATACTTTGATCCCAGTGAATTAATTAGCAAATGTTAAACTAGTTTTGGAAGGAAAGAATTGAAAATAGCATTGCCTTGGAGAGAAACCATTTGAGAATTTCAAAAAATTATCTCTGAAAATGCAAAAATCTTAGAATTTTCTTCAAAAACTAATAACGAGACTCTTCAGCTTCTGCAGAAAACATGAGGAGGTCAAAGTCCTAGTTTGAATACTAGGGCTAAAGAAATTATGTTCTCCCATTGTTTACTAATGATCCCTGGTCAGGGAACATACAAGAATCAACCAATGAATACATAAATAAGTGAAACAACAAATTGATGATTCTGTCTTAAAAAAAATAGCAAATATTGTAAATTTCCTCTACTTCCCTGCCCTCATATCATAAAATCTAGACGTGACCACAGTACAATTTAGAGAAAGAATTATAGTACAGTCATGAGCTGCACAACGTTTTGGTCAACTACAGGCCACATATATGAGCGGTCTCATAAAATTATAATGTAGACAAAAAAATTCTTATTGCCAAGTGCCATCATAGCTGAAGTAATGTCATAACACATTACTCATTTGTGGTGACACTGGTGTAAACAAACCTACTGTGCTACCAGTACTACCAAACTATAGCATATACAATTATGTTCAGTACAGAATATTGCATAATAATGAATAAACTATGTTACTGGTTTGTGAATTAACTACACCATACTTTTATTTTGGAATGTACTCTTCCTAATTATAAAAGTTTGCTGTAAAATGGTATGATGTGTTACAATAGCACTAGGTTCAAACATCTCTTGACTGCATTTTTTCTCTTGTGCTTTGATTTAATGTATTGTTTTATAAATTTAATGTAGTCTAAGCGCACAATGTCTATAAAGTCTACAGTAGTGTACAGTAATAATGTTCTAGACCTTCATGTTCATATATCACTCACTTATCCAGAGCAACTTCCAGTTCTGCAACCTCCATTCATGATAAATATCTTATTGCGGTACTACATTTTATATTTTTTGTATCTTTTTCTATACTTTTCTTATATTTAGACATGTTTAAATAAACAAATACCATTACATTACAACTGCCTACATTATTTAGTACAGTAACATGCTGTGTAGGTTTATAGCCTAGGAACAACAGGTTATACCATATAGCTTAGGTAATTAGTAGGCTATGCCATCTAGGTGTGTGTAAGAGCACTCTACAATGTTAGTACATTAACAAAATAAAAAACAAAAATCATATTAAATAGATGCAGAAAATACACTTGACAAAATCCAACACCCATTCATGATTTTTTTTAAAAAAATTCAACAAACTAAAACAGAAGAAAACTTCAATTTGGTTAAAAAAAAAATCTAAAAAAGTTCTCCAGCTAACATCATTTTTTTAAAAATTTTATTATTATTATTTTTTACAGAGGCAGAGTCAGAGAGAGGGATAGAGACAGATGGACAGGAACAGAGAGAGATGAGAAACATCAATCATCAGTTTTTTCGTTGCAACACCTTCATTATTCATTGATTGCTTTCTCATATGTGCCTTGACCTTGGCCTTCAGCAGAACGAGTAACCCCTTGCTCAAGCCAGGCTGGTGAGCTTTTGCGCAAAACAGATGAGCCTGCGCTCAAACTGGTGACCTCGGGGTCTTGAACCTGGGTCTTTCTGCATCCCAGTCCAATGTTCTATCCACTGCGCCACCGCCTATTCAGGCCAGCTAACATCATTTTTAATAGTGAGAATCTTGATGCTTTCCACTAAGACCAAGAACAATGTAAGAATCAACCGTGGTATTCAATATTATACTGCAATCCTTAGTAATGCAGTAAGACACATAAAGCAAATAAAAGGTATAAGTAAAACTTGTGTTTTCAAATGGCATGATTGCGCATGTAGAAAATCCCAAAGAATACACACACACACAACACACACACACTATTAAACTTTGAAGGAAATCCAGAGTAACTAAATGGAGAAATATTCTATGTACAAGAATAGTAATACTTTATATTGTTACAATGTCCGTTCTTCCACTCGAGCTATAACTTGAATACAATCCCAATCAAAATTCTAACAAGTTATTTCGTAAATATAGTAACCTAATTTTAACATTTATATGAAAAGGAAGAAGACACAGAACAGCAAAGCAATATTGAAATGAGAACAAAGGTGGCGATCATTAACTATCCCAGTTGAAGACAAACTGTAATGCTAGACTAACAAGTACAGTTTGGTAGTGATGCAAGAATAAAAAAATAAATCATTGGCACAGAATAGAGAACCCAGATCCAGAAAAACATAGTGTTGGGCAAACGAGTTTGTAAAATTTGTTACTTAAGTTTGCTCATTTTTACTGTTAAAAATGGTGCTGCCAGGTGAAACTGCTAATTACCTTCCTGCTTGGGAAGGGGCTTTGTTATGTTAATATGTGCTGAAGGAGGGGTTTTTGCACAAAAAAGTTTTAAGAAGAAGGAGAAAGGAGGGGAAGCCATATTTTGCAGTTTGTGCAGAGAGTAGAAGGGAGGTGTGCTGATGGAGAACAGAGGTGAGGGCTCTTGTGCACTCCACTGAGACTCATGAGGCCTTTGATTCTGAGAAAAACCAGAAAAGATTCTCCTGGTTGTGAAATTGGAGAAGATGTGAGTGGGTTTTGGTGCCCTGTGTGTTTTTACTCATAGGCCAGTCGCGAGGCTAGAATAAAGGAATGGCCCACAGTTTTTGGCTCCGCAATTTCATTACTGTCGGTCCGAATAACCTGCATGTGAATGGCAGTGACGTCAGTCGCAACTGCTGGCCCTATAGGTGCTAAAACAATTGGATATCCACAGGTAAAAAAATGAGTTGACATAGACCTTATACCTTTCACAAAAATTAACTCAAAATGGATCAAACACCTATATGTAAAATGCAAAATTGAAGACTTCTTAAAAAAACTAGAGAATAATGTTGGTGACTTTTGGTTTGGCAATGAATTTTTAGACACTGTATCAAAAGTAAGATACATGAAATAAAAAATGATTAATTGAACTTTAAATTAAAAACTTCTCTGCAAGACACTGTCAAGAGAATGAAAACAAGCCCAGTCTGAAAAAATATATTTGCAAAACACATATCTGATAAATAATAATAAAAATAAGACTGGTATCCTAAATACACAAAAAACTCTTAAAACAACAATAAGCCTGACCTGTGGTGGCGCAGTGGGTAAAAGCGGCGACCTGGAACGCTGAGGTCGCCGGTTCGAAACCCCAGGCTTGCCTGGTAAAGGCATATATGGGAGTTGATGCTTCCTGCTCTTCCCTCTGTTCTTTCTATCTCTTTCCTCTCTCTGTCTCTTTCTCTCTCTGTCTCCTCTCTCTAAAAAAAATGAATAAAATGTAAAAAACAAACAAAATAAAACCATAAGCAACCCAGTTAAAAAATAGCCAAAAGATCCAGACACCTCTGCAAATGAGAAACATGGGTGACAAATAAACATATGAAAAATATTCTCAATAGCATGTCATTACAGAATTGCATATTAAAAGCAACAATTATATTATCACTCCACACCTATCAGAACAACTAAGTCCAAAACAATGACAACAATAAATACTGGCAAAGACATGGAATAACAAGAAATGATTCACTGTCCATTGAAACTCAAAATGTGCCTCCATTCAGTTTGGCAATTTATGACAAATATAAACAAATGCTTATACACAATATAAGAATTCCACATCTTGGAATTTACCCAAATGAGTTGAGGGCTTATGTCTATAGAAAGACCTGCACCCAAACGGTTGTAACAATTTTATTCACAATTTCCAAAACTTGGAAACAATCACAACATCCTTCAATAGGTAAATGGAAAAACAAACTGTTGTACACATACAAGATGAATTATTGAATGCTACAAAAAAAACCCCAAATAATATCAAGCCATAAAAAGACAAGAAATCTTAGACACATATTGCTAATGGAAAAGCCAATCTGAAAACAGCAAAAGAATCAGTGGTTGACAGAAGTTCAAGAGATGAGAGAGAGAGAGAGAGAGAGAGAGAGAGAGAGAGAGAAACCTAGGGAACTTCTGGGCAGCTAAACATTTTTGAATGATACTGTCCTGGTGGATATGTCATTATATATATTTTTACAATACTATTATGTACAATTCAAAGAACCTTAATGTAAACTATGAACTTTTGTTAATAACACTTTATGAATACTGGTTCATCAACTTTAATAAATGTACCACACTAAGGCAAGATGTTATAATAAGGGAAACTGGATTAGAAATAAGAGGAGCTGGGCCAGTAGGTATAAATAGGACAAATATAATTTTATATTTACTCTCCAAGTTTTCTGTAAACCCAAAACTACTCTAGAAAATGTCTATTAATAAATAAAACAAAATTAACAACAATTAAAATTTTTAAAAAGGAAGATCAAAGTCACAATTTTTACTTTTCCCTGCATTCAACTATGATAATCCCAAAATGTAGAAACCTAGACCCAAAATCTCTTTACTCTCTTCTAACAATTTTGAAAAAACCAGGTGGGAACACAAGCTGATGAAAGGTTTGTGAAATAAAAAGTAAACATGAAAGGCTGTCAGTTTTAAGTAAGATAGACAACCTA
This sequence comes from Saccopteryx leptura, assembly GCF_036850995.1. NCBI lineage: Eukaryota > Metazoa > Chordata > Mammalia > Chiroptera > Emballonuridae > Saccopteryx > Saccopteryx leptura. Next base: position 32,500,251 of record NC_089509.1, read on the forward strand.
TAAAATGAAATAAAAATTTCTGTAAAATAAAATGTATAGAAAAAATCTTCTTTTGCAGGTTGTGACCCTAAGGCAAAACAAATGTTAGTTCCAGGGAAACATTAGAGCTGCTTTCAAAATATGTTAGTTTTAACTTTTAGTTTTAAAAATCAAAGACAAAAAAACTTTTAAAATTAATTTATTTGTTCATTGTTGATTTTATTCTTGGTTTTTTTGTGTGTGAGAGAAAGAAAAAGACAAGAGATGAGAGGCATCAACTTGTAGTTGTGGCACTTTGTTCATGATTGCTTTCTCACAGTGTCTGGATCTGGGAGCTCCAGCTGAGCCAGTGACCCCTTGTTGAATCCAGTGACCTTGCGCTCAAGACAGTGACTTTTGAGCTCAAGCAAGCAACCATAAGGGTCATGTCTATGATCCCACGCTCAAGAGGGCAATCCATGCTCAAGCCAGTGAGACTGCTTTCAAGCCATCGACCTCAGGGTTTTGAACCTGGGTCCTCAGTGTCCCAGGTCATGGTCTATTCACGTGCACCAAAACCTGGTCAGGTTGTTCATTGTTGATTTGAAAGAAATCAGATGCTTGAAGAACATTTATGCATGAAAATAAAAACACTTTTTATATTTTATTTTCTCAACACTGATCATTGCACTATTCACCAAGAATATTAACTCCCAAGAAGACTTGACTTGGGGTGGTGGGCACAGAATACAATATACAATGATGTATTATAAAACTGTAAAACTATACATCCAAAACCAATATAATTTTATTAATCCAAGTCATTCAAATAAATTAAATTTTAAAACATACATAAAACATAACGTCCAGAGGTTGGAAGGAAATTCCTGTAATATAAAGCAAATAAACAGAATATTATAAGACTATTTAATATAACAGAAAGAAGTTAGCTACGAATTACTTCTTTTAAAAGACTGTTCACAAAAATTAGGGGATATTTCAAAATGAGTATGAAGCTATAGAATATTCCCTAATTTTTGTGAGCAGTATATATGACAAAACTCTATGATCTAGTATTGTTAATAAATGTATAGAAATATAGGAAAAAAAGATTAAAATTACATACATCAACATCTTAACAATTATTTCCAGGTGCAAAAACAATAGATAATTTTCATTTTTATTACCTTTACATTGAACATATATTGTTTCTGGTAACTTTGAAAAATAATTATCTTGCACATTTAAATAAAATAACATACTGTATAATTTACCTATAAAGTTATCAGTGCCAATTATGATACTAAAATTTTTTTTTCTTTTCATTTTAGAGAGCAGAGGGAGAGAGAGAGAGAGAGAGAGAGAGGAGAGAAGAGATAGGGGGAGGAGCTGGAAGCATCAACTCCCATATGTGCCTTGACCAGGCAAGCCCAGGGTTTCGAACTGGCAACCTCAGCATTTCCAGGTCGACGCTTTATCCACTGCGCCACCACAGGTCAGGTGATACTAAAATTTTTAACTTTAAACATATTACATATGTAAAATTGGTTTCAGCAAAACAATTTTAAATATCTGATATCTACAAGATATATCATAATGGTGTTAAAATGTAAAAAAACTGTATCTCTGACCATAGAAACAGTTTTGCAAGATTTGCAGATGAGTAAATGAAAAGAGTTCTGTAAAGGCCATAAATGTCCCCTAATGTCTAGATTCCGGAAATCCCTCAGGACACTGCCTTAACCTCTGTAAAAGGCCAAGATAACCGAGCACATTCTTTTGTTTTTTGTAAAATGCTTTGCTGAGCACTCTTTCTCTAGATTGTTCCAAGGATAACTGAAAGCCTGTTTTGCTTCTGTAGAACTGCTTGGCTAGGTGCTCACCCTCCCCCCCTGCTTCTTTTTGTCTTTAAAAGCAAACTCTTGAGTTCTTTCAGGGCCGCATGATCTGGTAACTATACTTCCCGTGCGGTTGCCAGCATTTAATTTAAAGACTCCTTAATTTGGCTACTAAATTGTGTGGCAAAACGTTTGTTTTCGTCGTCCAGATATAACAGTGCTATAACACAATAGACATGATACAAACAACTGGCTATTGGCTGCAACCCAGCTTTTAGAAAAAATATTTTAAGTTGAGACAAAAACCTAGAAGTGATTATTTTAGGAGGGCCACATAAACTGACATTTCTGGGTCATCTATATTAAAATGATATATTTCTATAAATGGTAGAAAAATAAAAGTACATGGGAGAAAGTAAAAATGTATGTACATGTGTGCTCTATAGAACTTTAATCTTGTCAAGTATGTCCTCAACCTTTTGGCCAAAACTTCATACTAATCTCAACTCCCATAATCATCAAGGAAGCAGCAAAATTCTAAAATGCTGTTGTTTCTATTGGAGGTAAGAAAGGAGACTGGGATAATGATGTAAGATTAAGGGCAAAAAGAAACTGGGAAAAACTAGCAACCCCAACACCTGCTTGATTATAGGCTTGTAGGACATAATTTTGAGTGAAAAGTGAGGATAAAACTAAAATTAAAGAATGGGAATCTATCGATTACAGATTTTATTTACCTTCTAGTTTATAATCTTAACTCATGTTATTTTCCCATTTAATCTAATTAGTCCCATCAGCCAATCCTGTCCAAATAGAATAAACACGTAACATCATGGTTACTTATTAATGAGTGTTTTAATCTGGGCTAGAATTCATTGACAAAGCTTATTTCCAAAAGACATGCATTACAAAAACAGCTAAAATTAAATGAAAATCTCTATTCTACTCTATCAAAAAAGGTTCGGGAGGGTAATATAAAAGAATTCTACACTAAGGGATACCAGGCAGAGAAGGTAAGGGTATCACAGATGAAGAAAATAGAATTTTGAGGTTAATGAGCTCTCTGCTTTCACTGGGTTTCTACAGGATTTTGAAATGGATAATTCCGTCGTGGGTCGCTGTCCTGTGCACTATAGAACGTTCAACAGCACTTGCAGCTTTTATCTACTGGTATTTAGAAGCAATCCACTCTTAATAATCAAGCATGTTCTAGACATTGCCAAATATCCCCTGGGAGGGGGTCATATTGTCACAGTCTAGAATTACAGTGACTTAAAGGCAGGAGACAGAAAAATCCTTTTCCACTGGACTCTTATTAGCCCAATAGATAAGGCTTCCAAATACCTAAAGAAATGCATACAGGGTTTTCCCCCCAAAATATGCCCAGCCAAATCGTTCCTCAGTGAGGATCAATAGCTAGCAAGCCCCAACAAAGTTCATAGAGACCTGAAAGAGCTTTCTACTGACTTTCACATAAGGTAGCTAAAGAAAACCTCTAATGTGACAGGAACCAGGGCTGGCTGGATAGCTTCGTTGGTTAGTGTCGTCCCAATATGCAGAGATTGCTGTTTTGATTCCTGGTCAGAGTACATACAGAAAGAGATCAATGTTTCTGTCTCTCTCTCTCTCTCCCCCCCTCCTTCCTAAATTAATCAATCAATCAATCAATAAGAAATACTAACAGAAAGAATACTTTAACAGAGTAATTAGAGAGAAATAAATTTCAAAAAGTTTAATTAAATACATACAAAGAAATAAAAATACTAGGATGCTGTGAAAAAAAAAATGGAGATCAAAAAAGCTATGTAAATAAAAGAATATGAGCAGAAATAAAAGTCTTAAACAGTTAAAAAAAAACCCACATAAATTTCACAGAAAGTGTAAAATCTAAAATTGGAAAACCATGAAAAATGAAAGAAAATAGGTCCAAGATGATAATGTCTGACTGCACTTCCAGAATAATAAACAACATAAGCAAAGAAATCACATAAAAATATCCCTCAGAGTTGAGGGATAAAAGTTATGAAACTGAAAGATCCCAGAGAATGCACAACAAAGTGGATTCCTATAGATAGTAAATCATTTCACATCACTGTAACATTTCAGAATACTGGGTACAACAAAGAGAAGATTCTATAAGCTTTAAACAAAAAGGCTACAAAAGCTTTTATGGAAAGAGAAAAGTGAAACGCAAAGAGTTAAAAATTAAAATAGCTTCAGATCTTATATCTAAAAATTCATTAACGATTCTGAAGAAAAACATCCCTAATTTATAATTCTATACCCAAACTAAAGTTAAGGTAAAGTGCAGACATTTATAGGAACATAATGCCTCAAAACATTTGCCTTTCAGATAGCTACTGAGTCTGTGACCAACAAAATGAAGGAGTATACAAGACAAAGAATTACATGGGATAAGAACACAGAAGATCCATCACAGGATAGAGACTGCATGAAAAAAAAATCTATTAAATAACTGACCTGGCCCTGGCCGGTTGGCTCACTGGTAGAGCGTCGGCCTGGCGTGCATAAGTCCTGGGTTCGATTCCCGGCCAGGGCACACAGGAGAGGCGCCCATCTGCTTCTCCACCTCTCCCCCTCTCCTTCCTCTCTGTCTCTCTCTTCCTCTCCCGCAGCGAGGCTCCATGGAGCAAAGATGGCCCGGGGCGCTGGGGATGGCTCCTTGGCCTCTGCCCCAGGCAGGCGTGCCGGTGGATCACGGTCCGGCACATGCGGGAGTCTGTCTCTCCCCGTTTCCAGCTTCAGAAAAATACAATAAATAAATAAATAAATAAATAAATAAATAAATAAATAACTGACCTAACCTGTAGAGCAGAATGTTTTCCGAGAGAACTGATAAAAAATAATTAATACTTCTAAACCTATGAAGAGGATGTGCTGACAACCAGCAGATAGTTTGAAAATGAGTTAATGGTAAATACTGAGAAATTATACACTGATGGTTATCTACCAAAAACTAAGGTATCTGTGGAATAACGGGGGAGTGAAAGGGGTATTTGTGGGATAAAACTTAAATTTACATCATTTATAGTTTCAAGTCAACAGATAATGACTAAAATGGGGAAAAAAAATCAAGAGGTAGCAATATAAGATGTTATTTAGAAATATGAAGGTAAACAGCAAAATAATGTGCCAAAAAAACAAAAAAGGTTTTAAAAGTGTTTTTCTGCAGAGAGAGGAAATAGCCACCTTAGCCAACATCACACCTTTCCTGGGGCCTGAGAAAGATGAAGAAGTAAAGGCCCTACCATTTTGGTCCACCATGACGTCACTTTTGATGGAAAATATTCTGGAGAATCAAACTTGCAATAAATATGTATGAGTTCTTTTAATAATAAGCCATGTAGAATTAGCTGATACATCAAGTATGTATTCTACATTTGAAACTGTTAACTTAAAAAATAAAAAAGAAGAAATTGTGTGAAAGTATTTTCTAAATTTTAATGAACTTGGCTTCTTATACTGTAGAAACCAATTCAATTAAAATATTTTAAAATAATGTATGACTTAAGTTAAAACACAATTTTGGAAGAAAGCAGAAAGATCTTGAAATGAATTTCAAAACAAAACAAAGAGAATAAAGACTTTATTTATGGTAAAGGCAGATCAGATCAATCCTCCTGCTAAAGTCAACAAAGAAACCCTTCACAATAAAAATCAAAGAAACAAGGTAGAATAAAACCGATGCTAAATGTAGGAAAAGGTAAGCCAGAGAAACAGATCACATACACAATCATTTTTTCTTGAGCACTTTTGCCTATCCAGAAGAAAATGATGAGAAACAAACAAAAAACTACATGTGGGGAAAAAAAAACAAAGCACAGGATTCACCAAACCTGGAGACTCAAACCATCACCCAATTTAAGCTGAGATCATATGGGCAACATCATCAATATAGGGAGAATTGAATGTAAAAGAGAACTCATGTGGCTCATATTAATTGAAGTCCTGTTTAATGTCATGTGTATAACAGAAGGAATCCCAAATCTTGAACAATTTGAGACTGGTAGCAGCCCTAAGCATCTTTCCTAGAGAAACATGCCTTAATGAGGAAGATAATATCCTAGGAGTTATATTGTCCTTATAATTTTCCAAATATGAAAACCAGGTACACAGGCACACACTCACAAAAAATCATAATCCAGCAGAAACAAAATTCAGGAACTGTATTTAGCGTAAAAAATTCAAAAACTGTGTCAGTCACAGAAAAAAATTTAACTATGATGCTATGCCAATAAAAGCCACAACTGTAATTTTTAGCAAGTAGCTAGAAACAGTAATAATGAATACTGATGATAAATGTCTTTAAATTCTGATCCAAAGAATTAAGATTCCTAGTGAACCCAAAACAGGAAGAATTCCACACAAAAACATCATGAAGAATTAGCAGAAAATCTAAGGTAAAAGAAACATTTTTAAACACAGACTTCTTTCAAAGCAACAAGATTTAGATTGACAGCTAACTTCCAAAATCAATAGCGGAAGCCAAACAGCAGAATATTATCTTCAGGTGCTAAAAAACCACATTCTACAATTTAATACCTCCAAAATATTATTCAAAATTGAAGGTAAAACAAAGATAATGTAAGGTAAACAAAAAATTAAGATCATTGGCCAGGAACTGATCGCATATTAATAATGTGCTTAACAACCAGAAAAGGACCCCCAAAGAAAATTCAGAGATGTAAGGAAAAAAAAAAAGAACACTAAAAAGTGTAAATATATAGAAATATGGCCTGACCAGTTGATGGCGCAGTGGATTAAGCATCGGACTGGGATGCAGAGGACCTAGGTCTGAGACCCCAAGGTCACCTGCTTGAGCCCACGGTGGCTGGTTCGAGCAAGGGGTCACTCGGTCTGCTGTAGCATACCCCCCCCCCCAAGGCACATATGAGAAATCAATCAATGAACAACTAAGGAACCGCAACGAAGAATTGATGTTTCTCATCTCTCTCCCTTCCTGTCTGTCTGTCCCTATCTGTCCCTCTCTCTGAATCTGTCTCTGCCACACAAAAAAGTATATATATGGATATGTAATTTAATATTCATGGAAAGGAATTATGCTGTACAAATGGAGATATAATGCTATCTACATATGTAATTTAAAATTTTCTAGCATCTATATTTTAAAAAAAGTTCTAATTAATTTATCAGGTTTTCAACATGGAATAAAAGTAAGAAATTATATTTACAATGGTTTTATATTTAGTCTTAGAAATCTGGCCCTGGCTGGGTATCTTAGATGGTTAGAACACTTCCCAAAAAGCTAAGGTTGCAGGTTTGATCCAGAGTCAGGGCATATACTATACAATCATCAACCAATGAATGCATAAATAAGTGGTACAACAAATCATTGGTTCTCTCTTTTTGTATCCCTTCCTCTCTCTAAAAAATTGATAAAGAAAGAAATCTGATGTTCTTTTGACATTTACAGAACATGACAATTCAGATAGTCAATTGTCATCTGTTAATACTTGATCTTTATTTTTACAAAGTTTACAGTTAAAAAGTAAATTTACAGGCCCTAGCCGGTTGGCTCAGTGGCAGAGTGTCGGCCTGACGTGCAGGAGTCCCGGGTTCAATTCCCGGCCAGGGCACATAGAAGAAGTGCCCATCTGCTTCTGCACCCCTCCCCCTCTCCTTCCTCTCTCTCTTCCCCTCTCGCAGCCAAGGCTCCATTGGAGCAAAGTTGGCCCGGGTGCTGAGGATGGCTCTGTGGCCTCTGCCTCAGGATGCAACAGAGCGATGCCCCAGATGGGCAGAGCATCGCCCTCTGGTGGGTATGCTGGGTGGATGCTGATCGGGTGCATGCTGGAGCCTGTCTGATGCCTCCCAGTTTCCAACTTCAGGAAAAAAAAAAGTAAATTTACATATCTAAGCTGTTCCAAATATACTTAAGGGTTTTCCAACAACTGATTTAAGTATCAACCGTCAAATTTAAATTAATGCATCATACAACCAAAAATTCAGTTCCACAAACACTACTCACACTTTCCGTGCTCAACAGACACACAAGGCTTTTGGCTACTGTATTGGATAGCACAAGTATAGAACCTTTTTCCTGGAGTTATAAAATTCAAATACCAACAATAATAGCATATAAATGGAGGTCAAGTTATCCAGGAAATGGAAATCAAGTTATCCAGGAAGTGAGAAATGCTCCTAGCACACAAGAGATATTTGTCACACTTAATAGAAAAACTGTGTGAAAGACTTAAAAAGACTATTCAAAGATGAAATTCAGAGGGGGTGGGGAGGGGCACAAAGAAAACTAGATAGAAGGTGACGGAGGACAATCTGACTTTGGGTGCTTTGCAATGTATTTTTTCTGTTATAAAAGTTTACCCTAAAGGACCATTACAGAATTTGATAATACCAACACAAATAAATACAAGAAATTTTAGATTTCTTGGTCTTAACAGAAACCAATAAATTCTTGGTCTTAACAGAAACCCAACATGGGTGATTATCTTTCAAAATATCTTTACAACAGAATTGAATGACAAGATAACCTGGACATGTTTTCTTTGAATATATGTACCCTGACTTATTGATGTCACCCCATTAAAATAAAAATTTTATTAAAAAAATAAAATTCAAATAATCATTAACTTTTGAAAAAAATGTTTAGCCTCATTAATAACCAGGAAATTGCAAATTAAAATAACAAAGATACATTTATTTGTTTGGCAAAAACAAACAAAAAACACCAAAAATCAAAGAACGCCAACCGCTGGTGAGATTGCAGAAAAAAACACATTTATCATATCGTGCTGGCAGGAGTATAAACTAATATATCACCTTGGGAAAGTTGAGGCACAGTCTACACTCCACACTACTGCATGCTATGTGCATAAAAATACATGTTAAAAACATTGATAGTAATATTGTTCATATTGCTAAAGACTGGAGACAATCCAAATGTCCTTTAATAAAAAACTTGACAAATTATACTAACTTTACTATTAATACTACCAATATTACCAAACAGCAATGAAAATATACAAACTAAAGCTAAATGTCCTAACAGAGTTATATGTTTGTAACATGAGCGAAAATAACATAATATTGTACATAAGTAACTCATTTTCATATAAGTAAACACAGGCAAAAGTGATCTATATTATTTAGGAATGCAGGCACAAGTAGTTAAAAAATAGCTGAATTAAAAGTAGAAAGTAATTAGCATACAAACAAACAGGGATAGATGGGGGTAGGAGTATGTCTCCAGTGCCAGCAACCGTCTAGTTCTTCACTTTGGTAATGATTAAAGTGTATTCAGTGTATTCACTATATTCATTACACTGAATACGTATAATTTGTGCACTTTTTTTGTATATTTAGTAGTCTGCAATACAAAAAGATTTTAAAATTGTTATCCGAGGCATTGTGCTTTGCTATTTATTTTTTCTGTTATAAAAGTTTACCCTAAAGGACCCATTACAGAATTAGATAATATCAACACAAATAAATACGAGAAATTTTAGATTCTTGGTCTTAACAGAAACCCAACATGGGTGATTATCTTTCAAAATACCTTTACAAAAAACAGTAACTGAAAGACTGCAATGATTTTAAACTATATAAACATGTGAAAAAGTGCTATTTTACTAAAAAAAAAAACTTTACTAATGAAAATTCATGAATCCTTTCTCTAATATTCTGAACTAACTCTAATCTTAGACATTTCCAGCAAAAACTGGTAGCATTTAATCGAGAAACCAAAGGCTCTAAATCCTAGGATAGTAACCAAAGAAACAAAATACTCGTTGAAGAATCTCTCGTCTACGCTACCGAAAGGGGAAACTTTGACGATGGCCCTTCTCTATCAACAGTACTGCACCACTCGTATCAAGGACTACTATTGCCATCCCTGAAAGCAGGCACAGGCGCCGTGGCAGCAATAACGCAAGACAGGGAAGGAAATTCCACCACGGCTTCCCAACTCGCCCCTTCCCCAAAGTCACTCCAGAACTCCAGGGAGGGTAGTGAAATAAGAACTGATCCCAGAAGTTGTCCAAATTCATACATGGAGCTTGTCTCTCTCCCTGGAAACCGAAGCAGCAGTCACCAGTCATCACAGAGCTTCCAGATCTCGTTTCCCTCTCACACCAGGGCCTCCCCACCACCGAGTGCAGCTGCCACCCGGCCACTGATCGAGTCTCATTAGCACTCCCTGCGCTCGTCCGGGATTCGTCCGCAGGCCGGCAGGGAGGCCTCGAGACAGAGGAGCCCGCCTGGTTTCCGGCCTGCCTGGCCTAGAACAAGCCTGCCCCCTCCGCGCATTACCAGTCTCAGACTTTTGTCCTCCCCCTTTTGATTCGCATTAAGCCAGCGGCGCCCCTGTCTTCGTCCTGAGGCCCGCCTATCCCATGTTACCTCTCACAGCAAAACCTGCCCTTGCCAGGGCAGAGCGAGACTCTAGAAGCCGCGGTATCCCTGGAAGGCTCGCCGCGCTTCGCAGTCCGACCAGCTTCTCAAGGGGCTGCCAACGACACACCACTAATCCCGGCATGCCCCGCGCACGCATGTCCTCTTCCACCCCTCCCACCTCCCGTCCCAGCACGTGACCTCCTTTTGCCTCCGGTCACGCCCACTTCCTTTTTTCCACTTTCTCTTAGGAGGGAGGATGGAGCTCAGGGTGTTAAAAAGAAGCGACTTCCTCCTAGTCCTCGCCCCCGCCCCTCTACCCCCTGCTACAATGTCTTCCGGGTCGCGAGCGCCTCGGAGCCTTCTGGGAAACCATCTCATTTCCTCCCCTCCCCCTCCTCCTGCCTTCAACCAACCAGCCTCCCGTCAGAGAGGGACATGCGCAGTGAGTGCCTCCCGTCTCTTCTACCCGAACCCCCCCCTCCCCCCCAAGCAGAGAGACCCCAGCAGCAGCAGCAGCTGATGATGAAGAGAGAGGCAGTGGCAGAGGGGGGGCACCTTTTATTTCTATTTTTAAAGGGACAGGACACTAATTTTACCCCACTTCAACCTTGAATTGAGGGGGGTGGGGGGAAGGCGGCTGAGTTCCTTCCCCCACCCTCCAGCCCTAAGACCTGAGAGGGGGATTGAGCCTGAGAGAGAAGAAGGAGTTTCTTCTTCTTCGAAAACCCCCATCCACGACTGCTACCCCTTCACCCCTCCAGTAGCCTCCCTCCCGAGCCCCCTCCACCCTCCTTTTTGGCCGTGAGAGGAGGAGAGAAAGAGACCAAAAGCCTCTTAGCAACACAGACCCTTCTCTGCTGCTGCTGTTGCTGCTGCTGTTGCTGCTGCTACTGCTGCTGCTGCTGCTGCTGCTGCTGCTTGGCCCTGGCTGGAGACATCTCACTACACCCAGGAGCAGCCACTTCCCCAGCTCTCCTCCTCCTTCGCTTCCTCCTCCTCCTCCACTCCCCCCCTTTATTACCCTTTGTGTCATCCTCCACAGCTCCAGGGAAGGCACTCAAAAGTGGGGGGCAGGAAAGGTAAGTGTGTCTGTGGGGGCTTTATTGCCTTCCTCTGGTTCTGACTTGAACTCCGGGGCAACAGTGGCACCAAACCGTATACGCAGTGTAGCTCCGGGGTGAGGAGGGGGTGGTGCTGGGGGGGGGGAGAGTGTAGGAGGGGTTGGACTAGGGAGGGGTGTGTTAGGTGGGTGCCCATCCTGTCAGGGGAGGAAGGGCACTTTTGTTTTTATTTGCTGTTGTCAAAAGTGGTTTCTCTCCTTCAGCTAACATCTGATTGTGTCTTGCTCCAGTGGGGGAGAATACAAAAACAACCCCCTCCTTCCTCCAATGAGGCGCCAGGGAAACAGACAGAAAGAGGCACACTTTCTAGATGTCACTTTAAAAAATTTATTTGGAGAGCTGTTTTCCTATTTCCCTAGGAAAAGCTCCACTGCATTTGTTTCTGAGTGGGAAAATGTCGGGATCTGGATTATATTGGAACTGCTTATCCATTTGTAGATCTGAGTGTTTTCCCCTTTCTGGCTCTGTATGTGATTTGTATATTGACTTCAGTGTTGGAACAGACTTGTTTGGCTTTTGCTTTCTGGGTTAAATTTTCCTTTTTTCGTTTTGTCTGACCTACATAGAAAATTTCAAATTTTTAGTTGATAGAGGCCTTTGGGTAGGATTTTACTTGTATTATTGCTTTTTTTTGTTAAATGTTTGTTTTATATATTAGCATATAAAGTTCAAAGCTTAAAATGCTTAAAGTTTAAATACCACTGGTATTGTCTCTCCTAAAGTATGTTCCTAATATTTTCCATAAGATGAGAATGTTAGCTATTTCATCATTAATCTGGGTATTTTTCTAATCTTTGTAACTTGTCTGAACAAGTAATCCCCATTGAAAACTTTATGTTGTTCTGGCTTCATGGAAGGCCACATCTCTCCATCAATAGTTGGCTGAATTGGTACCACTTTAAGTTTTAACTCATTTATTTACTGTTGTAAATTGAGATGAGTTTTTCATCTCTTGGGGTACTGAACCAAATAACTACATGTAAAGGGAGGCAGATTTCTAAAATATGGTTTCATGACTTAAAGAAATCATGAAGTTGTAGTTAGTATATTCATTGTAGTTAGAAATAAATTGAAAGGTGAATCCAGATATAGTCTTACAGAGTAACAGTCGTAATAAAAATCACTATTCTTTCCTTTTTATGTGGTATATTCTTAGTGAATGGCTTTCAAATTCAGTGCTGAATTTTATTTCACAAATGCAAGAAAGTATGTTTCTGATGTAGGCCTTTTATTAGGTTTTATATTAGAGAGTGGTATTTTGTTTCATGCATATATTTCTTTATGCTCTCCTTGAAGATGGATGCAACACATTCATATACACTTAACATTCTCTCTCTCTCTCTATGTCTCACACCCTTTTTTGTTACTGCATTGATATCTATGATCCCATAATTTATGTCAGCAAAAAATATTTTTCTGTAAAACAGCAATTTTGTAATCAGGCAATATGAAAACAGCAATTTGATCAACTAGAAAGGACTGAAGAGAAATCTAGAAGGATGTTTGACATAAATATTATAAAGACATGGTAATACTTTTAATTTTCTGTTATCTTGATGATAAAGCCAAAACATATTACACTTAATATTTTAGTGGCAGAAAAGCACTGCATATGTAGAAAATGGTTCTGTAAAATTCTAATTATCAACTGTAAGCAAAAGCATCCATTTACACACGGGAAAAAAAATCTGTAGCAGTAAACAATATGGTGTTCTTTCTCTCCTTTCTCTTATAAATTTGAACGGTTTCTTACCTTTCTCTAAGGTGTAAATGGTACACTTAAGCAGAAATCTGTGCCAAGATCAAGTTTTTTTCCCAGTATCAATACTTTTCCATGTCCACCTAGGTTTCGTTGTTCTCCCCTTAATACTCCGCAACCTTAACATAACAGATAGAAAGTAGAACTTAGTGAAGATATTAATTTTACTTAACGAATTGGGTGGATAACTGGGTGGTAGTTTCCCTGCTGAGTGAAATATATACAGCCTTGAGCATAATACCTTTACTTACTTTGTTTCTGTTTTCTTTTGGAAACATTCCTTATGCTATTACCCCCCACCTTCCCTTATATGGTTTGAAGATTCCAGACTTCCTTTAGTTTGAATAATTACTTAAGAAAACCTTTCATTTTTATTAATGGCTTATTTTTTAAGTATGAAGATGCATTTGGGGATTGCAATTTTCAGCAAGGTGATATGTTGGAGGTCATTTTATCCAACTTTTCATTTTCCATTGCTGCAATCCAAGAGCTTTAGGAACTTGCCTGGGGTTCCAAGGCCTGTAAGTGGGCTGAGCATGGACCAGAGAACTCAGGTCTTTTGAATTCACTCTGCTGTACTACCTCATTTTCCTTTGTCAGAAATGAAACTATTATCACAGTTCTATAACCGTGATAGCGTCTGTAATAGTCTGTAACTTTTAAGCGTTTTATATGGAGACATATTCTAAGAATACTAAGCTTTCAAGCCATAATTTTGTTCCATTTATAATTAAATAATTTTGTTGTTGATTTTTTTAAAGAGGTGGATTATTACTATTTGGGGAATGATTTTAGCTTCCTTTAATGCTTATTCTGCCCCCCACCCCTGCTCTGTACTTCCCATTAATCAGTAAATATCATTCTTACTCTTGTGTAAATAATCCACATGCATAAGAAGAATGCATATTGTATTAAAAATGTTTACCTGTGAGTCTTGCTTTATGAATTACTTACGACAGGACTAAAGATCATTGTCTTGTTAGCATTTATATCCCTTACAACAGTGTCTGGTGCACAGTAGGCCCTAGTGGTTGTTTGTCATAGTTGATATTAGAGTTAGACATATTTGAATTTCTTTATTCCCATATGTGAAATTCCTTCCCTTTCTTCCTTTTTCCTTTCCTCCTTGCTACAATTTCTTTGGCATCATGATTTTTTTTTAAATTTTTACTGTGACTCTCACTTTTCCTAATGGCCAAATTAAATCCTGTTAACAATATAGTACCCATAATAAGTAAAAACATACTCTCCCTAATTCTTGTATGGGACACAATTTGACAAAAAGTGATTTATTTTAAATAAAGGATCATCAAAATCCAATTAAAAATATACTAGCAAATGTTCAGGTTACACTTAAATTTCATTTCATTGAGTGACTGGTACAGTAAGTTGTCAGAATAATTAGGTGGCTTTTACCAGCTCTATAAAGCAACTGTTACTTAGGTGACATGTTTCCCTGACTTTGTTTTTTTGGTCCTTACCCAGACAATTATCAACTTTCCAGTTTTCTATGGATATGAAGATTTACTCCTAGTCATCAGTGGGACCCAATGAAGTCAGCCAGAAAGCCTATGTCCAACTTATGTACCCTTTGCAAACTTGTCTGGATTTTGAATGTACGTGCAAAACAGATTGTACTTAGCTATTTTTCATTAAACATCACTTGAATATCTATTGTCTGTCAGGCACTGTGCTAGGCATCTGAGAAATAAGGATGGTCCCTACAGTTAATGTGAAGAGATATCATAATTGTATTTCAGAAGTGTATCGGTCATATTTTGATGTTTCTACCTAAATAAATTTTATATTAACTAAATGGATACTGTTAGGTAGGAAAAATGCATGTTTAAGAAGGATATTACTGTATTTTATTAAAATAGAAAAATATAAATTAAAATTTTCCACTTAATACTGTTTTCTGGGGATTTCTATTCTGTATATAATTTACTAATTTTAGACCATAAAGAGAGTCTATGTGGCTATCATTGCTAGTATTCTGTTGTTACATACTTTCATTTGATGATGACCAGCACTGTTCATTAAGGATCTCTTATTAAATTATTACCAGAAACAAAACAAAAAAACCCAAACTTTCATAACTTCAACATTTTTTTCTGAAAAGTAACTGTTTTCCTTTTATATTTCATATAGCAGGTTATTCTTCATGGTTCATTAGAAGACATTGTACATTGTCATTTTGAGCACTTAGTTATTTTCTATCGTAGTTGAAGCTGACAGTATAATTTAATTATCCTGGAGTAATTATAGTATACACTATTGAGGAGTTTTGGAATTTTTAGTGGGTACTAGATATATTCCTCCAAGATCCTCATAAGAAACTTCCCAGTTCTAGTTTTAAATTAGTTAAATTTTTTTTTTTTTTTTTAATTTATTGATTTTGGGGAAAGAAGGAGAGAGAGGAAGGAATATAGATATTTGTTGTTCCACCTATTATAGATTAATTGGTTGATTCTTGTGTGTGCCCTAACCGGCATCTAACCTGCAATCTTAGTATTTTGGAAGGATGCTTTAACCAACTGAGCTACTCAACCAGTGCAGTTATGATTATTAATCTTTATTATGTGATACTGTTTCTGTAACTTTAGTAAAAATTAATTGGAAGTTCCTTAGTTGATGAATGTTTCAAAAACAAAAAATACTGTTTTGGTTCTTGTCATGGCTTTCATATGTAATTTAAAAGTATATTAGAAAGAGAGTTCCTGAATTTCCTTTGCCCTCTTAAGTTTACCTTTTACAACAATACTGATTTCGCCTGACCTGTGGTGGCACAGTAGATAAAACATAGACCTGGAACGCTGAGGTTGCTGGTTCCAACCGTGGACTTGCTTGGTCAAGCAAGACACATATGGGAGTTGATACTTCCTGCTCCTCCCCCCTTCTCTCTTTCTCTTTTTCCGCTCTCTAAAATGAATAAATTTAAAAAATTTTTAATAGTACTGATTTCAAAATTGGAAAGAAAGAGAAGATCCTCAGCTGGTACAGTATCTTCTGAAGGTAAATAGACTTCTGAATCAGTTCTGTTCTCTTTCACATTCATTCTTAATTTCCTATTTGAGTACTAATCATAGTTATCATTTATTATAAGTGCCTAGCACTGTGGTAAATATATCAATCCCAGTCAGTTTTTACAGTGGATCTGGTGAACTTTGTCACATGGTCCCCATGTTACAAACAAGGAAACCTGCTACTGACACAATGGACAGCATTTTATTATATAAGAGTAAAACACTCCATCTCAGTGATAATCACAATACTTTCTAATTCAAAACAAAGTCACATCAAGAGATTTTTTTCAGTCAGTATGTACTCTGGAAAACATTAGTAAAATCATGGCCCCAGTAGCTTATTGATTGAGTGATGGAAAATTTCTAAAAGTTTTCAAGGACAGAAAAACAAACAAAAGCCCAGTTCTTTATAAGGAACATACATGCAGACCCGTGTGCAACTTGAAATGAAATATGCATAAAGTCAATCTTTTTGTATGACAGATATGACACCTAGGCCTTCGATATATTTAAACTTCCTTTTTCTTAAATAGAGTTATATTTAGCATTTTACTACATGAAGTTTAAGGGTTCCAACAATTTGTGACCCAATGAGTATTTATTGTAAAAATTTTTATATACCTCCGTTTATAGTGGAAAATCTCTAAACAAAGGGGAGTTTATAGTGCCTATTGCTTTGGTATATATTCATGTTCCTTATGGACCCTCTATCCTGCAATATTTTCATAATTAATAAACTTAATAGGATTAAGTTTAATGTGCTTTTTTCTTTATTGCTAAAGTATGATTTTTTTTTTTTTTTTTTAGTATTAGAATGGACAGCTCTTTGGATTCTTAAGATGCCATTATTATTGTATAGTTCTTTAAAGTAGCTACTGAATTAAAATACTACTTTTTGACCCAGCCAACCAGAGTTGATTTTACATCCTTTGTTTTTAGGAGAAAACAATTTTTAAAAATTCTATTTATTACTGAAGTAATATTTATATTCATCCTAAGTAAATATACTTTTATCCTATATGCTTACATTAATTCTAACCCTATAAGTGTGATGCCAATGAATTAGGTCCCATAGAGTTTGGAAATATTACTGTATTTCCCCATGTATAAAACACACCTTTTTTTTCGAAAAATTTGGGGTCTAAAACTGGATGCGTCTTACACAGTGGTAATAGATTTCTTTTACTTGCATTTCCTCCTTTTTTGTGCTTGTTTTTGCACTCATTGTTGAAGACTGATTCGTCATCAGACACAGATGAGGACAAACTAATGGATGGGAGTTTTGACAGTGATGAGGAGTTGTATGAATTTTATGATGAATAAATTTGAGTTTAATAATTTTATGTAATACTTTTTTTTTTTTAATTTTGGACCCCAGGCCCTGGCTGGTTGGCTCAGTGGTAGAGCGTCGGCCTGGCATGCAGGAGTCCTGGGTTCGATACCCGGCCAGGGCACAGGAGAAGCGCCCATCTGCTTCTCAACCCTCCCCCTCTCCTTCCTCTCTGTCTCTCTCCTCCCCTCCTGCAGCCAAGGCTCCATTGGAGCAAGGTTGGCCCGGGCGCTGGGGATGGCTCTGTGGGCTCTGCCTCAGGTGCTAGAATGGCTCTGGTCGCAACAGAGCAATGCCCCAGATTAGCAGAGCATCGCCCCCTGGTGGGCATGCCGGGTGGATCCCGGTTGGGCACATGCGGGAGTCTGTCTGACTGCCTCCCTGTTTCCAACTTCAGAAAAAAAAAATACAAAAAAAAAAAAAATTAAATAAATAAAATTTTGGACCCCAAAGTTAAGGTGTGTCTTGTACATGGGAGCGTCTTATACATGGGGAAATACGGTAAATGCTAAAGAACTGTTCTATGTCATCTACTATACTTCAGAAAAGAAAGTTTATAACAAATGTGGTTTCTGGCTTTTAAGAACAACCTGAATAATTAAAAAGATAGAGTAACTCTGTGGATCCAAATAATTTTCTTAGATTATCTAAAGGTAATTCAGTTTAAAGTAAAGATTCAAACTCATCAGCATTTCTATCTGAGGTATTTCTATATTATGTAAGATTTCAGAAATTAGAATGACTCAGTGTAACTCTTCAAAGAGACAAGGTAAGAACCAGGTTTAACATATATTAAGGTATATCTTCTAATATAGCTGTACATAATGGAAAGGAAAATCACTAATGATATACCTGGTGAAAAATATATACTTCATTCAGAGTTGGATGTGGCTAATTCTGATTAAGTTCTTATTTTAGCTGACCTATATAACCTTTTCTTAGAGAAATTGTAATTAAATTCTGTGTCATTGAGTAATTTGTTAGGATGTATTGTTTTAAAATTAGTTATATAAATTAATTACCAACTTTGCAATGGCAGACATCTTTGCACATCCATGTTTCACTCAGTTCTTTGCCAACCAACCAAGATTCCTTCAATAAGAGGAAAATTTTCTGTATGGTGCTAGTGATAAAATTTACATTCTTCTGCTGCCTTTTCTTTTTTTAACTAAATGTCTATATCTTAGAAGTCAGACTTATATCTAAATTGTTTCTCAAGGTTGACCAAGTGCTAAATCAGGGGTCCCCAAACTACGGCCTGTGGGCCGCATGCAGCCCCCTGAGGCCATTTATCCGGCCCCCCCTGCACTTCTGGAAGGGGCACCTCTTTCATTGGTGGTCAGTGAGAGGAGGAGCATAGTTCCCATTGAAATACTGGTCAGTTTGTTGATTTAAATTTACTTGTTCTTTATTTTAAATATTGTATTTGTTCCCATTTTGGTTTTTTTTGTTTTGTTTTTTTTTGTATTTTTCTGAAGTTGGAAACAGGGAGGTAGTCAGACAGACTCCCATATGTGCCCGACCGGGATCCACCGGCATGCCCACCAGGGGGTGATGCTCTGCCCATCTGGGGCATTGCTCTGTTGCAACCAGGGCCATTCTAGCGCCTGAAGCAGAGGCCATGGAGCCATCCTCAGCACCCGGGCCAACTTTGCTCCAATGGAGCCTTGGCTGCAGGAGCGGAAGAGAGAGACAGAGAGGAAGGAGAGGGGGAGGAGTGGAGAAGCAGATGGGTGCTTCTCCTGTGTGCCATGGCTGGGAATCGAACCTGGGACTCCTGCACACCAGGCCGACGCTCTACCACTGAGCCAACTGGCCAGGGCTCCTTTTTGTTTTTTTACTTTAAAATAAGATATGTGCAGTGTGGATAGGAATTTGTTCATAGTTGTTTTTTTTTTTTTTTTTTGTGGAACACTTCACGAATTTGCGTGTCATCCTTGCTCAGGGGTCATGCTAATCTTCTCTATCGTTCCAATTTTAGTATATGTGCTGCCAAAGCGAGCACTGTTCATAGTTTGTTTTATAGTCCGGCCCTCCAACGGTCTGAGGGACAGTGAACTGGCCCCCTGTGTAAAAATTTTGGGGACCCCTGTGCTAAATTATATTTAGATTTAATCTTGGATTCAAAGCTATTGTTTTCTGTGTACAACTTAAGTCCAGAAGTTAACAGTCTGTTGACCACTGATTAACTTAATTCTTAATGTCTAGTACCTAAAAATAATAATCTGGGCTGCTGTACAGTCATATATTCACTGATGCTGGGGAAGGGAAGTATTCTACATTCAATAAAAGAAAGTATTGATTTTTAAATAGCTTCCTTGGGATATACTGATCTAAAAAGCAGCTGCTGTGTAAGATAAACGATTTTTATTTAGTTGGAAAGTTAAATGTAAAGTTTGTCATGAATGAATATTAATATAAAAATATTTAGAAAGTCAAATACATGGTCCAGTAATGACAGAAATTTAGAACTTATTTTTTA
The DNA here is from genome assembly GCF_036850995.1 of Saccopteryx leptura. Lineage (NCBI taxonomy): Eukaryota > Metazoa > Chordata > Mammalia > Chiroptera > Emballonuridae > Saccopteryx > Saccopteryx leptura. Next base: position 32,520,159 of record NC_089509.1, read on the forward strand.
TAATTATTCCAATATCATTTTCCTTCTACATTTGTCACATAGGAGTTTGTGCTGAAGGATTTCTTGGCCATTTTAGAGGCTAATCTAGTTAAAAGGTTTGTTTATGCTTCCCATCTCTGTTCTGCTGATGGTATTAGAATGCAGGCCAGAGCCAGACATCTAACTGTTTATAACATTCAAACTTCCAATTAAAGCTACAGTGTTCAGTTCACTATGTATCAGAAAGCTCATGCCAGCTACAAATATCACCAGTAATGACAGCAATGATTTTGTGTAGCTATAGGCTTTCCATATCATGCCACTGTTTATGAATATTTCTTTTTCCATTTAGGAGGTATTGACATTTAATACTTTCATAGAAGTCTAAAAATGAAGCTTATTTTCTCCTAGCATTTCCTTTATAAACACAACCTAACAGCTTATATTATTGCATATCTTATTTAAATGGTCCCAGTTTAGTTTATGTAAGATTAGTAAATTCTCTAGTAGATGTTAGTTTGCTATCCAATTTGATGTGACTTTTGTTTCTAGTTTGAAGAACATAGCATTATATTGCCTTTTGGAATAAAGAAGTAATATTCATATTACTTTAGTATTATATATATAAGAGGAGACTAGATTCACATAATACAGATTTTAACTTAATCTTTTGTTGCTTTTCTAGTCTGCTGTTTGTGGTTTCTCTATTCTAAATATGTTGATAAACTGTTTTAAAAGTGGTTTTTTTTAAGCTGTTAAGAATTCTTTAAAACCATTTCATCAATTTCTCCATTTTTGCACAATTTATCTCTGAGTCAAAAAATGAGTAGTTTTTTTTTGTTTTTTTGTATTTTTCTAAAGTGAGAAGCAGAGAGGCAGAGAGACGCTCTGCATGCACCTGACCGGAATCCACCCAGCATGCCCACCAGGGAGCGATGCTTTGCCCATCTGGGCTGATGCTGCTTTGTAACGAGCTATTCTAGCGCCTGAGGTGGAAACCATAGAGCCATTCTCAGCGCCCAGGCCAACTTTGCTCCAATGGAGCCTTGGCTGCGGGAGGGGAAGAGGGAGACAGAGAGAAAGGAGAGGCGGAAGGGTGGAGAAGCAGATGGGCGCTTCTCCTTTGTGCCCTGGCTGAAAATCCAACCCAGGACTTCCACATGCTGGGCCGATGCTCTGCCACTGAACCAACCAGCCAGGGCCATGTGTATATTTGTTTAAAAATTTTAGTGGCAAATTTGCTATAGTGCTTTTTCTTTTTATAAAAATAAATTTAGTTTTTGTTAATTTTAGACCTTGATTTACTAAATGCATGCATTCTTTATGTATACATATATAAATATTTAATTTTTCCATTGACTTGAGAGAGAGAAACAGAGAAAAAAAGAAGCATCAATTTATTCCACTTAGTAGTTGTTCCTGTTAGTTGAGTACTCACTGATTGCTTCTTGTGTGTGCCCTAACTGGTGTTCGAACCCACAAGCTCAGTGCACCTTCATAACAGTTTATCTATTTAAGTCACAGCCAGACCTATACATATATTTTTACTATTAAAATATGAATTTATAGGTTTAAACATTTTAGGAAAGATGAAAAATCATTAAAAATCAAATTGAATGAATGCTTTTAATTTTAATTAAAGCTAAAATGCTTTTAATTTTAATTAAGAAATATTATAATTCAAAAATTTATATTACACATTTTTCTGAGCACTGAAAGAAATTATCTGTTTACTTTAGAATATTATAGAAAGTTAAGACATACTACCTATAAGAATTGACAATAACCATGTAAAATTTGGATTTGTAGAACATAATCACGGAAAGATCTCTAAGACTGTGGTTTTCAACCATGCTACACCTGGGTACTAGAGAAAATAGGAGAATTATTTTTGAGACCACTAAGGGAGAAATCACCCTAAGCATAAATGAATTCGACTAAGACTACTGAGTCTCTAATCTTAATACAACATCAGGATGGTTAACTCTTTAGTGGACTGATGCAATTTCTGGTGGACCCGTCCTCAGACCAGTGGTTGAAAAACACTGCTCGAAGACAAACTAAATTGAAAACAAGTCACAAAATAATATGCACATTATGATCCCATTTATGTAAAAACATGCACATACAGATAACATGTATGTAATGTATTTAAATGTGCATTTACATATGTAACACATTTTATGCCTAGTGTGTATATACACTGCTCACAATAATAGGGGATATGTTATAGCTTCATACTCATTTTGAAATATCCCCCAATTTTTGTGAGCAATATATTTATAAATAAAAAATTGTATGATACCTTGTATTTAGGTAAATATAGTAAGAAAAGGCCTGGAAAATACCAGATTATATACTTGGTTTATAGGAAATATGTATATGGGATGCTAGTAGGTTGAAGAACTTTTATTGTTTTGTATACTTTAGCATTACTTGGATTTATTTTTAACAATAAGCTTATATTCATGTAGTAATTTTATAATGGAAAATATATTTATGTAATAAAGAAATGAGAAATAGAATGACTCAGAAAGAGTGTAGTCCTAGCCCCTGTGCATCACATGAATATATCCCTTGAATACCTTGAAGAAAATTGAGCATTAGCTAACAATCATCATAGCTTGATACAGAAAAAAGGCAGACGGATCTAATCTTTTTTCACCAACAAGGTGGAAAGTATAGTCCATTGAGGGAGGAATAATGGATATAATCTATCCTGATTTTTAAATATTTTGCTTCTTAGTGAAAAAATACATTTCTCACTATCCTGGGAATGTGTACACTACAGAACCAGTGTTGTGGAATGTCAGTCATAAAGGTAAGTCAGTTTCAGTCTGAGATAAGATATAATATATGGGTCTAAGATGAACTTTTATTATTTTAATAAGTGATCTAAATTGTCATATACTCATTCAAAAGACAGTTCACTTAGTCACTTACCATTTTTATGTTTTCTATATTCAGGTACTGGTTTGAATAGAGGAAAAAAAAATCAACAAAAAAAATAAATTCAGAAGGTTTTAAAATTAAATTCCTTTAATAAAAAAAGTGAAGTGACTGGAATATGTACTTGAAAAACACTTTGTAAAATAACATCAAACTGAGTATGTAAATATGCAGAGTAAAGAATCAATTAGAATTCTGTCGAGTTCATCACAGAGGGCTTCCTGGGGGGACATGAGTTAATCAGATGAGAGTAATTCAAGTAAAGACAAAGCTTCCAATGGGATGAGGGGATGAACAAATTTATTATTACTAGTTTGAAAGCTAGGATTAAAATTCAGCATAACCGGGTAAATGATGAAAGTTGTGAGAAGTAATATACCTAGACTTTATGTTTTTAAAACTTTATTTTCCAGAATGCAGGTTAGAAAAGAAATGGGGGAAAAACACTTGCATAAAACATAAGGAAGTGAATAAATCTTTGCAATTATGACTGGAAAATCTGTTGGAGTTGGAAATGAAACATAGTTAAAACAGGAAAGTTTTATCCAAGGATACTGAGGTTCTTTTTCCTTTATCATTAACATTTATATACAGGTTGGTCCCTAGAATTAGTAGTAAATAGTACGTAATTTAAATCTCATATACAAATTTTAAAATTTACAGAAAGATACAGCTTATGTTTTCTTCATTCAATTTATATATTAATTGCATATAATTTACTTCCAGCTGGCCTCGTCATGTAAATCAGTGGTCCCCAACCATTTTTGGGCCACGGACCAGTTTAATGTTAGAAAATATTTTCATGGACCGGCCTTTAGGGTAGGATGGATAAATATATCACGTGACCGAGACAAGCGTCAAGAGTGAGTCTTAGACGGATGTAACAGAGGAAATCTGGTCATTTTTTTTAAATTAAAACATTGTTCAGACTTAAATATAAATAAAACAGAAATAATGTAAGTTAGTTATTCTTTCTCTGCAGACCGGTACCAAATGGCCCACACTGGTACCGGTCTGCGGCCCGGGGGTTGGGGACCACTGATGTAAATTACCACCCCATCTACCCCTACCATCACCAGTTGAATTTTATTCCTCAAAAAAGAGCAAGTTTAAAGAGTTCCATTAAATGGCTCTTTTATTTTGTTTTTACTTGAAAAGTCATAGTTATTAAAATAAAAATTATGTAGGGGTCATTGACTCAGTGTTTGTCATCTTTCTCTGTCTGTCTGTCTCTCTTAACTAGTGGTTTGCCAGTGTCTTTTTTCAACAAATATATGTTGATGTCTATAATGTGTTCACTGGAATAGTGAGCAAAAACAAGCATGGGTTTTGTTGCTAGAGATAGGGAAGAATATTACTCAAATAATCATACAAATAAATGCAAAGTTGGAATTGTTTGATTGCTGTAGAAAGATACATGGTATTTAATAAGAGAGCTTTTAGAAGGATAATTTGATGAATCACTGGGATCAAGGGCAGCTTTCTTTTTCTTTTTCCTTTGACACAGTGTTTGGTTAGCCACAATCTTGATGAATTAGGGTTTACTTCAGCAAGAGTGAGAATATAGCATTCTAGAATGATGAAACTATGTACTAAGGTTCTGCATGGGCAGAGGGCATAGTACCTAACTAAATTAAGATAAAAGTGACTGACGTTAAGAACTGCAGATACATAGTAAAAGGTGATAGGGAGTTATGTAGGAGTCAGACTACAGGATGTTTGTAGGCCAAGGTTGTCTTTATCCTTAGGGTTAATATTTAAACTTAGACTAATGTTTTTTTATGCTCAACACAAAATCTTTCTACTAATAAAAATTACAAGAGTTCATTGTTACTTCAGTTTAAAATTCACGAAGATTTTCCCTGTAGAATCATTGCTATTATGATCAGGTCTCATAAAACCCCTTTAACAGGGATAGCAATGGAAAGGAGTGAACATAACATTGTGCCCTAAACCTAAGTAGAGGTTAGAAAGAAAAGGGGGTGGGGATGAAAATTGATGTAGTATATATTCAGGAGAATGTCCTAGGTGTTATTGACTAAGTTGTGAATAACGAAGAAAAAGAAAAAGTCGGCAAGTATACTAGGCTGGTGTAGGAGATTATAGCAAATGATTATAAGGACATACACATGGAACAACATTGAAGAAGATCCTCAACTGTCACCTGCGTTTGAAACGTGGATATCTGGAGCAAAGCAAGGCAGTGATAGTAGAAGATATCATATACGTAAACTGGGTTCTGTCACTTGGACATTTGTGTCGATATTACTAGAATACAAAATTTTGAAATATTCTTTAAGAAAAGTAGAATTATCAGCGGTAGAGCATAGGCCTGGAGTGTATAAGTCCCTGGTTTAATTCTAGGTCAGGGCAGGGCACACAGGAGAAGTGCCCATCTGCCTATTTACCCTTCCCCCTCTCCTTCCTCTCTGTCTCTCTCTTCCCCTCCCGCAGCCAAGGCTCCATTGGAGCAAGGTTGGCCCCAGGCGCTGAGTATGGCTCCAAAGCCTCTGCCTCAGGTGCTGGAATGGCTCCAGCCACAGCGGAACAACAGCCCAGATGGGCAGAGAGCATCACCCCCCGGTGGGCGTGCGCATGCGGGAGTCTGACTGCCTCCTGCTTCTAACTTTGGAAAAATTTTTTTAAAAAAAGAAAGTAGAATTGCAAAATGCTATCAATACAATGACAATTTTACCTATTTTTAGAGTAATTTGTATGGATTGAAGTCATTATAAATTAAGCTACATGAACTATTTCAGACCTTTATGTTAGTTTAAAAAATATTGATGTATCTCACAAGAGAAAGTTGAGGAAATTTAATTTTTAAATCTTATTTTCCATTTAACATAGCATCAATAAAATATCTTTATTTCATGGTTATCTTTAAGTTTTAAACCTCTTTGAACACCAGTTTCTATTGTATTAAGTTATAAACAATCTAATTAAAAACTAGTTTTGAGAAATGCACCAAACACTAAGAACATTATGGAAAATATATTGTCACTTGAATATTACTAAGACCAAAATATCACAAAGACTTGTTAAATTGTAAGGAAGAGGTAAAATATATTCATTGAGCCTGACCTGTGGTGCCGCAGTGGATAAGGCATCCACCTGGAATGCTGAGGTCTCTGGTTCAAAACCCTGGGCTTGCCCCCATCAAGGCACATATGAGAAGCAATTACTATGAGTTGATGCTTCCCACTCTAACCCCGTACGTCTGTCTGTCTGTCTCTCTCTCTCTAGAAATCAAAATCTAAAAAAATAAAAGCTTTAAATATATATATATTCATTGACTAGACAGGGTGTATCACATTCCTATTGGTTGAATTCTATCAGTACCTCTAATTCATCTCATATTGAACTTAACTTTCTGGCATATTTAAGTATGGCAGACTATACTTTTAAAGCCGACTAATATCTAAAATTAAAAACTACAGAATTGATTTTAGTGATTATTTATTCACTTATTTGCTTTTTTACTTATTTATAAATCATTCTAAATGAGACAATATTACTACCATTGATTTATTTTTTTATGCAGTGTCTTGCAGACTGCTGATGATTCATAAACCATAAGTGTTTGTGAAACTTATTAGTATTTGAGGACAGTTTACTAAATTTATCTAATAACTCTAAGGGATCAGTGTACATTCTGAATAGAAATGAAGTTTCACTTGGAAATTATTCAGGGATTGATATGTCCCCTCTTTTTTTATAGCTTCCTACTGGTCTTTTTACGGAAGTGTATTATAAAGATCCCAAGCTCCGTGATAAGTAAGTAGGTATGACCCCCACTCCTCCCCCATAAGGTTCCTATATTAAATAAAGCTTAGAAAACATGACTGTGATTAAAGAATACTGGGCAAGATTTTTTTAATGCAATTGTAAACACATTTGAGTGCTTACTTTGTGCCACTCACTGTGGCACAAAGCATTTTTAATCCTCAACCAGAAAAATTTTCAGGGACACACTTCAGAAAGTTTTTCTTCATATAGCTTGACTGCTTATAGGCATCTATGTAAAAATACTGTTAAGAATGTAAAAATGAGTCAAATACCAGTTTTTGTTATAACCCTATAGCTTTGGGGGAAAAAGGTTATGAAATGTATTCTTAAAATTAAGTATTGGATTTAATAGTATGTTTCTATACTCTTTTAACAACAGTATTAACAAATGATCAATGATAACCATTATACTCTTTTTATTAATAGAATAATACCTTTAGAGCTTCAGAGATATTCCTAGGTTTGAACACTGGCTCCATATACTGAAAACTATAGTATAAAACCTTTGGTGAGCTGTTAAGCTTCTGAGCTTTAGTTTATTTGTGAAATTAGTATAGTGATGTATTTCTCACAGAATTGTGACTATTAAATGAGAGAGTGCATGTGAAGTTATATCATGTTGTAGACATTCACTAAAACTTTGTTTCTTTTCCTTTTTTTTCTCTGCTTCTACTATTAGGAATATCCACCTTTCAGAATCTTTTTGAAATTGTATAGGCAATGCATTTTTAAATTATCTTATTTTAAAAAAAATTATTACTGTTAAAACTATTTTAAAACTTTCCTGAAGTTCTGCAGATGAGGACCTGATTTATTTCAACTTTTTGCTTTTCTGCACATTGCTAATAAAATGGACATCTATAATTGTTTTGAATTTTTATATTAGAGAAATTTGAATAAATGGTCATATTTGTTAATGTAAATATTTCACTTATAACTTACAGCAGTGCTTTTGGTAATTCCTATTAAGCGAAATAATACATAAATAGGGTTTCTTCCTTTTTCTTAGTTTCCCCAAATTAAACAGGCAATATTATAAAGAGCCTGGACTCCAGAGCCAGACTATCTGGATTTATTTTTTTAAAATATTTTTAAATTAAATTTATTGGGATGACAGTGGTTAATAAGATTATTATAATAGGTTTCAAGGGTACCATTCTGTGATATAGACTGTCTAGATTTAAATTCCTACTCTATCACTCACTAACTATGTAACATTCTGTGCTTTAATTTCCTCATTAGTACAATGGGTATAATAATTGTATTCACCTTGGGTTACTTAGTTAGATATATATTGCCTTTAAAAATGGCTGGCACATACAAAATGCCATAAAAGTGTTAACTGTTATACTGATTATATGTATTATCTGTATATTGGTTGTAATGTAGAAAAAAGTAGTGATTAATATATCTTGGTAAGTGTTTAACTTGGTAATTTTTCATTTGGAAGAAAAAGAACAAATTTAGTTTAATTTGCAGTTCCTCAAAAAATATGTCAGACTTTTATGTAGCATTTTGTGTTTGCCAAATTCTTCACATTATTTTTTATTTCTTATTCTTACTGTTTAGATATAGTGGGAAAAACATTTGTATTGTTTCCCATAAAGAAACTAAAACATACAGGCCTTGGCCAGTTGCTCAGTCAGAGAGCATCTGGCAACATCAAAGTTGTGGGTTCAATATCCAGTCAGGGCACATACGGATAGTGATCAGTGAATGCACAACTAAGTGGAACAACAAATAAATGCATCTCTCTCTCTCTCTTTCTCTCTCTCTTCCCCTCTCCTCTAACATCAATTTTAAAAAAGGAAAAAAAAAAGAAATAGGCATGTGGAACGTTCAGGACCTTTTATAGCATGACAGTAGAAAAGTCAGTAGAAAGACTAAAATAAGAATTTGAAATATTTCATGTGCCAGTATGTTGAGCCAGGCTATCTCTACTTCTTAAATATTCAGACAACAAACTTATTAGTTGGCAAAAGAAATGTTAAAAGTGTATTATTGTTCTGTTCTTCAAAACTTTCATTGGCTATCTGCTTTGGATGTGTTCTCTCAGTTGAGGTTGATTCACTGAGGTGTGTATGAAGAAAATCATTTAAGATAGTATTAGACTAATTAAAGTTAAGTATTTGCCTAGCTATTCCTTAGGACACTTGAGAGTTGAATATCTTTTTTTAGTTATCAACTGGCTTCCCTCCATATTTGATGAACTAGATTAAAAACTTCCCTATTTCCATGTCATCAGTACTATAATACTACATATCATGGGTTCAGTGTGATTTTCTGAGCCACCCTAGAAACTTAACTATCATTGGTAGTATTTTGTTTCAGTGAAAAGTGATTCCATGTTTCAAAAAATAAATTATTATACAGTGAACTTTTGAAAAGCACTAGGAATAAGAACAGAATCTATAGTTTTGTAAAGACATATTAGAGAAAGGTTTAAAATAGATGTTTATTTTTTCTTGTTTCAAATATTGTGTAGTGTCTCTAAGTCATCAGTTTAAGAATATGATGAACAATTATTTGGTTGGGATCCGGAAAATAAATGATGACTAAAAGACTCAAAGAGAACCATTTCTGTAAAATAGAATTGTAAGTGGTTCTTAAACAAGTAAATAATAGGAGAGTGTTTAATTTCAAATTTGTGATTATTTGTAGTTGCTTAGGAGGTAGGATTATTTTGTAAAATAATTTTATGAATTTTTAAAAAATAACAACTTAAATTTTAGTATTCCAGTCTAATAATTTGTAAACATTTATGAGAATTTCCCCATAAATGTATTTTTATTATAGAAGATTAAAGAAAGATAGTTCTATATCTGTTTAAAATCGCAAGGTGTTGACTCAAAGACACAGTACCCTTGGTATTTTCCACAGAAATAATGTTTAAATATTTTGAACAAGTTCTACAAAATATTTTTCTGCTCTTTCTTTCTTTCTTTCTTTCTTCTTTCTTTCTTTCATATTTTCATTCTGCTGATTAAGGGCATAGACTTAGGGAACCTAATCACCAGTAACCCAGTTTGAAACTCAAATTATTTGTAAAACCTGATTTGATTAAACTACTTTAAGTTTTTCTAAAAGATATAAAGTTACATGTTAAAGTCTTTTTAAAGTTATAGCTTGTAAAAATGATTATTCTCTTTAATTGAGATGGTCATGGACATTTTAGACTATTACTGAGGCTAACATCAGCTGCTGAGGGACATCAAATTTTGACTCAAGAGAATACTAATATTTTCATAAGCAGGAATTTTTCTCAAAGAGGAAAAAACATACATTGTGTGCATGTATTCATATTATATATACATTTAGGTAAAAAGAGTCCTAGGACTTGAGAAGCAGTGTGAGGTTTTTCATAGTGGTATAGAAAACATAAATAGTTTTTTGATTCAATTACTTGTTCTAGAGATAATAACTACTCACTATGAACCAGATATTCAGCAATAATTAAGACAGGTAGAGACCATGACGCTTAAAGAGTGATAGATATTACAAAGAACAAACAGTTCTTTCAGGTACTTAGAGAATGGAGATATCAAAGTTGTAAGTCAGATATTTCTATATAGATGGTAATAGTAAAGGCATGTAAAATGCAACCTCTCAGTTTTATTTTATTGTTGGGGGTAGGAGAAAGAGAGAAACATCGATTTGTTTTTCTACTTACTGATGCATTCATTGGTTGACTCTTTTATGTGCCCTGACCAGAGATTAAGCCCACGATGTTGGCATATCGGGAGGATGCTCTAACCCAGTGTTTCCCAACCTTTTTGTGCCATGCCCCACCTTAACCTTTCTAAAATTTTTATGTCCCCCCCTATGTAACATACATAATTTTTAACATTAAAAAATTGATTTGTTCACTTAATAAACATAAATGATAGGTTCTAGGAATAAATCACTATGAAATTGTTAACAAAACACAGTAAGTAAAATTTCAAAACATATAATGAAAAACAAATTTAAATTCCAAATAATTTTAATACAGATTTTTCTATATTTATTATTTTAATTTAGTGTGATCCTTGCGCTTGATGCTTGCTGCACAGAGATTTTATATTAGGTTCCAATTTGGTTAGCTTTAGTCTCAAGTCTCCACGTTGTGTTATATCCAGCCGATTTCTTTTTTTTACCAGTAAATCATTTACAGCACTAAATCCACATTCAGCTAAAAATGAAGATGGAAACGGTAGCAATAGTTTTCTTGCACATTTGGTTGAATTTGGGTATTTGATTTCTGTTTCCTCACAAAGCCATCCCATCGCTCCTTTGATATTAAATAAAGCTTTAACTGACTCATCATTTTGCAATTCTGCGAGTTCTTCTTGATACTGCATATTTGATATATCAGACAAATCCACTAACATTGGCTGCATCATCCATGTTGGGAAATCAATTTGTTTTAAATCAGAAAATCTTTCTTTTAAGTCAGCCGATAGAATATTCAAATGATTGACAATAACAAGTAAAGCGGTATCAGTTACTTCACATTTTTGGAGCCAATGAAACTGTTGAAAGTTTTTGTTGTTAATATGTTTCTGACATAACTCAATATTGGTAATGAAACCAAATATCTTTGCTTTTGCATCGACAAGAGTTTTATTTGTTCCTTGAAGTTGCTTATTTAATATATTTAGTTTTTCAAAGATATCGGCTAAGTAACTCACAAATGCTTTACCATCTATTGTTAACAGATACTTCATTTCAGGTTTGTCGCTTAAAAAATCACTAAGAGTATCAAACAGTTCCATAAATCTTTTCAAACAGTTTCCTTTAGATAGCCATCTTACTTCAGTATGAAGTAAAAGTCTCACATGGTCTTCATTTTGTTCTTCACAAAATATCTTGAAAAGACGCTCACATTTGGCACTAGCTTTAATAGCATTAACACACTTTATTACTGTATGTAATACTTCATTCAGAACAGGCGAGATGTTTTTAGCTACCAAGTTTTCCCTATGAATAACACAATGCACAAGAATCATTTCTGGATTCGCATCTTTCATCAATTTTAAGCAGCCATTTTTCTTGCCCATCATATTGGGAGCACCATCTGCAGCACAAGATGTTATATTTTTCATTGGTATATCATTGACATCTAAGTAGTTTTTTAGCTTATTATATATATCTTTGGAGGTAGTGGTGCTTTCTAATCTTTTACAGAACAACATTTCTTCAGCAAAATGTCCTTTATCAATGTATCTTACGTAAGTTATCAATACTGCCTCACTGTCTCTCAAAGTTGATTCATCCATTTGCAAGGAGAATTTTCTTGTTTTCAGCTTTTCAATAAGTTGTTTTTCAATATCCTCACTCATTTCATCTATTCTTCTGCTAACAGAATTGTTACTGAGTGGCATAGCTTTTACATCTTTGTCATCTTTTTCAAGAACCGTTTTAAGAAATGCTGATATTGACGGTTTTATTAAATTCTCTCCTATAGTGTGATTTTCTCCAGTTTTAGTGATGAATAAAGAAATTTGATAACTAGCCTCAAGAACACGATTATTAGTTGAAGTATGAGCAGTAAATAGAGACTTTAATGTTGTTCTTTTTTCAAAATTTTTCTTTAAAGTTTTAAAGTAACTCAAATCTGAATTAATATGAGCACTATGTTTCGCCTTCAAATGCGCCTCAAGATGACCTTGTTTCATTGATTCGTTGGTCAAGCATTGCTGGCATAAAAGACAAAAAAGAATCCGCTCATCGTGAACAGTGGGTATGAACCCAAATTTTAAGTATTCCTCCGAATATTGACGAGTTTTTTTCTTGCTTGCACCACTCATTTTACTATGGGTATAATAAAAATAAGATCAATTAAAAACTAATATTAAAATATGTGTTAAAATATATTCAATGTGACAAAGAGTAAACGTATACTAAAAATTCATATTTATTTAAATGTATATAACACATTTATTACACTACCACTGCAAATCAAAAGGTATCTATATTTTTTCCACTTCACAAAATTTTCTGGAAAGTTATGCTTCTAAAATTAAAATTGTCGTGCGTGCACTATTATAGCCCCAATAATATTTATAAAATATTAGTGCTTTCTAGCCCCTATGCAAGAAGTACTTAATAAAGAGTTTAATATTGATAAAAATAAAATAAAATACTTACCAATTATATCTATACACTATATATATGTATATTTATTAAATCAACGAGCTTTTACAACAGTTTTGACTGACACTTATTTCAAATTAACACCAACTGAATGATGTGAAACACTACAGAATAACTGCATTGTTTAGCAAGTTTTTAAAATGTCGGGGTTCCCCGCGGCAAATGGCATGCTCCGCAGTGAACCCAGGATGAAGTTTACTTGACGCCAATCACCCAGTTGATATTTTGGTCTCGTCAAACGAAATTATACTTAATAATTATTTACCGCAATTATTTAAGAATTGCATTTTTTGTTAAATTTGGCACTGATATCTAGCATTGCATTTAAATGGCCCGGGGCGAAAGAGTTAAAGTCGTGTTGAGTCCATTTTCAAATTGCCCCCCTTAACTATCGAATTGCCCCCCTGTGGGGCATGTGCCCCACGTTGGGAAACACCGCTCTAACCAGTTTAGCTACCCAGCCAGGGCCTTAACTTCTCAATTTTGTCAGTGATGGACTGGAGACCCAGAAAAGGAAAATTGTTTATACAAGGTCACATAGCAAGTGATATATTTAGGACCCATGTCCCCTGCTTCCTATTCTACTTATATTTGCCATTTGATTCAAGCAGGATGCTGAAAGGGAAGAAAGTAAGGTAAGGTATCTAGAAAGTTTGACCAGCCACTTTTGACTAGAATGTAGTTAATGTAATATGAGAAATTATACTTTTGAAACATTTCTTCACGTTTGTTTTATTTATTTGAATTTCTTTTGATTTTCCTTTAACAGTAACTCAATAATATTTCAGAGTTTTGCTAAATCCACATCTGCACAAAAATTTTAAAGGTATCTATGCCACTGGAAGTCATGTACATTGGTGCCATGGTTTCTGAAGCTGTTATCTGCTATAACTTTTCAGTAGTATTGTTTTATTTTTTTCTTTAGTAAAGAAAGTTGTTTCCTTTAATTATCTTGAATTGACTAAGCTACCATGTACTTGTTGCAGGAACGAAAGAAAAAGAGGATGATGGAAGATTAAGGACACAATTTTTCCTGGGATTGTTTTGCTTCAACACGGATTTGAAATCCTGTTGCTATAGACTAATTCTCACTATATCTGATAAGAAAAGACCGTTATGAATTATAAAGAGTATTCCAATCACATATGAGGTTTTGACTAAACTAATAGATAGACATACAGATCTGTAAAAAGTTACCTGATTTCATATTTGTTTCCATTATATTTTTATATTTGGTATTACTGTTTAAATTCCTTTAGGATAAAAAGTTTGAATTTTTATTTTTTAAAGGGTATTAAATAGAAAAACTAGATACACATCCTAGTAACTTAGTTTTACTTTGGGACCGTAAAGCACATGAGTAAATAAACTGAGAGTTGAGTCTGCAAAGCTAGACATAGTAACAACAGGAAGCATCCCACCTACAATGCATATGGCAAAGGAGAAAGATGATACAACAGAATACAGACAAAAATAGCTGCAAGTTAAAACCGCCTATTCTGTTTTACAACCTTAGATCTGCCATCTCAGAAATAGTGATACTATATCTTTCTTCCAGATGTAATGTGACATTAATGTATTTTAATTTATAAGAAAGTTTGTTCTTAAGTATCCCACTTCATACTTATATATAATTGGTAGTTAGGGCAATGTTGCCTATATGTTTTAAACTATTATTTTTTTTCTGGTATGTATTTATGTCTTAGGAACACACATTTTTTACTTTATTGTTGTGCCAAATTTTAAGAAATTTGTTACATGAAACATTGATCATATAAAGGCTATAAAAATAAATGATGAAAAGTGGAATGTAATGGAGGAATTCTTTAAGTACAAAGGATGTACTTAAATGATGTTTTAAAATCACTTCCAACCCTGGGTTAAAAGAGACACAAGAAAACTCACTTCTGAAGTGTTGGAAGTCACTGCTGCTTGAATAGTAACAAAAAATGTGAAGGTAAATAGAGCATTTCTGAAATATTAATCATAAACTAATGAAAGCATTTCACAAATAGAAACTCCATTTACATCTAAGTTCTGAAATCTTCATTTTATTGAGTTACTAGTGTATATTCTTTATTTTCTTTGAAATTATTTATAGAGTCTATATGAAGATAATATAGGAGTAAGGATTTTATATAGTATATGGATGATATTCTGTGAGTATTAAGTACAAGAATACTGGCCTGTCAGTTACATTTCAAAATATATATATTTAAAGACTTTATTTATTGATTTTAGAGAGAAAGGGACAGGGGAGGAACAGGAAGCATCAACTCATAGTTGCTTCTTGTATGTGCCTTACCTGGGCAAGGCTGGGGTCTTGTACTGGTGACCTCAGAACTCCAGGCCAATGCTTTATTCACTGTGCCACCACAGGTCAGGCCACTTCAAAATATTTGATATTAGTTTGGGCACAAGCTATTTCTTCTCATTTACTGAAAGGGAATCAAATGAATGGTTTATAATACTGGGCTGTTGTCCAGTTTGAATAAGTTCATTCCCATTAAATCTGAGCAATTAGTATATGGTCAAAGTTGGGTATCTAGCCCTATGAGCTTCTATGTCTATATTTCTGTCACCTAATTAAATAAAACTAACAGTTAACTTGAGATATATTTAGTGGTATTCATTGTTGAAATTCATAATTAGGTAAATATGATAATTGCTATAAGTGGCAAATATAGTGTTTCTATTTTATTTATTCCAACTCTAGTATTAGTTTTGATTACATACAATTTAATTTTTATCATATATATATATACATCCATTAATTTATTAATTGTTTACACAATCCTGAACAATACCTGTTAAAACATTACTTTTTGTTTTTGTAATATACTTCTTTCTCCTACGTCTAAGAGAGTGGGTCTAGTGGATGCATATTTAAATCTAAATCTTTGAGGTTGGGATCCTTATACTGATATTTTTTTAAGTTTTTCAGATGATGCTAAAGTGCAGCCAATGTGGAAAATTAATGTTTTAGTGGATTGACTAAGATCCACTGTGTTCAAAATTGCGCTTAAGAGATCCTTCAACAGCAGATTCACAGGGTGCTGGAGGGCCGATGGCAGTGCGGAATGTGGACTCGCTTGTTTTGGGAGTGACACTGGAGTGTGATGAGAAATTTCTGTGGGAGTGGTTTCTTGATCACTAGCCCTAGTTGCTAAGACTAGAACAAGGTAACTAAGAGCACTCATCCTGGTTTAGCCAGGGGAAGAATTAAAAGAGGAGCCTTCTGACTAAGTGAAATTGAAGTGAGTTTAGATGTTTCAGGAAAGTAATATTAAAAATAACATATTATATAGCTGTTCGTTCAAGTACTAAAGTGCCTTGAAATGAAAGGCACTTCCAGAAGAGCCCCTACCTTCCATACTGGATAGTCTTTCTCAGGGACAATTGTGGGAACTGAATATTAACACACTGCCCTACCAGCTCTGCCCCTTGTCTCAGCACGCACATGCACACCCACACACGTCATACACACTACCACCCAGCTATTCTAAAGCATTTAAGGTTACACATGTTGTGATGCAGAAATTCATTTCTGGAGCAAAGGAAGATTCTGCCTTGTCTCCACTGCCTTTCTTTTTCTTTCCCTGTACCTTTCCTCTTTCCAAACGCTTAAACGAAAAACTTATACCTATTGGCTTGTTCATGAACTTTCTTAAGAGAATTTTACTTTCTTCTTAAATATATACTTAGAGTTGAAGAATTTAACATGGAAACATACTCATTGAAATCTTGCAGCATAGTGTAGTCTTTTTAACAAGTTAAATGTATCTTTACCCTTTCCTATATTTTACTGTGAGTGTGAGAGACAAGGAGAGAAAAGCTATGGCGGTCTAAGGGGATTGCTTACTTGCTGGTTACCTTTTATTGTGAACAGATACATAAAAGTAGTACTGTTAGCCTACTAAACCCCAGGTGAATAGTTTCGTTGCAGATAAGTGATTATTTTTAAAAAGATGTAGAATTTCTCTTTTGTAAGAATTTATGTGGATATAATAGTAAACACTTATTTGTGGTCAATGCAATAGGTGGAAATAGCATAAAATATACTTTTCTTCCTTTTCCACATAATACTGATTAGAATGACTAAACTGGTGAGCCAGGCTCTGCCAAATGAAAAGTTCAGTGATTGTACATCTCTACCCTTTCTTGGCAATTTTTCCTACCATTTCTTTTCAGTGCCTGTATAGCATTTTAAAATTACATCTTGTTATATGACTGATGAGAAGCATATGCTTCTATGAGGAAGAAAGGGGTTTATGACTTATATATAAAACATTTTTCATAGCTATTAGTAAGCTATAGGGAACTTCAAATAAAAAACTTCAAATAAAAAGCCAAAGAGGCTTTCTTTAAAAATAAAATAATGCTCTTGGATAACTAAAGATGTTTAGACCAGCCTTTCAAAAACAAGGACAATTTTAAAAATTTTACATTATCAAGGCCCACTACATTATTTATAAAAACCAGCTCTAATGTTCCCTAAAATTTATATTATGTTAAGAGTAAAATAAAATTTATTGAAACAAATTTGGGAAGATGAAAGAGGGGGAAAAAAGCTACAAGTAGAGTAAATAAGAAAAGTTGCAGATCTCAGAATCTCTTGGAAAGAAAACACTGATGTTAATGAAGTTTCCAAGCTAGCATTTGGTAGTTTTGTAAAAAAACCTAAAAATGGAAAAGGAGACTGGACTAGTCTTGCTAAAAGTAATCCTACAAGTCATAGGGATCCCGTTGCTGGTCAGGAATTTTTATAACAGGGCTTCAGGGTTTTTGAGGGCAATGTGACTTTCAACTTAATCTCTTTTGGGTCTTGACTTTTGTTAAAAACCTGTTGAAATCATTAGACTCTTGAAGAAGGATGTCTGTGAAAAATTCTTTATGACCTTGTTTATGTATCAGGGGATTCATGAACCTTCTGAAGGCTTATAATTAACCCTAGACCACCTGTGTCAGAATCACCTGAGGTGCCTATTTAAAATGCAGATTACTGGACTGTGCTTCAAACCTACTGTATTAGAATTACCAGTGATCTGAGTTCTGGTATCCGCATTGTAACGAGCATTCCCACATGATTCTTATGTTCACTACTGAAGTTTGAGAATCACTTCTCTAGAACATTATGTATTATACCTATTCTGCCCTTTGCCCACAAGGTTTTTAATGATACTTAACCATGTTTTACTTACCTACAGAATATCAGTTAGGTTCTATTAGGCACCAGGATCATAAAAACTGCAGTTATTTTTGCTGTTAAACGTCATTTTACTTTAAGTTATGAGAAATACACATTTTATATACTGTGTCTATGGGTACATATGACATACAAATTAGGACAAATTCAGTATATTTCTAGTCTTAGTAAAATATACTTATTTGCTCTAAAATGTATCTATAGTTACTCAAGTGTTTAATAGAGTTTAGGATATCTAATGAAAACTAGTTGAAAGTACTGCGAATCAAGAATAACTGAGATTTGATTCATGTGAATTTTGGAAAAGCATGACTTATGGAATTGTTTCAAAATATATGCAGCTTTATCTCAAATGTAATATGAACTGTCTACAAGAAGAGTAATTTCTATATCTGAATGAATCAGCCTTATTTGTAATTTACACATTAAGTGGTAATATGCTGCTAAAACAGTTTAAAGACTGCTTGAAAATATTAGGTAAAATCTGACCAAACAGTTCCTTCCAAATATTGTTATAATAATTTATTTTTATTATTTCTTTCATAGATAATTTTAGGGTTGAACTTTAAACTAACAGGGACATACGTTTATCTCATTTCAAATTATTGAACCTGAATTAATAGCTAGTATGTTCATGTACCTACTATTTAGTATTAGTATGTAAACACTTTTGTATCTTCACACTGAAAGACAGGTTATAAGTTCACTATTCTTAGGACTTTTTGTTTAATTACAGAAGAAAAAATTCCTTAAGCAAGAGTTATACCATATATTTTAGTCAAAGTTCTCATCAATATTGTTGGAAGTTAAGGGTGACCAGGTAAAATGATACAAATTGCTCAGGAAAGAATCTTTATTGCTAGGAGGAAAAAATAATTATAAGATGATAAGTGCATTAGTCAGAAATATTTTTGTGTGGTGAAAAATACTTGTGCTATTGTTATATTATTCTTTCTGTGACCTTCAAAGGCATACACATGTTTTAAATGGATTATAATGGTTATAATGGCAGCTAACGTTTTGATTAGCATGCTAACTAGTATACAGTAAATATATACTTTATGTGTATTGTGTCGTTTAATCCACACAGTCACCTTCAAAGTAAGTACAATTTTAATTCCCATTATATAGATGAGAAAACATTTAGGTTAACTAACTAAACCAGGGTCACCTGACTAGTAAAGTTTAAGTTAAGCTTAACGTCAAACCATCATGCTTTACTAACTTTTTTTTTTCATGCTTTACTAACTTTGAAGATGACTTCAAAATATAATATCTAAAGTCTTTATGTTTAAAATAATGGAGATTTCTCTTTTTGTTCATGATGGCTGTGTGAAAAGAAGATATTGTCTGCTTATTATATGCCAGGTATAGTTATAGACCCTTTTATATATATAGCATTTAATTCTTCTTTTCCTTATTTGTTTTTTTTTTTTTCTTAAGAAATTAAATTTAATGGAGTGACATTGATCAATAAGAGTACATAGGTTTCAGGTGAACATCTCTACAGCATTTGAACTGTTAAGTGTGTTGTGTGCCCATCACCCAGAGTAACATCATTTTTCATCACCATACATTTGTCCAGCTTTACTCCACTCTCCCCAGTAACCATTTCACATTTATCTATGTCCATGAGTGTCAGTTTTATATCCCACCTATGTGTGAAATCATGTAGTTCTTGGCTTTTTCTGATTTGCTTATTTCATTTAGTACAGTGATACCTCGGTTCTCGAACATAATTCGTTCCGGGAGAACGGTCGAGAACCAAATTGTTCGAGAACCGAAACAGTGAAACCCATAGGAAATAATGGAAACTGGATTAATTTGTTCCAAGCCCCAAAAATATGCCTATTTACTGGTGCTTTCTCACAAATAACGACTTCATTGATGCTGTCACCTGCTAACTCTTTTTCTTTAATGAAAATAAGAAGCAGCTTCTCCATTTCCTCCATTATCTGAGGCCTTTGCTTTGTTAACAATGTAACACCTTTGGCAACATTGGCAGCCTTTATAACAGCTTTATTCTTAAGGAAAGTTGAGATAGTAGATCTTGGCATGCCATACTCAGCAGACAGATCTGAAACACGTGTGCCCTGTTCATATTTGGCAATGATTTCTTTTTTCAGCTCAATCGTTGTTCTCACAGCTTTCCGCTTACCTTTGTCTGCATTACCACTTCTGGCTTTCTTTGGACCCATGTCTAAGGGTTAAATTCAGTGTACAAAGCGTGCACAAAGCGTGAGTCTCTCCACAAAGCGTGAGTCTCACCACAAAGCGTGACTCTCTCCACAAAGCGTGACTCTCTCCACAAAAACGTGATTCTCTCTCTCCACAAAGCGTGACAAAGCGTGACTCACGCTGATGACGCAGGCAAGGCGCGCTCGGCCGAATGAACGCCATTCGGCTCAACTCGGCTAATCTCGGACGTTCGAGTTCCAAATATTTGTTCGGATTCCAAGACAAAATTTTCTCGAATTTCCTGGTCGAATACCGATTTGGTCGAAAGTCAAGGCGTTCGAGAACCGAGGTATCACTGTATAATGTTCTCAAGGTCCATCCATGATGTCATAAGTGGCAATATGTCACCATATCTTATGGCTGAGTAGTATTCCATTGTATATATGTACCACATCTTCTTTATCCAATCCTCTATCAAGGAACACTGGTTGTTTTCATGTCTTGGCCACTGTGAATAATGCTGTAATGAACATGGGAGTGCATGTATCTTTGCATACCAATTTTTGAATTTTTTAGGTAGATACCTATTAAAGGAATTGCTGGGTCATATATGGTAATTCAATTCCTAATGTTTTGAGGTAACACCATACTGTCTTTCATAATGGCTATACCAGTTTACATTCCCACCAGCCGTGAAAAAGGTTTCATTTTTTTCCACAGTCTCTCCAGCACTTTTTATTGCCTGTCTTGTTGATAACAGCCAGTCTAACGGGTGTGAGGTAGTATCTCATTGTAGCTTTTGTTTGCATTTCTCTAATAGCGAAGATGAGACTCTTTTTATATATCTTTTCTATGTCTTCTTGGTAGAAGAATCTGTTCAGGTCCTCTCCCCATATTTTCATTGGATCATTTGCTTGTTTTTGCTGAGCTTTGTGAATTGTTTATCTATCATGGATATTCTTTCTTTTTTTTTTTTTTGTATTTTTCCGAAGTAAGAAGCAGGGGAGAGGCAGACAGACAGACTCCCTCATGCGCCTAACCTGAGATCCACCCAGCATGCCTACCAGGGGGCGATGCTCGGCCCCTCTGGGGTGTTGCTCCGCTACTATCAGAGCCCATCTAGCATTTGAGACCATAGAGCCTTCCTCAGTGCCAGGGAAGGCTTTGCTCCAATGGAGCATTGGCTGCGGGAGGGGAAGAAAGAGAGAGAGAAAGGAGAGGGGGAGAGGTAGAGAAGCAGATGGGCACTTCTGTGTGCCCTGGCAGGAATCGAACCCAGGGCATCCACACGCTGGGCCAACACTCTCCTGCTGAGCCAACTGGCCAGGGCCTCTCTTGTATATTAACCCCTTATCAGAGCTGTTGTTTGTAAATATCATCTCCCATTTGATTGGTTGGTTGCCCTTTTGTTTTTCGTTTTCTTTTGCTGTGCAGAAGCTTTTTAGTTTGACATAGTCCCATTTGTTCATTTTTGCCTTTACTTTCCTTGCCTTTGGGGACAAATTCATAAATTAGTCTCTATGGCCAAGATCCATAAGTTTAGTACCTATGTTTTCTTCTATGTAATTTATTGTTTCAGGTATTATATTTAGGCCTTTGATCCATTTTGAATTAATTCTTGTGTATGGGGACAACTATAGTCAAGTTTCATTCTTTTGCATGTGACTTTCCAATTTATTCAGCACTATTTATTGAAGAGGCTTTCTTTACTCTATTGTGTATTTTTGGCTCCTTTTTCAAAGATTATTTATTCATATATCATATATATGTGATTTTTTTTCTGGGCTCTAGATTCTGTTTCATTGGCCTGTTTTTCTGCCGATACCATGCTGTTTAGATTATCGTGGCTCTGTAGTATAATTTGAAGTCAGGTAGTGAGGTACCTCTGGCTTCATTATTTCTTCTCAGGATTGGTTTGGCTCTTTGGAGTCCTTTATGGTTTCATACAAATCTGTTGATTTTTTTGTTCTGTTTATTTAAAAATTACATTGGGGTTTTGATGGGTATTGCATTAAATTTGTATATTGCTTTCGGTAATATGGCCATTCTAACTATGTTTATTCTTCCGATTTATGAACATGGAATATTTTTTCATTTTATTGTATCTTTTTCTATTTCTTTTAATTATTTGAAGTATTCAGTATGTAGATCCTTCACATCCTTGTTAAGTTTATTCCTAGATATTTTATTTTTGTTGCAACTATAAAAGAAAAGGATTGTTTTTCCAGTACATTTTCTGAAATTTCATTGTTGGTGTATATTTGTAAAATGGCCTTGTTTTCCTTTTATACAGATTAAAACTAAAGGTCCACTTTTGTAACTTGTTCAAGGTCATACTTTATGTGGCAGAGTCAATATCTAACACTGTTGTTCTCTATTTGGTGACTTTAAAAACTTAACTTGGACTGGGTCACTTTCTCAAGTAGTTTGAACACTATTTATTCCAGAATCAGACTAAGAGAGAGGGGAAGCCATCCTCTGGCTAGTAATAAATGTAAAGAAGAAATGTCATTTTTTTTGTTTCCTTCATGCTATTAAGTATATTAGGGTTATTTGTTCACAGCAATGTAGAATTTAGAAGACTTTTTTGCTCCTTGATTCTAGAATGGATAATAAAATAGTGTCTTGATATATTTACACGAAGTTCATACAGATCATATCAGTTCACCAAATTATGTTGTTATTGTATTTTAATGAAGGCTCTCTATATGCTAGTGATATTGTGAAGGAAATAATATACAAGATCTTCAAAGATTTTCTTATATCCTTGAACACATCAAATTAATTTGATAATTTATGATTAGGTCTTAGACTTGAGTGGGTAACAGTACATCCCAGAGGACCTTCAAAATCAGCATTTATGTAATTAAACTCATTAACATCTCGCACAAACCTTTCTTCTGCTTATATTTACTCTCTTGAATGGTGTCATCTCTCTTCACCCCAGCTCTCCAAGCTAGAAATACCATAGACTGTGCCACCTTTCTTTACCAACATACGCAGCAAATCACCAAATCCTGTAGAATTTGTCTCCTCATAACTTCTTAAGCCCACCTAAGTCACTTCAGTTATGTCCCACTTGATCATGGTCTATGACCTTTTTAATGTATTGATGGATCCAGTTTGCTAATATTTTGTTGAGAATTGTAATATCTATTTTCAGCAGGGATATTGGACTATAATTTTCTTTCTGTGCAGTGTCTTTGTGTAGTTTTGGATTTGTGAGAATGCTGGCCCTGTAAAGTGAGCTTGGGAGTCTTCCCTTCTCTTGAATTTTTTAGAATAGTTTGAGAAGGATGGGTGTTAATTCTTCTTTGAATGTTTGGTAAAATTCACTGGTGAAGCTATTCAATCTGTAACTTTTGTTTATTGGGAATTTTTTGACTACTGCTTCAGTTTCATTAGCAGAATCTGTATATTCAGATTCTCTTATTCTTCCTATATCAGTTTTGAAAGATTGCATGTTTCTAGGAATGTATCCATTTCATCCATATTGTCCAATTTGTTGGCATATAGTTGTTCATTATATTTTCTGACAGTCCTTTGTATTTCTTTGAGTCTGTTGTTATATTTCTCCTCTTTCATCATTGACTTTATTTCTTGGTGAGTCTGGTTAAAGATTTATCAGGCTTGTTTATCTTGTCAAAGAACCAGCTCTTGCCTGACCTGTGGTGGCGCAGTGGATAAAACGTCGACCTGGAAATGCTGAGGTTGCTGGTTCGAAACCCTGGGCTTGCCTGGTCAAGGCACATATGGGAGTTGATGCTTCCTGCTCCTCCCCCTTCTCTCTCTCTGTCTCTCTGTCTTCTCTCTCTCTCTCTCTCTCTCTCTCTCTCCCTCTCTCCTTTCTAAAATGAATAAATGAAATTAAAAATAAAATAAAAAAAAAAAAAAGAACCAGCTCTTGGTTTCATTGATCTTTTGTATTTTTTTTTAGATTCTGTATGATTTATGTCTGCTCTAATCTTTATTATCGCTTTTCTTCTATTCACTTTGGGCTTCATAAATATATTACTCCATAAGTGTATTTTTATACCTTGTGATTTAATTTTGACATAAAATAAAATGGGTATTAATCCTCTATTCGTTATATTTGTTGCAAATATCTTCTAGTGTATGGTTTGTTTTTATGGTACTTTGATGGACAAACGTTCTTATTTCTCGTTTTTGTGTCATATTTAATAAATTCTATAAGTTCTTTATAAGTTTTAAAAATTTTGTCTTTCCGGTTTGGTCTTTATACAATATTGCATCTGAATTTGATTTCTGTATAGAATTTTAGTTAAGGATTTTTAGTTTAGTTTAGTTTTTGTATGGATAAGGGTCCCTGTACTGCTTATTGAATGGGTTCTTCTTTACCACTGATTTTCAATGTCCAATCAGTCTTTTTTTTTTTTTTTTTTTTTTTTTGCAAGAGAGAGACAGAGACAAACAGGAAGGGTGAGAGATGAGTAGCATCAACTTGTAATTGTGACACTTTAGTTGTGCATTGATTGCTTTCTCATACATTCATTGACAGAGGGCGGGGTGTGGGCTCCAGCCAATCCAGTATCCCTTACTCAAGCCAACAACCTTTGGGCTTAAGCCAGCCACCATAGTGTCATATCTATGATCCCATGCTCAAACCAGTGAGCCTCTGCTCAAGCCGCGACCTCAGGGTTTCAAACCTGGGTCCTCAGTGTCCCAAGTTCACTTGGTTTTATTGATTGATTGATTGATTGATTGATTTTTTTTACAGAGACAGAGAGAGGGATAGATAGGGACAGACAGGAACGGAGAGAGATGAGAAGCATCAATCATCAGTTTTTTGTTGTAACACCTTAGTTGTTTATTGATTGCTTTCTCATACAGTGTGTCCATAAAGTCATGGTACACTTTTGACCGGTCACAGGAAAGCAACAAAAGACGATAGAAATGTGAAATCTGCATCAAATAAAAGGAAAACCCTCCCAGTTTCTGTAGGATGATGTGGCAGCATGTGCGCATGCGCAGATGATGACGTAACACCGTGTATATAGCTGAGCCGCCCACGGCCATGCCAGTTGAGATGTGGATGGTACAGAGGAAAGTTCAGTGTGTTTTGTGGCTCGCTAAGTTCAAATCTGTGACCAAAGTGCAACGTGAATATCAGCACGTTTATAACAAAGCGCCACCACATAGGAATAACATTACTTGGTGGGATAAGCAGTTGAAGGAAACCGGCAGTTTGGTGGAGAAACCCCGTTCTGATTGGCCGTCAGTGACGAGTCCGTAGAGGCTATATGGGACAGCTACCTAAGGAGCCCTAAAAAATCTGTGCGTGAGCCCACATCGAACTGCACTGAATAGGTATGAAACTGGGAGAGTTTTCCTTTTATTTGGTGCAGATTTCACATTTTTATCGTCTTTTGTTGCTTTCCTGTGACCGGTTAAAAGTGCACCATGACTTTACGGACACACTGTATGTGCCTTGACCAGGTGGCTACAGCAGACCGAGTAACCCCTTGCTCAAGCCAGCGACCTTGGGTCCAAGCTGGTGAGTTTTTGCTCAAACCAAAAGAGCCCCCGCTCAAGCTGGCAACCTCGGGGTCTTAAACCTCGGTACTCCACATCCCAGTCTGATGCTCTATCCACTGCGCCACCACCTGGTCACGCAGGTTCATTCTATTTTAAATTGTGTTTTACTATATATATATGGGTGAGCTTCTGGACTCACTGTTATTGTCTAATGATCAGTTCCATTAGTGTAGCCCCTGACTTAATTGCTACGGCTTTAAAATAAGTCTTGACAGCCAATATTGAAAGTCTTGTGAGTAGTTTTTCCATGGAAATCTCGTAATCTGGTCGTCATAGTATGTAGAAACCTCATGGCATTTTTTATTAGAATTGACCTCATTATGAGTCTTTGTGTCTAAGAACATGGGATACTTCTATTTTATTCTCTTTAATGTCTCTCAATTTTTTGTTGTTGTTAATGTCTCACAAAGTTGTGAAATTTTCCCAATATATGTTTATCTCTGTAGTTTTGGTACTTAAAAATACATTGCCAGCGTTTTATTTTTGTAAAAAAAAGCAGTTAGTTTTATATATTATTTATACAGAAAGCTTACTAAATACTTTTTCATTCTAATAATTTATTTGTATACATTCATGATTTTTTGTGTGTGTTTCAAATATTTCTTTTTCATTTTAACTTATTAGGATGACATTGGTTCATAAAACCATATAGATTTCAAGTGTACAATTCAATATAACACCATCTACTCACTGTATTATGCACTCTCTACCTTAAGCAAAGCCTCTCTTCATGCACATTATCCCCCCCACCCCCATTTGCCCACCTGCACCTAACCCCACCCCCCTTTCCCTCTGGCTATTGCCACTCTGTTCTCTGTGTCTATGTGTTATGTATATACATTTTTTGGTTATCAAACAATGATCACTTCCAGGAAATAATAAAACTTTTGTTTTTTCTTTACAAATCTTATACCTATTGTTTCCTTTCTTTGCCTTCATGTGGAAGCTAAAATTTCCAGTGTTAATGATAATGGCTCTCCCTGTAATATTGCTGATCTTAAAAAGAATACTTTTCACATGTCACCTTTAAATATGGCTTTTTTGTTGTTGTTGTGGATACCTTGTATTAGATTTTTAATATCCTCTCTGTTCCTAGTATGGAAACTTATCACACACAAATATTGAGTTTTATTAAATGCCTTTATTGAGATGATCATATGATTTTTCTTCTTTAATCTCTTAGTGAAGCAGTTTTCAACCTGTGTGTAGCACAAATTTTTAAAACATGGAATTCCTGACTGTTTAGTCAGGGACACTGATTTCCTTTCCCTTAGACTATCAAATAAAATAATGACAACAGCCAATCCAAAAATAGATATATGATGTGAATGAATCAAAATTATACCTATTTTTTTGGTCAGATCAGCAAAAAATATAATACAGTTCCTGGTGTGCCATAGTGTTTTAGTAATTAGTTTATGTGTGCCATGAGATGAAGAAAGTTGAAAATTGATGTTAATGCAAATGTTAAATTACAGTTAAACGATTTTCTAAATTAAACCAACTTGCCATTCCTGTTATGAAACCAACTTAGTTGTGTTATAATATTTATATTATATATCACTCACTGGATTAGTAATTAAAATGTTTGGTTTGGACATTTTGCATGTCTGTTTATAAAATGAAACTGTTCTGTTATTTCTGTAAAAGTAGTTAATGGGTTTACCTGTTTTTTTCCTATTCTCTGAAAGTGTTTTTGTAAGATTAGAATTTTGTTTCTTTAATGCATAGTGAAATTCACTTGTAACTCATCAGAGTGGTGTGTTTTTAACTTTTAATATAATTACTTTAGTGGTTAAAGAATATTTAGGGTCTTAGTTTAATATATTGGATTTTTCTAGGAATCCATATATGTCAGGTATGTTTTCACATTTATTGGCATAAAAGTGTTCTTAATATTCTTTTCTCTATTTAACAGGTGTATGATTTGACATATTTAGTTTTTTATATCTAACATTTTTAATTTATGCTTCTCTTGTTATTTTTTTGTAATGGCATTATAAATACTTTTTATTTTTTTGAGGTACTACCTTTTGGTACTATTAATACTTCTATTGTATGCTTACTTCATGTTTAATTTATTTCTATAATTATATTTATTTTTTCTACTTTTTTATTTTTCTTCATTCACTATATATTCTACTGAATTTTTAAGCATTAATTTAGATAATTTTTAAAATTAATTTTCAGTGTTTTGTCTTTTTCAATGTAAGCCTTTAAGACCATTAAGCGTCTACTAAGTGTTGTGACTTCAGCTGTATCCCACAGGTTTTGATATGTACGGTTTTTGTTATTGTTTTCTTATATTTTCTGATTTCTCTTGTGATTTCTTCAGTTAATTACGAGTTCTTAAAAGTGTTTTGTTTGTTTATTTGTTTTTGCTGTACAAACCTGTAAGAATTTCTTTCTTTTTGTTACTGGTTTCTACATTTAAAAGCATTTTGGTCATGGGATATGAATCTTTTGAAAACCTTGTACTTTTTTTGTTTTTTTTACTTTTTAAATAGAAAGATTATAATTCTTAGAATCCTATACTGTACCAGTGGGATCCATTTTTCCAATTTTAAATCCATTATGCTAACAAAATGCATCCAGTGTGCTTTAGGGTTTGTAATTTAGTCGCATGCACTTGCAATGCTATCATTACTCTGGTTTCTCTACCTGCATCTAAAATTTCGGATATTAGCTGCAGCATGAAGAGAATGACCACAAAATTATTCTTCTACTACTATGAAAAAAAGTTAGATTCTAAAATCTCTTATTGAATAGTTGTTGCTTTATTATCATCATTTATTTTATTGTTTTAATTTGTGGGGTTTTTTCTAGGCCATGAAAAAAGCAATAGTGTAAATTTGGTTCAGATTTATTGATTATAAAGAACAGACATTAAAATCTTAAATCTGATTCATAGTCTTTTCCTAAAGACATTATATTAATGATGATGACTTTTTCCCCCGTACTTTTCAATACTTTAAAGTCCATAATGCTTATTGTTCTTGGAGTGATATTTTAAGGGGAAAAGGAGTAACTTTTAGCTCACCATGCGTTAACCTCAGAGTTTGGGTCAACATTTTTTCTTTTGAGATTTTTCCTACAATATATGTTATTATATTTATATAACATTGAACTTTTGCATATTGTTTAACAGTCTCATGAACTGTTTTTCCTGACACTACTTCTCTTTTTATTTTATTTGGGTGGCACTGGGTAACATAATTATATAGGTTTCAGGTGGCCAATTCTGCAACACAGTTCAGTATCACCATAGTATGTTTTCAACCTCCCCCAACTCAAGTCGTTGTTCATTACCATTTATATCCCCTAGTCCCACTCCACCTCCCCCCAAGCCACCCAGCAGTCACCACACTGTTGTCTGTGTCCATCAGTTTTTCCTCTTTTTTTTGTCATTTTGTGCCTTCTCTTTCCACCTCCCTCGCTCAACCCCCTCCCCGACAGCTGTCAGCCTGTTCTCTATGTATGAGTCTGTTTCTATTTTGCTCATTAGAGTACATACTATTTCTTGTATACTCACAGATAATCCTACAAATTAGCTAGTGCTCATTACTTTCCAGATAAGAAACCTAGATTAAAATGCTAAGTTTAATTGTTCAATGTGCCTTAGCTAGTAAGTGGGATGAGTCAGAGTTCAAACTATCTCACCTGTATTTTTATCTTTTTGTAAGTTTGAGATCATTAAGAAGCAAACTTAAACCATGAATGGCTTAACATGTTCCAATATATGAATATTTTGATTTTCCATATTACTTTTATTTGCATTGCAAATGCTTAAGAAAAATTTTCCTGAGGTACTTACTACTAAATATTCTACACTGTCATTTATCTTTAGTTTAATCACTTCATTAAAATGAGCAAAATGTAGGCCCTGGCCAGTTGGCTCAGTGGTAGAGCGTCGGCCTGGCGTGCAGAGGTCCCGGGTTTGATTCCCGGCCAGGGCACACAGGAGAAGCGCCCATCTGCTTTTCCACCCCTCCCCCTCTCCTTCCTCTCAGTCTCTCTCTTCCCCTCCCGCAGCCAAGGCTCCATTGGAGCAAAGATGGCCCGGGGGCTGGAGATGGCTCCTTAGCTTCTGCCCCAGGTGCTAGAGTGGCTCTGGTCGCAACAGAGCCACGCCCCAGAGAGGCAGAGCATCGCTCCCTGGTGGGCAGAGCGTTGCCCCCTGGTGGGCGTGCCGGGTGGATCCTGGTCGGGCGCATGTGGGAGTCTGTCTGACTGTCTCTCCCCGTTTCCAGGTTCAGAAAAAATAAATAAATAAAATATAATAATAAAATGAGCAAAATGTAATCATAAAGTTTGATTCTGTCTCCCCAAATACTTTTCCATTTATCTCTAACTTCTATATAGGATAGACATAGTCTTTGAAGTTTATTTTTCAAGTAGATTTCATTATTTTGGTCTGACTTTGAAATAATTGCTCAAAGAATGTTAGGCAAGAAGTATGCTTGAGTTATTAGTTTAAATACTTTCTGCTAGAATGCATTGGTGTTGGTGTGTGTGTATGTATCAAATATGGAATTCCAGAAGAACATAGTGGCCTTATATGACCTTGGTCAGAACTTCTGGCTATTTCAGTCTATAAATTAAGTCATTGGAACACAAGAAAGTGTTTCATGAAATATGTTGGATGGATGGATGGGTACATAAGTAGAAGCATTGTATATATGTTTTTATAGTATGTAGTCTTGTGTATGTGTACTTTGTGCTGTTGCTAGTGTCATAGACTTAATAGCAGAAGGAACTCTTCTGGATGAAGAACCCTGACAAGAACTTCTGATAAATCCTTCATTGTGGTATTATTAGCTCATATAGAAGCTATGTATCTATATCCATAGTCTACATATATTCATCTTAACATTATTTATATATTCATTTAACATAAGAGTTGTCAATGAATTTTTTAATAAAATATTTACACATACATGAAAGCTGGTCTTGACAATTGAAGAGAAATATAGTTTACTATTTGCTTTTCATATATACAATAAGCTGCTGCATTTATACATTTAGTAATGGAATGCCCCCAAAAAAACACAACTTTTCTGCCACAGTGTCATCACTGTGCTTTCTTTTTTTCACCTTTATTGAGGTATAATGGAAAAATCTTTAAAATATTTTAAGTGTACAATGTAATGCTTTGATATACATTGTGAAAAAGGTTTTTTCCATTGAGTTAATTAACACATTCATCACCTCACGTATTTACTTTGTGTGTATGAGAGAGAACATTTAAGTTCTACTCTCTTAACAAATTTCAATTATACAATACAGTATTATCAACTGTAGTCACCATGTTCTACAATAGATCTATCACTATCACTATACTCTAAGTTTGGATGCAATAAAACAGTTTTACCTTAATGTATATGTTGGTAGAAGTTTAATATTGTGAGCTATGTAAATAAACTTGTATAATTAAAATGTTTTTTAATCATCGGGATTTAAACACAAAGTTACTTTTCAATTAAGAAATGACCAAAGAAAATTCTGGCAACTGTTTAAAAGATTTCTCTAGCACTATGTATTGCATACATCCTAGAACCAGCTGAGCTATTCTCAGCGCTCTGGGGCCATACTCGAACCAGTGCAGCCGGTGGCTATGGGAGGGGAAAAGGGAGAGTTAGGGGGAAAGAGAGGGGGAGAGAAGCAGATAGTTACTTCTCTTTTGTGTTCTGACCAGGAATCAAACCCAGGATGTTCATATGCCAGGTATGGCTCTGTCCACTGAGCCAACTGGCCAGGGCCTGGATACACTTGTTTTTCTTTTATTTTTTAAAGACTTTTTTTTTTAAAAAAAGATTTTATTTACTCATATGTAGAGAGAGGAGATAAAGACGAGGGAGAAGAGCAGGAAACAACTTGTTGCTTCTCACATGTGCCTTGACAGGGTAAGTGCAAAGCCTCAAACCAGCGACCTCAGCATTCCAGGTTGATGCTTCATCCACTGCGCCACCACAGGTCAGGCTCTTTTTTTTTTTTTTTTTTTACAGAGACAGAGAGAGTCAGTGAGAGAGATAGATAGGGACAGACAGACAGGAACGGAGAGAGATGTGAAGCATCAATCATTAGTTTTTCATTGCGACATGTTGGTTGTTCATTGATTGCTTTCTCATATGTTCCTTGACCAGGGGCCTTTAGCAGACCAAGTAACCCCTTGTGGTGAGCTTTGCTCAAACCAGATGAACCCACACTCAAGCTGGCAACCTCAGGGTCTCGAACCTGGGTCCTCCACATCCCAGTCCAACGCTCTATCCATTGGGCCACTACCTGGTCAGGCATACATTCTAAACTATACTCTTTTGAGCTTAAACTAATCATAGAAAGTGAGTCCATTAACATGCTTTCAAATATTTATCATTTTATATATAGTATTTAGTAATTTAACCATTTAAAACATCTGTTTATATTCTTTAAGCTCAGAGTATTTTTTTTTTTTTTAAATAAATTTTTATTAATGGTAATGGGATACCATTAATAAATCAGGGTACATATATTCAAAGAAAACATGTCTAGGTTATTTTGTCATTAAATTATGTTGCATACCCCTCGCCCAAAGTCAGATTGTCCTTCGCCACCCTCTATCTAGTTCTCTGTGCCCCTCCCCCTCCCCCTAACTCTCCCCCTGTCCTCCCTCCCCCCACCCCTGGTAACCACCACACTCTTGTCCATGTCTCTTAGTCTCATTTTTATGTTCCACCAATGTATGGAATCATGTAGTTCTTGTTTTTTTCTGATTTACTTATTTCACTCCTTATAATGTTATCAAGATCCCACCATTTTGCTGTAAATGATCTGATGTCATCGTTTCTTATGGCTGAGTAGTATTCCATAGTGTATATGTGCCACATCTTCTTTATCCAGTCTTCTATTGAAGGGCTTTTTGGTTGTTTCCATGTCTTGGCCACTGTGAACAGTGCTGCAATGAACATGGGGCTACATGTGTCTTCACGTATCAATGTTTCTGAGTTTTGGGGGTATATACCCAGTAGAGGGATTGCTGGGTCATAAGGTAGTTCTATTTGCAGTTTTTTGAGGAACCACCATACTTTCCTCCATAATGGTTGTACTACCTTACAGTCCCACCAACAGTGAATGAGGGTTCCTTTTTCTCCACAGCCTCTCCAACATTTGCTATTACCCGTCTTGTTGATCATAGCTAATCTAACAGGTGTGAGGTGGTATCTCATTGTAGTTTTGATTTGCATTTCCCTAATAACTAATGAAGCTGAGCATTTTTTCATATATCTGTTGGCCATTTGTATCTCTTCCTGGGAGAAGTGTCTATTCATAAGCTCAGAGTATTATATAAACTTTTGCTAATTTTTTTTTTGTTTTAGCTTTATATAAACAATGTTTTGTTTGAAAGATGTATGATTAATGTTACAGGCAAATGAATATCTAGCTTAAACATTGGCTTAAGGCTTTCTCTTTTTTTCTTAATAATTAATGGTATTTGAATCATAAAAACACTCTTGAGTTTTAATTATGTTGTTAGGATTTGGGGATGTAAATTTTCATTCCTCCACTGACATTCTCTGATAAGATTTTTCAGATTTCAGTAATTATTTATACAACTCAAAAAAAATGTAGATTCTTTTCTAAATTAATTCTTATATATATATTTTAATATAAACCAGATATGAACTAAATTTCTTATAACTATTACATAGTTCTCTTATCCCCTTATTAACCAAATAAAGTACAATAAAAAATTACAGATTGTCTTGGAGAACAAAAGAATTTCTGAGAATATATTTGCAGATTTGGGATCTGTGATACAGTATGAGAAGCAATTCACTTACCCTGTCTTTGTTTCAGTATACTAAGAAAAGTTTTGAGAATAATTATGTTTATCATGAACAGAGAAAAACCACATATGTTTTTAAAGATATTTGAGTTACATATTACTTTTAGAATTCGGGGGCATTATGAATGGATCTAATACCAATTTGCTTTGATACCTTCAGAATTTTGTTAAAAGTTTTGAATTTGTGTATTTCCTGAAATTTTAGGGATTTTATACATTTTTTTTACTCTGTTTTAGTATAAATCTTTTTTTTATGCTTTACCACCCAGACTTTTATAGAATGATACCAGCCACTGAGAATACATAAATAAATGAGACAATACGAAAATGCCTGTGTTCTGATACACCTTTTATTTTTATTTTACAAAAACAAACAACAGGCTTACTTTGCTGACTTCTGTGCTAGTACATATTTTTAATGATACTGCATCACAACTGACCAGGCAGTGGCGCAGTGGATAGAGCGTCAGAGGGGGATGCGGAGGACCCAGGTTCAAAACCCTGAGGTCACCAGCTTGAGCACGGGCTCACTAACTTGAGCACAGGGTTGCTGGTTTGAGTGTGGAATCATAGACATGACCCCATGGTTGCTAGCTTGAGCCCAAAGGCTCTCTCAGTCCAGTAGGCCGTTACCACTTTGGAGTCTGACAGAGATGCAGTTTCACAGCCAGTATCCGAGAAAATAAATGTAGACATCTCCACTTTCCAACAGAAGATTTGGGGCTAGATAGCTCCCATCGTCACCCCCAGTTTTTGGATCAGGGGAAGGGTAAAGCTTCATTGCTCTTTTCTGGAGTATGTACCAAGAAGCACTGACTGCCTCTTTCCAGTCACGTAGGCTCCTGTGATGCGGCTTTCCTATCTTCAGTATAGCCTAGTATTTCCTAGCATTATTAATGCCCGAGACGGAGAAGATAGAGAATAGCTTCAAGATTTGAGAGAGCTGGACCAGTAGTCAGCGTGAACCACAGTTTCTAGATTCTAGCTATAGTGGAGAACAGCAAACCTATGAGTTTGTGAGGTCCTTCTATGTTTTCCTAGCCTGTGAGCATTCTCTGTCCGTTGTTGGAGCCAGGCTGTTCTCTTTGAAAGTAACAACTCAGAAGCAGTGTCATGAGTATTTGAAATCATCATTCAACAAAAGATACAGGGAAAACAAAGCTAAAAAGATGAACTTAGTATTTAGTTGATGTGTGGTTAATAAAAGACATCTCTTATTTGTGTGTTCAGAATTAAGTTGATGCTCTTGGTAAAGTTTTGGGGGTGGGAAGGGGCCAAGAGACGATCGCATCATTAATTTTACTGGGTAGATTTAAAGACATTTATGAATTTTAAGTACCATATATTAATAGGTGGTTAGTTTATGTTCATCTCATGATGAATCCTCATCTCACACTACCTCCTCATTTTAGTATTTAGTGTTTCTTTTAGCATTACTTAAACTGATTTTACATCTACCACGTATACTATGTTTTTTCTCACGTCTGGCCTTTGTTCAAGCGATGTCTTCAGTGAAGAATGCCTTTTACTTGTCTTTGTTTCATTCTTATTTATCATTTAAGATTTAGCTTAGACCTTCTGTCAGACAGTTTTGTTCTTCAGTGCACTATGGCAGCATCTAGTTTTATACTTACTATCTCTTATATTAGAATTTTCTGGGACTACCAAGAGAGCAAAGATAAAAGAGCTAGTACAGATCACAGCACATAGAGATACTCAATAAGTATTGTTTAACTGAATATAGATGTAAGAATAGCTATACATATTCTGGTTAATGCTAACAAACAATAGTTGATAGACGTTTTGATACTATTCACAACTGCAAAAATAGAATGTAAAAGGTGTACTCTATGAATATTCATTGATTCGGCACATTTATCAAGCACTCACTCTGAACCAGACACTATGCTAGACATTAAAATGTCTATGAACTTTAAATTTATCTCATCAAATAAGTATTTTGGACTTCAGTTCAGAGCCGCTTATATTTGTGATATTTGATATTCTTTATACATTATCATTAGACATAGAGAAAATAAAATCTTAAGAATTCAGTAAACATCACACCTGACCAGGCAGTGGCACAGTGGATAGAGCGTCGGAGTGGGATGTGGAGGACCCAGGTTTGAGACCCTGAGGTCACCAGCTTGACCACGGGCTCATTCAGCTTCAGCATGATCTCACCAGCTTGAGCACAGGGTCACTGGCTTGAGCATGGAATCATAGACATGAACCCATGGTCGCTAGCTTGAGCCCAAAGGTTGCTGACTTGAGCAAGGGGTCACTCATTGTGCTGTAGCCTCCTGGTCAAGTCACATATGAGAAAGCAACTAATGAACAACTAAGGTGCCACAATGAAGAATTAATGCTTCTCTCTCCTTTCCTGTCCCTATCTGTCCCTCTATCTCTATCAAAAAAAAATTGGGTAAACATATTATTTCACTTGCCAAGACAGAAATATTTCTTAAGTGCTGATATCTCCAAGATGCAAGAGATGAATCTGTATTCTGTAGATGAATTCCAAATGACTTGTTACTTAAGTAAATATAGTTTAAAATCTGTATCTACTTGCCTACAAAATAAAAACATTAAATTTACATTCTATTTTTATTTAACTGTTACTGTAATTAAATAGAAATAGGATTCTGTTCAGGTTACAAAATCACTTAATTTCTTTTCCACTCTTACTCTCTCTCCTACATTCAGTTCCACCCTGCTGATGTTTAAAATCTCATGGTAACTGAATGATCATTCTTACTCTCATCTCTTACCAGTGCTATAAGAAAGCTTCTTGTCCAGTGTGGACAAAGGTTTAATAAAAGCTTTTCTCCTTCAACATGAGAGTTTGACCTTCTGTTAACTCTCTAGTCTGTTTCCTTGGTAACCTGATAAGGGTAGTATATCAGCTGTGTCACTAGGCAACATTGCTTATGGTAAAAATGACCCCTAATTGATAAACTTCATGTGTGTTGATAGCACTATAAATAATACCTGGCAGGAAGCCATATTTTTGGGTTTCCCTGAATGTGGTGACTCTTTTTAAATGGATAGGCCCCTTGAAGTGATTCTGAAAGCTATTCTTACAGAGTCATTACAAGAAATCCTGACTCTAGGTGGGGCATGAGGCCTCCCAAGTCAATGTAACTACCTTGCCTTCTTGCTGGGAGCGGGGTGGGTCCCATCTTAGAAAGAAGCCATGATCTAGGAGACCAGAAAACTCCCAGATGGCTGTGTAAACCACTATGTGGACTGCTCTAAGGACTTGTGCAGAAGAGGAACAAGTAACACTGCCCTACAGGCAAGCTGTGGTACGTGTCCTATAACATTCCAAGTAAACTGGTGCCCACAGTAGCCTATGGTTGTCCTATAACTGCATATTCAGTTGAACCTCAGAAGATTCCTTAATGGTTATTGAGGATATGGCTACACTTTGTTTCTGGAACTGTACTAAGGAGAGAATGTCTTCAAAGAATAGAAGCAAAGATCTTGGATTAGTTATTTCACAGTGATGCTGTCTCTTTGTGATCACAGTACCCATATCTTCTTTCTGCACTATGTTGTATCATACTTCTTTTTTTTATTTAGAAAATAAAAATAATGAAATTTAATGGGGTGATATTGAATAATAAGAGTACATAGGTTTCAAGTAAACATATCTATAGTATTTGAACTGTTGATTGTGTTGTGTGCCCATTACCCAAAATCAAATAGTTTTCCATCACTATATACACTGCTCACAAAAATTAGGGGATCGGGGATCGTGCAGATACTACAGTACTTTTAGCTTTTTGTATAGTGCATTTTCACCAATGAAATAAAAGTTGGTTTTGCATTTCATTTGCATAACTGAACAACTTTCTTTGACTTGTCTTTTGCTCTTCTGATGTTCTTGTTTGATAAAAAAAGAAGTCAAATGCTCCTTTTTTTATTACTTCATATTCATTTTGAAATATTCCCTAATTTCTGTGAGCAGTATATTTGTCTCTCTTTGCTCCCCTCCTCCTTCACCCTCTCTCTGGTAACCGCTTCACTTTTATCTATGTCCATGAGTCTCATTTTTATATCCCACTTATGTGTGAAGTCATACCATTCTTAGCTTTTTCTGATTTACTTATTTCACTTCATATAATGTTCTCAAGGTCCATACATGTTGCCGCAAATGGCAATATGTCATTTCTTATGACTGAGTAGTATTCATTGTGTATATGTACCACATCTTTTTTATCCTATCTTCTATCGAGGGACACTTTAGTTGTTTTCATGTCTTGACTACTGTGAATAATGCTGTAGAATACTTCTAACAAGTAACTTCTGTTGGAAAAAGTCTGATGTGATTGTACATTGCAGTATTTGTTCATTCATCAGATTTTCCCACTGATAGTGCATTGATAGGTTTTTTTCTTGTTGTTTTATGCTTTAGAGACCACTTTAAGAAGTGAAGAGATGATGGGTAATAATTGTAACTAATTAGCACTTTGTGGGTTCCTTATTTTACTTTTCACTATATCATTGTTCTCTGTATCATGTTGATAGATTATTTGAGTTATTCTTTTATTTAAAATTTGTTCATTGAGGTCATTCATAAGGAAGCTTTCCAGTTCCTGGTTATAATTTTAAATGATGTGTGTTACTAGTAGGTAAAGGAAATATTATAGGGATTTTTGAAAACTGAATAACACTTTAGACTAAAACCTAATTTTTCAACTAATGAAGGATTTTCTCATTTAATTTTTTGAATTTTATGGAAACAATGTATATTCTCTTCAGAAAAAATTGTAATGTATGGATAAATGAGAGAAAGGTTTCAAAATGTATAATTTTATTATAAAGATAAACCCACTATTATCATACATGTCTTTTATTTCCAAACCTTTGTTAAACAGCAGTGTTGAGGAAGGGAAGAAATGCGAGAGACAGAGAAAGATATGTGTTATTTCTATTTTTATTTTAAGTGGGATCAAAATGCGTACTATTATACAGCCCTTCTCATTCGCTATCTCATGAAGATATTTTTTGTCAATATATGTACATTAACATAATTTTGAAATACAGAGTTCTACTAAAGAACCATAATTTATTTGACAAATCCACTATTGTTGGCATTTCTGTTTTTTTTCTTAGTGACAGGAGTCTTTCTTAACAGCTCACAGTAAATAATCATCTAGCCTGTGCTTTTTTCTGAATTTAACATTTATTTAAATGTCACCTTGTAGTATGTTACTGTGTTTAGCAGCTTTGTGACAATGCTGGATAATAAGGAGCTTGTGGGAAACTACAGTAGGCAGTTCCTATTTATAAAAGCATTGCTAAACTGTTTTTACTTTATCTTTTCAATGTCTTTATTAATTAAATAATAAAAATAGTGAGCAAGATCAAAGGACAAAAGCATGTGACCTTTCTCTAAGACAGGGGTCCCCAAACTACAGCCTGCCGGCCGCATGCGGCCCCTTGAGGCCATTTATCCGCCCCCGCCGCACTTCCGGAAGGGGTACCTCTTTCATTGGTGGTCAGTGAGAGGAGCATAGTTCCCATTGAAATACTGGTCAGTTTGTTGATTTAAATTTACTTGTTCTTTATTTTAAATATTGTATTTGTTCCCATTTTGTTCTTTTACTTTAAAATAAGATATGTGCAGTGTGCATAGGGATTTGTTCATAGATTTTTTTTTTTTTTTCTTTTTCTTTTTTCATTTTTCTGAAGCTGGAAACAGGGAGAGACAGACAGACTCCCACATGCGCCCGACCGGGATCCACCCGGCACGCCCACCAGGGGCGACGCTCTGCCCACCAGGAGGCGATGCTCTGCCCATCCTGGGCGTCGCCATGTTGCAACCAGAGCCACTCTAGCGCCTGGGGCAGAGGCCACAGAGCCATCCCCAGCGCCCGGGCCATCTTTGCTCCAATGGAGCCTTGGCTGCGGGAGGGGAAGAGAGAGACAGAGAGGAAGGCGCGGCGGAGGGGTGGAGAAGCAAATGGGCGCTTCTCCTATGTGCCCTGGCCGGGAATCGAACCCGGGTCCTCCGCACGCTAGGCCGACGCTCTACCGCTGAGCCAACCGGCCAGGGCCATAGATTTTTTTATAGTCCGGCCCTCCAACGGTCTGAGGGACAGTGAACTGGCCCCCTGTGTAAAAAGTTTGGGGACCCCTGCTCTAAGACCTCTCTCTATTTTAATTTAGCACTGTACCTTAGGGGTAAAATTAACCTAGTGGTGCTTCTGTTGTGATAATATGTGTAATTTCCATTTCAGTAATTTGATATTGGTAGGATGTTTGCTACTAGTTGAACAGAGAAGTAATTCCAACTGCTTTATCTAATAATATTACCACAGTTATTAAAACTTACAACTTTAAGAATGCGTCTGGAAAAACAAAGCAACAAAATATGTAATCCTCTGGGAAAATGACCACTCTGATTTTACGATAGCAGTATCAGGATTCTTTGATGGAGAAATTGGTAGGAGGAAAAGGTATGAAAGTTTGAGGGCCATATTTCCAGTTTAAATTTCACTTCTTATCCACAGGTATGTTTTGAAAATGTTTTGTTCATTGTGTGATTAAAGTCATGCCATTACTTTGAAATGACCTAGAATGTTAGGTAACTTCATCGATACAAAACAGATACATGTTTTCTTAGGAATCAAGCATTAAAATTGTCTGATTAAA
The DNA here is from genome assembly GCF_036850995.1 of Saccopteryx leptura. Lineage (NCBI taxonomy): Eukaryota > Metazoa > Chordata > Mammalia > Chiroptera > Emballonuridae > Saccopteryx > Saccopteryx leptura. Next base: position 32,560,436 of record NC_089509.1, read on the forward strand.
ATGCAGACCTTAGACTTCATAGGTAAAACATCTGTTTTAGAAATTATCAACATGATTTGCTCTGTATCAGAAAATATTTCTCAAAGTCTATATGTTATACAGAATAAAGAAATAGTCTACTTCCTTTTATTGTTATTTATTTAGGCTTGACTTTTTTTTCCTGGGGACATAGCCTGTATGTATATCTACCAATGGTTTGATTGATTAGTTCTGTAAAATTCTTTTAAATTTAACTTATCACATAATATATCACTTTGGCTTTTTAAGGGGCATGTGAATTAGTTGTATGAAAACTGAATAAAATGGCACTCAGTTGCCCTGACAATAGATCATTACTTTCGATAATAGTTTCTAGAGTATTATGAATGTATCAGATTTGTTTATTAAGTCAAAAGTTTTATCATTCCAAATTCTTACGTCCCATGAAAACTAGATCTGTTGGACCTGAATGAGGGGTTTATTTTATTTCACCAGAAACAAAAGTTTATGTTTTCTGTAAACTCTAAACTGCAGTGGTTTGAGAAATATAAATTTCTGTTTTATTTTGTTAATGTTTGGAGTACACATATGCAACTTTAAAGTTAACCTTTTTAACAAACATGGCATAGGAGATGAAATGAAGTGGTAGACAGATGGAATGAATACTCCCTCTAGGTTTTTGCAAACTTGGAACTTGGTACATTAGATCCTTAGACCCCTCCCATAGAACTGGCCAAGAATACTCACAAATATTTTAGCCTCTTAATACCTGATTTAATCTAAATACCATGCACTCTTTAGAAATATGAGCTTCTCTCACTGTTACCAGTTTTTATTACTGTGTGACAAGAATATATATAAATGAAATCAAGATACCTACTATGGTGATGGAGTCAGTTTAGAAGAGAAAAAGGTCATTTATCTTAATTTTACAGTTATTGAGGTTTTTTGGGGGGGTGGGGAATGTGGTATAGGTAAATTAGACTGCCCATTAAACCTTTTCTTGATGAACCTATGGTGGCACAGTGGATAAAATGTTGACCTGACACTGAGGTCGCTGGTTTGAAACTCTGGGCTTACCTGGCCAAGGCATATAAGGGAGTTGATTCTTCCTGCTCCACCCTCTTTCTCTCTCTCTCTCTCTCTCTCTCTCTCTCTCTCTCTCCTCTCTCTATAAAAATGAATAAATAAAATCTTAAAAAAAAAAAAAAGAAATTAAACATTAGCCTGACCAGGAAGTGGTGCAGTGGATAAAGTGTCAGACTGGGACACTGGGACGCGGAGGACCCAGGTTGGAAACCCCCAGGTCGCCAGCTTGAGCGCAGGCTCATCTGGCTGTGTGCAGGGTTGCTGCTTTGCACGTGGAATCATAGACATGACCCCACCGTCACTGCCTTGAGCCCAGAGGTCGCTGGCTTGAAACTCAAGGTCGCTGGCTTGAGTCCATGGTCCCTGGCTTGAGCAATGGGTCACTTGCTCTGCTGTAGCCCTCTGGTCAAGGCACATATGAGAAAGCAGTTAATGAACAACTAAGGTACTGCAGTGAAGAATTGATGCTTCTTGTCTCTCTCCTATCTGTCAGTCCCTCTCTCTGACGCTCTGTCTCTGTCGAAACAAAACAAAACACCTTTTCTCAATGGACTTGGAGTAAAGTGGAGGGCACATTGCTAAAATTGATGGTATTGAAGTTAATGTTAAAATTCAATGTTGTAATTTTTTTCATGAATCAATTTAAACCAGTGTAAATTATTTTCTTATCCCTCTTCCTTTCTTGCTCTTATATTTAAAAGTATTGCCTCGTGGAAACAACTTAAATGTCTATTAATAGAGGATAATTGAAAACATGGCATTGGGACAGAGAGCATATGATGCAGTGTGCAGATGGTGGTTTGTTGAGTTTTGCACATGAAACCTGTATGTTTTTGCAAACCAATGTCATTCCAATAAATTCAATATAAAAAATTACCAATATAGGCAATATCACAATAGCCAAGACATGGAAACAACCTAAGTGTTTATTGATGGATGAATAGATAAAGCAAATGTGGTCTATATACATCTATATATTCAATGAAATATTATTCAGGCAGTAAAAAGAAGGAAATCCTACCATTTTCAACAACATGAGGGGACCTTGGAAAACATACTAAGTGAAAAAAGTCAGACAGAAAAGACAAACATTGTATGATCTCACTTAGACTATAAAATACCAAACTCATAGATACAGAGAATAGATTGGTGGTTCTCAGATGCAGGGAAGTGTTATGGTTGGGGCCGCAAAATGGGTGAAGGTGTTCAAAATGTACAAAATTACAGGTACAGTGTAAGATAATTTCTGGGGACATAATGTGCAGCATGGTGACTCTAGTTAATACTGTACTGTATATTTGAATATTGTTAAGAGAGTAGACTTTCAAAGTTCTCAAAAAAATAATTATGTGAGATGATGAATGTTAACTTACTGCAGTAGTCATTTTGCAATGTATGAATATATCAAATCATAATAACTATAAAAATGATCTATAGAAGAAAAATTATTTCATTAAGTTACTGAGCACTTGCACTTAATGTTCTAGGTACTATTCCAAATAGTTAAGATGGAATATATCTAATTGTATCCTGTAACAACCCCATGAGATAAATATATACTACTTTATAGCCATTTTAAAGATGATTTACCTTAGACAAAAAAAAAGTAATTTGCTCAAGGTCACATAGATATTAAGAAAAAAAAGTAGGTTATGGATCCACAAAGTCTGAGTCTTTAGTCAGTGCTTCTAACTACTATGTTATATATATTTATGTTGCTGATACAGAAATGTGTAATATTTATAAAGTAACAGGTAAAATAGCATATAGAATCTAGTATGATTCTATTTGCATGAACTAGTTGACTCTGGTTATTTTTGGTCTTCGAGATATCAGATAATTTTTTTCCTTCTATGAATATTTTACAGTGAATGTTTATGATTTTTCTAATCAGAAAAATTAAAGTTGTTCTATTTTGGAAACAAATAAACCACTGCCCAAAGTATTATTTCCACCACTTTTATTTTGTGTTTCTTTCCTTCCCCAACAATCTTGGTGCTTTAACTTCTACAAAGCAGCAATAACATTGCTTAGTCTGCTGACGTTCATCGAGTCTCTCTGTGTTAGAAACAATTCTTATATTTGTATTTGTGTGTATCTTCTTTTTTTTTTTTTATTCATTTTAGAGAGGAGAGGGAGAGACAGAGGGAGAGAGAGAGAGGAAAGACAGAGAGAGAGAAGGGGGGGAGGAGCTGGAAGCATCAACTCCCATATGTGCCTTGACCAGGCAAGCCCAGGGTTTCGAACCGGCGACCTCAGCATTTCCAGGTCGACGCTTTATCCACTGCGCCACCACAGGTCAGGCTGTATCTTCTTTTTCTTTTGGATGCTTCCTCTCTTTTTTGTAAACCTCTATAGTATTTAGCTTGGTATTTGTTGGGTTTCCAATAAATATTGATGAGAAGAACAAAAACAATCTCTGATGTGAGCTTTCTGATTAACCCTTTGAGTAGGATGAACATTCATGTATGTCCTCGTGCCTCCTGACCATCCAGAGTAAAAAAAAAAATTTAAATATGTAAGACAAAATTTTTAAAAAGACAATTGTATGTTCTTCTTTCTATATATTGGTTATCAAACAAACATGATTTTAAGTTAATAAAACTGTAAATGGGCCCTGGCCGGTTGGCTCAGTGGTAGAGCGTCGGCCTGGCGTGCAGGAGTCCCGAGTTCAATTCCCGGCCAGGGTACACAGGAGAAGCGCCCATCTGCCTCTTCACCTCTCCCCCTCTCCTTCCTCTCTGTCTCTCTCTTCCCCTCCCACAGCCAAGGCTCCATTGGAGCAAAGTTGGCCTGGGCGCTGAGGATGGCTCTATGGCCTCTGCCTCAGGCGCTAGAATGGCTCTGGTTGCAACAGAGCAATGCCCCAGATGGGCAGAGCATCGCCCTCTGGTGGGCATGCCAGGTGGATCCTGGTCGGGTGCATGTGGAAGTCTGTCTGACTGCCTCTCCATTTACAATTTCAGAAAAATACAAAAATAAATAAATAAATAAATAAAATAAAACTGTAAGTGGAACTAATTTTATTTTTTGAAAAAAAAAAATCACTCCCAGGAGTGAGCGAGCATGAAAAAAAAATTCACTACTCTTAAGCAGTTTCATAGGCATACTATTTGGGATAATTTTTAAGTAAATGGAGGAGAGATAGACTCCCACATGTGCCCCAACCAGGATCCGCCCCGCAGTCCCCATCTGGGGCTGATGCTGGAATCCACTAAACTGTCCTCAGTGCCTGTGGCTATGAGAAGGGAAGAGAGAGAGAAAGGGAAGAGGGAAAGGATAAGAAGCAGTTGGTCACTTCTCATGTGTGCCCTGACTGGGGATTGAACCCTACACGTCCATACGCTAGGGTGATGATGCTTTATCCACTGACCAACTGGCCAGGGCCCTACTGTTTTGTTTTAAAAAGACTGGTAGGTATAATTGGAAAATAAAAACCTCCATGAAATAGAATATTTTACATGAAGATATGGCAGTAATAATTTGGAAACGATCATGAGTACCTAGAGCAGTGGTTCTCAAAGTGTGCACCCTAGAAGATTTCCAGGTGCACCCTATGTATTCCAGAGAAATATGTGCCTGTTGGGGACCAAAAAACAACAGGGTTGTTGGAGTTTAGATTTTTGGGAGACAGAGGTGTGGGGAATTGGCTGTAAGCTGACAGTCTGCCCAAACCCCCACCTCACTTGCCTGATCAGGTTGCAAAAGGCTGTTAAGCTGTGATACTGGTTTGTTTATACTACCCCACATACTCCTCAGAAAGACTGGAGGCAAGTTTCTTCTATCCTTTGTTTGGTGCAAAGTTAAGATGATATGTATGGTGGGAGTTTTTTGCACTCAACACAATTAAGAGTAAAAAGAGAGGCATTCTTCAATGTATTGATGAGGAAATGAGAGTTTGCCTTTCAAATATATGCCCAAACATTGAAGAAATCGCTAGGACACATCAGGCTCATGTTTCTCATAAACACAAGAATGAAAAAACTTAACACATTTGCACTGGGACCTGCCGAATTTACTAAATCTTACTAAGAATGTATCTATATATATAAAAAGATAACTTTTTGTCCCGTTTTTTTATTTTTTAACCCCTCTTTTTTACAAATTCTAAAAAGCATAACTCAAAAAAAAATAACAAAAGTGCTTTTTTAATGTCAGAATAAATTTAATTTTGTCATATTTATTTCGTTTAATTACCATAAAAGCACGCTTGGACTTTATATTTTTTTCTTTAATATTTGATTTAATTATTATAACATATTTCTCAGAAATTTGTATATAGTGCCCCTACAATTATTTGTAGGATTTTAAATGCGCCCCGACTTTAAATAGTTTGAGAACCCCTGGGCTAAAGAAAAGATGACTTCCTACTTCCCCCAAACTCTGTTAAGGAGCTATGTAAGTGTGTTGGGAGAATAGACGTCTCTACAGAGGGTCACCAGAGAATGGCATCCCCTCGGTTTCTGTTAAGGCAAATAGGTCTTGAGAGGGAGCATTTTGTGAAGATGATATGGCACGGGATTGTCAGTTGTTAATTGGTGATTATAGTAGCAGTAGTAGAGGTGCAGTAGAAAAGTGTTGTTCAAAGGGATTATTAGATGGCTCAAGGTTGATACCCAGAGGAGAATATAACAACGAATGAAGCCTACAGATGTCTCTAGCCAAGGAATTTTTATGTCAAGAAGTGGTCAAAGATGACAGAAATGTAGGGCATACTGGCATAAACTGGATTTATACAAATGTTTCTTTATTGCTGGTTGTTTTATTCTATTATTATTCTTTTTTGATGCAGAGTCAGAGAGAGGGACTGATGGGGACAGACAGACAAGAAGGGAGAGAGATGAGAGCCATGAATTCTTCCTTGCAGCATCTTAGTTCCTTGATTGCTTTCTCATGTGCCTTGCGGCCTTGTGGGGAGGGGAGGTGAGTAGGGGACAGGGCAGCAGGGCAAGCGACCTTGGGCTCAAGCCAGCAATCTTGGGCTTCAAGCCATCGACAATGGGGTCATATCTATGATCCCACGCTCAAGCCAGCATCCCCACACTCAAGCCCATGACCTTGAGTTTACAACCTGGGTCTTCTGTGTGCTAGTCGGACGCTCTGTTTACTTCGCCACTGCCAGGTCAGGCTGTTGTATTTTGGGTTTCTTTGGGGTTTTTTTGTAATCACAAGCAAAGGTAAAAACTGATTTATTCTATTTGATATCAGAAGTCTAGAACCCTGTCATATATATATATGTCATATATATATATATATATATTTTTTTTTAAGGTCTGACCTCTGTCCCATTGTCCTTTTATTCCTAAAACACTAGCCTAGACTAAGAGAAATGGAAATAATTGTCCTGAAAGGGTTATAACATTCATTATCTATTAGAATTTTTTTCTCATCTAATACATATTTCTATATGTATGTCTCAAAGACTAGAATTCAATTTTAAAATAACCACAATATCATCATCACGCTTGAAAAAGTTAGAAATAGTCCTTAATTATCATCATGCAGCAGTCTGCTTTCAGAAATCTCTGCAGACCGGTACCAAATGACCCATGGACCGGTACCGGTCTGTGGCCCGGGCATTGGGGACCACGGCCCTACATCACTTTTAGGAACTAGTTTGTAAACTCAGAGCACTTAGGTTTTTTAGCAGAGTAATAAAGGTGTTTTTGTCTTTGTACTATAGCCAGGTGTGAGTTTTAAAATCAACTGCAAGTAGTCTGAAGATGAGAGTATGATTGGTACTCGTCACAGTAGGCTGTCTTATGAGGGAATGAGAAACAACCACAAAACCTCAGTGGTTTTACACAACAAACATTTCTGTCTTGTTCTCCTTGCTTGTGCATCGTGGTCAGAGGTACCTCTGCTCATATAGTCACTTAGGGACCTTATGGAGCAGCCACCATTTCAATCATTGCTGATCACACTGGAAACAAAGGGGAGAAAATAAGCCTGGAAAGTCTTAAATTTCAATTAAATGTTCTAGCCCAGAAGCTACATATCCAATCACAAGGAAGCTAGGAAGTTAGTCTTCTAAGTGCCTCACAGAGAGGAAGCAGCTATTGGTGAGCAGCTCAAATAATAACTAACACTTTAGTGAGTCTGTTACTGTGCTGCTAACAGATCTGTTTGTGTGTTTATTCACTCATTCATTTATTAATCTAATACTTACTGAATGGCTGTTACAAGCAAGTAATTTTACTGGGCAGTAAAAATATTAAAATGCTTAAAAAATGTTTATTCCTTTTCTTTAGGTCCTCAATATCAAGTAGAGGCAAATAATTTGTTATTAGGACTAAACACAGATCACCCATAGGCCAAATCAGACTTGCAGCCTGTTTTTATAGGGACCTTAAACTGAAATTGTCTTGCATTTTTAAAGGATTGAAAAGGCAAATGAACAACAACAACAAGAATACGTAAAACACTCTAAGTGGCCCATACAGACTAATATATTTACTATCTGACCCTTTGTAGTTAAAAAACTTTGCTGACCTTTGATCTGTAACAGGTGTCCTTAAATTTGAATCTTCTCAAATGAATTGCCTTAGACAATTGTCAGATAAAAAGCCCACAGTTACCTTGCTCTTAATGTCTTTTAAGAAAATGCCTTTTGTTTTATTCACAAAATATATAGTTTTCTGGAAATATATATATCCTTTTCTGTGTTGTTGGAATGGTGATTTTATTGACTTCTTGAGTGCTTTTGTTACTGTATGTTGGAGATATAAGATCCTGTTCCATTTGACCCATATTTAGGTATCCACAAGATGGTCAGACCCATAAATGTGTATATACGGATATGAAGTAATGATTTGTTTGGGAAAAGGAAGTAAAGTAACCATCTAAATTTTACGGACTTTAGAAATCAAAGTCGGTGGATGGAAATACACATAAAAGTAGGGTTTTGTTTGTTTTTTCTGTAGTTTGGCCTGGACTACTCTATTAGAGATTATAATTTTAGATATTTCTTATATTGAGTAAGAGGCTATGGTTCAAGGTACATGGGGTTCAAAGAATATATGTCAAGTCCCTGCTTATGAATGAGGCTCTTGAATTATAAAGACAATGAGAATCACTGCTGGTTCAAAATAAAGGAAGAAGGTATTGTGATTCAGGTACAGTAGAATAAACAGGATTATATAAAACAAATCTGGTTTATTCTAAAGCAAGTTTGGAGGAAAAGCCTCCAAAATATGTAACTTTTTTAGCATCTGAAGTGAAAAAAATGCCTTGAGCTTATAGTTAATATAGCCTTGTATTGACCATCAGAGCACAGTTCAGTTATATATCTCCACTCATATTTGTACATTAGATTGTAGAACTCTGCAGGTTCCACACCAGTTTTAGGATCTACTTAAGATATTCTGATATGTGGAATGTATATAGATTGTGCCAAAAATAACTGTTTAGCAAGTCTTGGTCAATGTCAGCTTGTATCATGTTGAGTTGCTTATAGGAACCAATTTTTTGTAGAATTGGGGAAAATTTTTTTCTAACCTGGTGCTTCAGAGCTTGAACCCTTAAATGTTACTCTCATCTATTTTATAAGCAGTAGAGTTTGTTTCTAATAGTAAGCAAGTATATTTTTCCAAGTTATTACTAAGGTTCTTTCTAGTATTATGACTGATTATGACTGATGACAGACATAGCTCAGGTCTGTGATTCCAGTACCTAATCAGTTTCTGAGCTTGTATACTGAATGGTTTGTGTGTCCAGTGGGGGCCTGTTTACATGGTTGTCAAGTTGACATTGTATTTAAAACAGAAGATTGTAGGCTTCTGTTTGAAGTCTAGCAGATTACTCCAAATACACCCAATGTGCCAGTGTTTATTATTAATTATGTATAATTCACTCTCATGTCTATTGACTGTTGCTATATGTAATTCTGAAATTATCATTTATAATTGCCTTTTTCTTATGTAGTTATTTTATTGTCAATATCTATAAAGTGAACTGTCCTGCAGCTGAGTCACTGAAAATGTATCATTATATGATAAGGTCATATGACTGACTACGCTTTCTATGTAAGTATATGTTATTTGTTGATACTTATTTTAACACATTGTTTGACTCTTTAAAATTGCTAATTTCTACATTACAAATTTAACCTTTTTGTTGGTAATTGTGAACTTCTTTTAGTCAATGCTAACTGCACATGTAATATCACATAACTGTGTCATAGCTATAACTTGGAATTATACAATACTCCTGTTGTTTACTTGGAAAATTTAATATAAAAGAATGCATTATTTTGTCATCAAAATATTTTATTAACTATGAAAATATTTTATTATCAAAATGTTTATTCATGAAGGTGAATGCAACACATGACCCCCATACCTAACCTTCTAAGACATGTTTACAGAAAAACAATATTTAATGTTGATTCATCTTTCTCATCTATTCTTGACATATAGCTTTTCTGTCTTCATTTTCACTAATCCGCTAAAATACATGCCCAGGTCAACACCATTAAAGTTTTTTAACAAAATTAAATGATAAAACAATTGAAATTATTTATTGCCCCTTAGGCCAGTTCTGTACATAAAATGCTGACCTGGAATGTCAGCAGAATTGTGAATAGTTTGGCTCTATCTTCCAATCCAAAACCACTGCCTTTATATTGCCAGAATTTTTGAATACTAAATTTTGCCTAGCCTCATTCAGCCGGTCCGAGATCAGTGATTTTCTTCTTTTTTTTAAAAAAAATTCTTTTTAGAGAGAAGGGTAGAGGAATAGGAAGCATCAACTCTCATATGTGCCTTGACCAGACAAGCCCAGAGTCTTGAACCAGCGACCTCAGCATTCTAGGTCGACACTTTATCCACTGTGCCACCACAGTTCAGACTGAGATCAGTGATTTTCAAATGTTTTAGAGCAGGGGTCCCCAAACTACAGCCCGCGGGCCACATGCAGCCCCCTGAGTCCATTTATCCGGCCCCCACCGCACTTCCAGAAGGGGCACCTCTTTCATTGGTGGTCAGTGAGAGCGCACTGACCACCGCAAAGCGCGGTGTCGCTCATGTACAGTACTACTTCTGGTGACGCAGGACGTACGCGTCACAGCTCCGGAAGCATGTCATATCACTTGTTACGGCTAGCAGTGACAAATATGGAACCGACATTGACCATCTCATTAGCCAAAAGCAGGCCCATAGTTCCCATTGAAATACTAGTCAGTTTGTTGATTTAAATTTACTTGTTCTTTATTTTAAATATTGTATTTGTTCCCGTTTTGTTTTTTTACTTTAAAATAAGATATGTGCAGTGTGCATAGGGATTTGTTCATGGTTTTTTTATAGTCTGGCCCTCTAACGGTCTGAGGAACAGTGAACTTGCCCCCTGTGTAAAACATTTGGGGATCCCTGTTTTAGAGGGTGACAACAGTGTTGGCAGTGATAACAGCCACTGAGGATGTGGTAGTTGCATAGTCAGTTTTGATAATACAAACCAGAGAAAGTGAAGCTTCAAAGAACCTTTTGGATCAGTGGGTGAATAAAAAAAATAAAGCATTTTCTACAGGCCTGAAATTCTCAAGTCAGAAAGGCAGTCCCTGACCATTCACTGTGTTCCCATTACAATTATAGTTATGATCACTCTTCTTCCTGTTAAAACTTGCCTTTGCCTATTTTCATTAGGGTCCAGATCCCTGAAGCTACTTAATTTAATAAACCATGTTGTCATATTAATAAATAATACTTTATCTTTAATACGTCTTTTGGAGTTATTAAAACAAAATCAAAACAGAAGAAAAAGTTAGTCTTATATAAAGTAAGTTTAGAATCAAGGTGAAGGTAGAATCTGGAGGAAGGATTAGGAACAGGTGATTAATCTTTCTCTCAATTATAACAGACACTGTACCTATATTCTAGATGTATGAGTACATTGTGGTCAAGCTGAGGCAGTTATATCTTGTAATATAAGAGATATATTAAAATTATAATTTTTCAATAATATCAGTATATATGGAAATTCAGTATATTCTCTAGTTAGTTTTGAACATTTCTTCTACAGATAGCAAGTTTTATTTTTTTTGTTTGTTTTGTTTTTTACAAAGACAGAGAGAGAGTCAGAGAGAGGGATAGATAGGGACAGACAGACAGGAACAGAGTGAAATGAAAAGCATCAATCATCAGTTTTTTGTTGCGACACCATAGTTGTTCATTGATTGCTTTCTTATATGTGCCTTGACCGTGGGCCTTCAGCAGACCAATTAACCCCTTGCTCAAGCCAGCAACCTTGGGTCTAAGCTGGTGAGCTTTGCTCAAACCAGATGAGCCCACACTTAAGCTGGCGACCTCGGGGTCTTGAACCTGAGTCCTCCACATCCCAGAACGACACTCTATCCACTGCGCTACCACCTGGACAGGCTACAGATAGCAATTTTTAAATAACTTTAAAAATAATCCAGAAATGTTGGATCACAAAAGCAGCAGAAATTTAATTTGATTTAATGTTATTTTCTTTAAAAAGTGTGACTCTTCAGTAGTCTGTTAAACTACATGTTTGGAAACTGATATTTTAATACTTGCATATAATTGTTTATTATTGAAAGAATGACATACTTAATTTTCCCATTAATTTTATTCTACAGCAGATCTAAAGTAGAAATTTGTGGTAATTTAAATACAAAATTTTGACATATATAATAATGCTTTATTATAAAAATATCTAGCATCAGATTTTGAACCTAGCATTGTTTAGGTGTAAAACTTTTAGTATTGGGCCACACTTTAAAGATAGTTAGACTTAAAATAAATTTTTTACTTTCTTTTATAAAGTTTTTTAATAGTCTGGTGAGAAATACAAATACATATGTGACTTCTCTGGTAATTTGTGGGTCTACTGAATTTAAAAGTAAATAACAATTATGAAGGAGTGAAAAATGTTTAAAGTGAGAATATTCAAAATTATTAGAAATTATGATTAAAACTGTAAATATACAATTATTAAGACATTTAAGATATTAGAAGGAAATATATTAGAATATTTAATGGTTATATTAAGTTGCTAAGAGTTAGACCTTTAATCTTCTAGATTCCAATATTTCTGTATTGTGGTTGTTATTTTTACCATTAGAAGGATTAAATAAATATTTTTTACAAAGTGTATTAAATATAAGATTAAATATAGAAAAGAATTTGCTGCTTTTAATTATAGCAAATCCAAAGACACTTATGTTAAGTATAAGAATAATTTATGTATCAAAAAATAGTATATTTCCCTTAGAGTATATTTCAGTATAAGAAGCAGCTCACAGTGTCAAAGTGCTAGGTAATTTTCAAAATTAATATTAAAAAAGTTTTAATATGAAGGAGTTAAAGAAATGTTAACTTGTTTTATTGTCTCCTTCAAACCTCCTCATTCCCCCAAGTTTTTTGAATAAAAACTCTACAAGGGTGGGTTTTTTATCTATCATTTTAAATTGCTGTATCATTAGCTTTTAAAACAGTTTTTGGTACATAGTAGGAGATTAATAAGTATATGTTGACTGAGCAAATAATTAACATGTGAGAGAAATGTACAATTAACTTCTAATGAATTATGTATAGATAGTTCCAGTGTAAATTACTGTTTTCCCTGTATCCTCACCATCTCACCTGATTAAGCTGTAAAATTAGAGGAATATGAAACTTGTCATGTTCTTGATCTGTAGAGAATGTAGCAACTTGGAGCCAAGCAAAGTTAGCTTTAATAGGGTGTTACATTCCCATTACTCATAGTAAAACACCTGGCTTTAAGGAATAATATGAGTATGTACAGTAAGTAGGTTGGAGAGGTGATAGAATGTCCCATAAGTCCTGATCTGCTTACCATAAATGCACCCTGTATTGCAGCAAAGCCCAAGGTGGCACCCACTCAGAAAGCTTTCCAGATTGGTTTATGCATGCTTCGATGACCTAATGCACCCTACTCTGGGTCTATCCCAGACTTACAGTTTTAATCATTCTGTTTCTTCCACTTAGTTGCAGTGCCTGATATAACTCATACTTTTGAGGGGGAATTCCAAATATCTTAGAACAGAAACCAAACAAAACATCAGTAACTGCTCATTTTTAAAGTGATTAAATCAATTTAGTGAGTAGATCATTTCATCTTGCTCATAACCATTATACTCATTATTTTGTTTTATTCACTTAAGCATATTGTAAATCGTTTTTAGACTCTTCTGCATCTGCCTTCATTTATTCTTTAGCCTCATTCTTTTTGGTTGCTCTTTTCCTCTATGCTTCTTTCCCCTTTGTGGAAATATTTCACACTTCATATGCAAACCTAGAGGCATTTCTTATGGATCCTTTGGACTTTGAGAAAGCATAATTTCCTTTCTAGCCCAGAAGTTTATAATTTAGGCTGAAACTGCTTTCTCCAGAACCTCTTAAATGTTTATATGATAGGATCTCTCACTCTGAACCGTAGGTTTGAATCTTGTCATTCCTTCAGTGTCTTCAGTGGTATCTTTCCTTTTCTGGAGTACATATCCATCTCCCTGTCCATCTTCCTTCAAGTTACTTTTTTTCTTTTGGTTTTAACAGGTTCTGTAAACTCCTCAGGTCTTTGTTATTTGCCTAGGACCACCAGCATCTTATTCTCAATTATTTTTATCTCAGGTGGTCATATTTCCCATTATTCATTTTTTGGCTGTTTTATTTCTTCTTGATTGACATTAGCTCATTTATTCACTTACTCATTCAGACATTCAACACATATTTGGTACCCTACCATGGACCAGAGCTATGCTAGGTGTTAGGATAGTGGTAAAACACCCTTGTGGAGTTTTCTGTCCAGTTGAAACATAAAACACTAACCTCACACATCTTCTTCCATTACTTAATTGTATTTGACTTCAGAGGAAGGAAGTTTTATTATAGAACTCTTTTATGCAGTTTGTACCCAAAAAGGAATAAAATAATATTACCTGTTTACTGGTAACTTTGGCACAGTCTCAAGACCATTTGGTGTGTTTCCAACAAAATGAGTAGGTTATCTTCTATAAAACTCTTGTTAATAATTATACCAATATTGATTAGGCCTTGTGATCCTTACCCATTAAGTGCATGATTTCCTATGATCCTTACAACATACCTAAAAGGAAAGAGGCGCAAAGAAGTTAAGTCACTTGCTCAGAGTCTTTGAGTTACTGAGAGTAAGGCTTCAAATCCAAGTCTATTCTGTCTCAAAACCTGAACTCTCATGTTTGCTGGTTTCTGTCCTTGGTGAAATTAATAAAAAGTCAAGCGTGAAAAGTTTGTGTTCTCTTTTTGATCTTATTAACCAATATTTCTGCTCTATAAAATGTTTCAGAATTTTAGTTCAAAATGAAGATACAATCATATTTAAAAAGCCACTTTTTGATTGGTTAGTTTTGATTATAGAGGAGGGTATGACTTCTGAAACACTAGGGAGTATTTACTTTCAAATAGAAAATATTTTGTGAAAGGGTTGATTGCATGTTAGTATTATTTATGATTTTAAATCGTAAATAATTGGGAATCAGGAAAGATTCTTTGTTAAAAATAAATTTTTTAAAATAAGATGAAAAGACACTATACATCATTTCCCCCTAAGTATATTATATTATATATTTTTTCACTTTGTAATATTCATGTAACCTCTTCCATACAAAAATAAGAAATAGAATATCCTAATGAAGACCTTATGTACCACCCTTATTGAAATAGCTTCCCCTTTTTTTCATTGTTTATAAGACCTATTTTTGTATCCTTCACAAATTTTCACTAACAGGATACATTTTTCCCCTAGATAAAGATTGCACACAAAAAAATTTAAAACCTAGCTTAGAAATACTCCACAAAAATAAAAAAACCTAACTTAGAAATACTATATAAAGTCTGTTTCATCTGTTTACAGTTTAATCTGGTAGAATACAGTTTTATGTAGTACTTATAAGCATTGGACTTGAAGTCAAATAACAAGATCTCTACTTCACTTCACCATTAATATTGGGCAAATTAACTTTTCCATAATTTCTCATATAGAATGGCACCAACTGCCTGTGACTTGCCTAACTAGAAGCTTCTTTACATTGAGATTACAAAATTCTACCCAACTAGATTTAAAATACCCTAAAACAAGCACATATAAACAAAAGGTATTGTATTATAATAACCATGAAGAAATAAAACAGTTTTATCAGAATCTGAAGTAGTATCTATGATTATTTTTTGCCTCTTAAAATATTGCTTTAAAATATTTATATCAGTACAATATTTGTTGACTTTCAAGTCATTTTAGTATAAATGTTTCATCATTGTTACATTGATTATTCAGTGGAAACTTAGGCCTAGTAAGATCTTTGTTTCAGATAAAAAAATCTTATTGGAGGTTTGTAAATATCTTTAAAAGCTTTTCTTTCTTTCTCTTTAGTACCAAGTAGTTAACCTTCAATATGAAAATAACATATATTTTAAGAACGATTCAAGCTTACCCTATATTGGCTCATCTTTTTAAAAAATTCTCTTTACTTCAAAAAAATACATCATCATGAAATCTTTGGAAGAAAGCCATTATGTAAATACAGGGTATCTTGTTACTATTTATAGAATATTTTTGCTCGATCTTTTTTTTTTTTTTTTTTTTCTGAAGTTGGAAACAGGAAGGCAGTCAGATTCCCACATGCGCCCGACTGGGATCAACCCGGTATGCCCACCAGGGGTGATGCTCTGCCCATCTGGGGCGTTGCTCTGTTGCAACCAGAGCCATTCTAGCGCCTGAGGCAGAGGCTGTGGAGCCATCCTCAGTGCCTGGGCCAACTTTGCTCCAGTGGAGCCTTGGCTGTGGGAGGGGAAGAGAGAGACAGAGAGGAAGGAGAGGGGGAGGGGTGGAGAAGCAGATGGGCGCTTCTCCTGTGTGCCCTGGCCAGGAATCAAACCCGGAACTCCTGCACGCCAGGCCGACGCTCTACCACTGAGCCAACCGGCCAGAGCCTTTGCTCGATCTTTTAACGGTGGCTGTTCCTTTTTTCTGAGGCATTTTTCTCCCATCCTTAAGCAATCCATCCTTTAGTTCCCATCTCCAATTAAATATACTTCCTCACTGCCATCATTTTCCTTATTTATTTGGTTGAAAATTGAAACTTAATGACAATGGGTTTTTAAAGAGTTGTATTAAATATTTTTATTACCTTTAAATTTGGCTTTTTCTTTTTTTCCTAGTATGACATTTTATCTCTTCAAAATATTTAGTCAATGGCTTTCATTTTTCTTTGATTAGGAGGTTGATGGGAGGTATCTATGAAGAAGAAAAAAATATAGAAGGAAGGCATACTGTAAGCCAGTACTTTCAGAATGTTAGCAGGATGAGGCAGGCCAAGAGAAGCCAGGGACTAAAGTTGATTTTGGCCAGTAAGAAGTAACAGATAATGAGGGTCTCAGCAAACACAGAGTCACAGGGCTTCAGGCAGAGAATTAGCTACTCTAGGGAAGAAAATATAAATTCTTAAACAATAGTAGGTAGAGTCTAATTTAAGTCAGAGAAACCCCTGAAAGCAGACTTAAATAAATTTTAACTACTGAGATAGAAGCTGGCACAAAAGGGGTCAGTAAGAAGGAGGGAGAAGGAAATACTAGACAGACTGACTCAGGGAAAACATCCTCTGTGCCATGTAAATGTATTTGGTCTGTATAAAACACTGCAGGTCATGACCACTGTAACAAGGGCAGGGTTCAGCAATTCCGGTTCATAGAATTCTGCTGGAACATAAGAAAACAAGGAATGGGAGGTTTTATTCACAGCAGGTATAATTATTGTTGTTGATTGTGACAGAGGGGCCAATTCAAATCTCAAATTTTGAGTAATGGCATTTTCTAACATCCAGTCCTAGAGTAGTAATTTTCTTCTCCAATTACCTTAAGCCTTTTGAAACCTTTGTGGGAATACTTGGGCATGAGAACAGTTACTGAAATCCCCCCAAAGAGCTTTTACTTAAAAGCTTTTCATCTATTGTTACTTTGTTTTTAGCTAGTTAGGATGCCTGCCCCCCACCCCACTTTTTTTTGTTTGTTTTTTTGTTTTGTATTTTTCTGAAGTTGGAAACAGGGAGGCAGTCAGATTCCCGCATGCGCCCGACCGGGATCCACCCGGTATGACCACCAGGGGGTGATGCTCTGCCCATCTGGGGCATCGCTCTGTTGCAACCAGAGCCATTCTAGCACCTGAGACAGAGGCCACAGAGCCATCCTCAGTGCCCGGGCCAACTTTGCTCCAATGGAGCCTCGGCTGCGGGAGGGGAAGAGAGAGACAGAGAGGAAGGAGAGGGGGAGAGGTGGAGAAGCAGATGGGCACTTCTCCTGTGTGCCCTGGCTGGGAATCAAACCCGGGACTCCTGCATGCCAGGCTGACACTCTACCACTGAGCCAACCGGCCAGGGCCCCACCCCACTTTTGATGTTAATTTATTGATTTTATTTTAGAGAAAGAGAAAGGGAGAAAGAGATAAACAGGAACATAATCTGTTCCTGTATGTGCCCTGACCAGGGATTGAACTGGCAACCTCTGAGCTTGGAGATGATGCTCTGCCAGTGGTCGACAAACTTATTAGTCAACAGAGCCAAATATCAACAGTACAACTATTGAAAATTTTTTTGAGAGCCAAATTTTTTAAACTTAAACCATATAGGTGCATACACCTTATCGAGGTAGCGCCCGCACTTGGTATTTTGTGGAAGAGCTGCACTCAAGAGACCAAAGAGCTACATGTGGCTCACAAGCCACAGTTTGCTGACCTGGGTTCTAACCAATTGAGCTATCCAGCCAGGACCTTTTTTTTTTTTAAAATAAGTTGAGTTTGGATTATCCTTGCATGGATCTTGAGAAAATAATATCTGCAAATTCTAATATAAGTTAGTCCATTTTCTTTAATTCTAAACTCCAAAGAATTGGGATGTGGAACCCACACTTTAAAAACAAAAGTAAAAATACATTTAGTAGAGGTAGCAAAATCTGACTTGAACCTAACTCATGTGGTAGCAAATCCAGAACTGAATTTATATGAAGCTATTTATAAGCTTCATATTTCCAATATGTGAATATTGCTATATTTCACTGCAAAAATATATATATATTTTTTAATTTTTATTTTATTTTATTTTTTTTTAAGTGAGAGAAGAGGAGCTAGTAAGGCAGACTCCTACATCGGCCCCGACTGGGACCCAGCAACCCTCATTTGGGACTGATGCTTTGCCCATGTGTGGCCACTGCTTTTTTGCTCGACAACCAAGCTATTTTAATGCCTGAGACAAGGCCATGGAGCCATCCTCAGCGTTTGGGGCCAACTTGCTTGAACCGCGATGGCTGCTGAGGGGAAGAAAGACAGAGAGAAGGGGAAGGGGAGAAGCAGATGGTCACTTCTCTTTTGTTCCCTGACCAAGAGTTGAACCTGGGACCTTCACACGCCAGGCCAACACTCGACTGCTAAGCCCACCTGCCAGGGCCAAAAATATTAATATATTTGATTATCAGGTGCTGCCCCAGTCACTTCTGGGAATGTTACATGAAATATATTATATGCACTTATATTGCCTTTCTGAAATTGAAAAGAAAATTACACATATATCATTTCTGAAGTGCTACTGTCCACAGGGTTTTGAGTGAGAGATATTTTGACCTTTAGCAGTTTTTAGTCATGTGATCTTGAAATAACCTATTTAGTAACTCTTAACCATGGTAGCCCTTATCACCCTGAAGAGACTAATATAGGCCATTTTTAATTTGTATATAAGTTTTGTCATTCAGAATCTGTTTATCATAGAAATGCTGTTTTATGTTGTAGTTAGGATTGGTAGTGTTATGTCCCTTTAATCAATTCATTATGTATGTAGGGTGTAACATAACAATTACATGGGTTTAAAAAAGCTAGAGTTCACATACACTATATTAGTTTCAGGTATACACCATAGTGATTCGTTTATATACCTTAAAATGTCATCACCACAATAAGTCTAGTACCATCTGTCACCATACATAGTTATTACGATATTCTTGACCAAATTACCTGTTTTGTACATTACATCACTGTGACTTATTTTATAATGGAAGTTTCTACTTCTTAATCCCCTTTCATTTTACCTATCCCTGCACCCCAGTACACTCTAGCAATCATCATTTTGTTTTCTGTATCTCATGAGTTTGTTTCTGTTTTGTTTTATTTGTTTTGTTTTTAAGATTCTACATATAAGTGAGATCATACAGTTACTTGTTTTTCTCGCTGTCTTATTTATTCACTTAGCATAATGCCATCAAGGTTCATCCCTATTGTCACAAATGCATATAAATACCTACCACATCTTCTATATCCATTCATCTATCTATGGCCACCTAGAATTCTTCCATATCTTCACTGCAGTGAATATAGGGGAGCATATACCTTTTCTTTTTTGTGATTTTATTTTGACTATTAATTTTAACAAGGTGACATTGATCAACTAGAGCACATAGATTTAGAGAAAATATCTCTATATCATTTTGACATTTGATTATGTTGTATACCCATCACCCAGAGTCAAATCATCCTCCTTCACCCTTTATTTGATTTTCTTTATGCCCCCCCCACCAAATCTCCCTCCCCTCCCTTCCCCTCCCCCTGATAACCACTTCTCCATGTCCATGAGTCTCAATTTTGTGTCCCACCTATATATTGAATCAGTTCTTAGTTTTTTCTGATTTACTTACATCACTCAGTATACTGTTATCAAGGTCCATCCACATGGTCGTAAATGATCCTATGTCATCATTTCTTATGGCTGAGTAGTATTCCATGTTGTATATATACCACTTTATCCAATCTTCTATTGAAGGGCTTTTTGGTTGTTTCCATGTCTTGTCCACTGAGAACAATGCTGCAATGAACATGGGGCTGCATGTGTCTTTATGTACCAATGATTTTGAGTTTTGGGGGTATATACCCAGTATAGAGGGATTGCTGGGTCATATGGTAGTTCTATTCTTAATTTTCTGAGGAATCACCATACTTTCTTCCATAATGATTGTACTACTTTACACCAACAGTGGATGAGGGTTTCTTTTTCTCCACAGCCTCTCCAACACTTGTTATTACCTGTCTTGTTGATAATAGCTAATCTAACAGGTGTGAGGTGGTATCTCATTGTAATTCTGATTTGCATTTCTGTAATAGCTAGTGAAGATGAGCATCTTTTTATTTATCTATTGGCCATTTCTGTTTCTTCTTGGGAGAAGTGTCTGTTTATGTCCTCTTCCCATTTTTTTATTGGATTGTTTGCTTGTTTGTTGTTGAGTTTTGTGAGTTCTTTATATATTTTGGATATTAGCCCCTTATCTGAGCTGTTGTTTAAAAATATCATCTCCCATTTAGATGGCTGTCTGTTAGTTTTGTTGTCAGTTTCTTTTGCTGTGCAAAAGCTTCTTAGTCTGATGTATTCCCATTCATTTCTTTTTGCCTTTACTTTTCTTGCCTTTGGAGTCAAATTCACAAAATGTTCTCTATGGCCAAGGTCCATGAGTTTAGTACCTGTTTTCTTCTATGTATTTTATTGTTACAGATTTTATATGTAGGTCTTTGATCTATTTAGAAATAATGTTTGTACCAGGAGACAAACCATAATTCAGTTTCATTCTTTTGCATGTAGCTTTCCAATTTTCACAGTACCACTTATTGAAGAGGCTTTCTTTTCTCCATTGTATGTTTGTGGCTCCTTTATCAAAGATGATTTGACCACATATATGTGGTTTTATTTCTGGGCTCTCTGTTCTGTTCCATTGGTCTGAGTGTCTATTTTTTTTTTTTTTTTTTGCTAATTCCATGCTGTTTTGATTATTGTGGCTCTGTGGTATAATTTGAAGTCAGGTATTGTAATGCCCCTAGCTTCATTTTTTTTCCTTAGGATTACTTTGGCTATTTGGGATTTTTTATGGTTCTTTATAAGCCTGATGATTTTCTATTCCATTTCTTCAAAACAATGACATTGGAATTTTTATTGGAATTACATTAAATTTGTATATTGCTTTGGGTAATAACGTCATTTTAACTATATTTATTCTTCCTATCCAAGAACAAGGAATATTTTTCTACTTCCTTGTGTCTTCTTTTATTTCCTTTAACAATGCTTTGTAGTTTTCATTATATAGGTCCTTTACATTCTTTGTTATGTTTATTCCTAGGTATTTTATTTTTTTTATTGCTATCGTAAAAGGGATTATTTTTTAGTTCATTTTGTGAAGTTTCATTGTTGGCATATAAGAAAGGAATTTACTTCTGTATGTTAATTTTGTATCCTACAACCTCACTGTATTGGTTTATTGTTTCTAATAGACTTTCTGTGGAGTCTTTGGGGTTTTCTATATACAGGATCATATCATCTGCAAAAAGTGAAACCTTTACTTCTTTCCCAATATGAATGGCTTTTATTTCTTTCTCTTGTCTGATTGCTCTGGATAGAACTTCCAACACTATGTTGAAAAGGAGTGGAGAGAGTGGGCAACCTTGACTTGTTCCTGATTTTAGAGGAAAAGTTTTCAGCTTTTTACCATTTAGTATGCTGTTAGCTGATGGTTTGTCTTAAATGGCCATTATATTGAGGTATTTTTCTTTTATACCCATTTTGTTGAGTATTTTAAACATAAAATGATGTTGTATTTCACTGAATGCCTTTTCTGCATCTATTGATAGGATCTTATGGTTTTTGTTCTTGTTTTGTTGATATGGTGTATTACATTAATTGTTTTACATATGTTGAACCATCCTTGTGATACTGAGATGAATTCCACTTGATCATAGTCAATTATTTTTTTAATGTGTTGTTGTATTTGGTTTGATAGTATTTTGTTTAGGATTTTTTTGCATCTGCATTCATTAGAGATATTAGTCTGTAGTTTTCTTGTTTTGTGTTGTCTATACCAGGTTTTGGTATGCATATTATGTTGGCCTCATATAATGTGTTTGGAAGTATTGCTTCTTCTTCAAGTGTTTGGAAGACTGAGTAGAATAGAAACCAACTCTTCTTTGAATGTTTGATAGAATTCACTACCATAGCCATCTGGCTCTGGACTTTTATTTTTTGGTAGGTTTTTGATAGTTGTTTTTATTTCCTTCCTGCTTATGGGTCTGTTTAGGCTTTTTACTTCTTCATGATTTAGTCTAGGAAGATTATACTGTACTAGGAATTTATCCATTTCTTCTAGATTGTTAAATTTGGTGGCATATAGTTTTTTCATAGTATTCTATGATAATTCTTTGTATTTCTATGGTAGCTGTGGTGATTTCTCCTCTTTCATTTTGGATTTTGTTTATATAAGTCCTTTCTCTTCTTTCTTTAGTGAATCTTGCCAAGGATTTGTCAATTATGTTGATCTTTTCAAAGAACCAGCTCCTTGTTTTATTGATTCTTTCTATAGTGTTTTGTTCTCTATTTCATTTATTTCTGCTCTAATTTTTATTATTTCCTTCCTTTTCTGGTTTTGTGATGCCTTTGTTCTTTTTCTAGTTCCTTAAGATGTAATGAAAAGTTATTTACTTGGGCTCTCTCTTGTTTGTTCATTTAAGCCTGTAATGATATGAACTTCCCTCTTATTACTGCTCTTGCTACATCCCATAGATTCTGATATGTCATGTTATTTTCATTTTTCTGTATTTATCTTTTGTTTTCTGCTTTGATTTCTTTTTTGACCCAGTCGTTTTTTAGAAGTATGTTGTTTAATTTCCACATTTTTGTGCATTTGTTTACTTCTTTTTTGCAGTTGAATTCTATTTTCAAAATTTTATGGTCAGAGAATATACTTGGTATAATTCCCATCTTTCTGAAATTGTTGATGTTAGTTTAGTGTCCCAACATATGGTGAATTCTTGAGAATGTACCATGTACACTGGAGAAAAATGTATACTCTGGTGTTTTGGGATGAAATGTCCTGTATATGTCTATCATAGCCAATTATTCTAGTGTTTTGTTTAAGGCAAATGTTTCTTTATTAGTTTTCTGTTTGGATGAATGATCTAGAGCAGTGATTTTCAACCTTTTTGAGCCGTGGTACATTTTTTACATTTACAAAATCCTGGGGCACACCACCTACCAAAATGGCACAAAATGACACTCTAACACAGTACATATTATACATATAGTTAATAATATAGTTTCTAAATGTATTTATACTCAGTGTGAAACCTGGGCCTGTTTCGATGAACACAAAAGGGATATCCTGGCAGGAATGGTAGAAAGACACACACGAGTCTCTTCCTCAACAGTTCTCAGTCTCTCTCTGTTTTTAGTTTTTATCGCAGTCAAGCTTGAAAAGCTCAGCTCACATAGATACGTGGTTGAAAACAGGAGCAATGTCAAAATAGCTTTGTTGGCCAGAATGGGGAACTTCTTGGCAACAGATAACCAAAACTGTCCAAATGAAGATCAGCAAACTTTAGCTTTAAACTACGATCTTGTTTCAGTTCAGTGAGTTCCTCTTGCTCCTTTAAAGTCATGTCCTTTCCAGCAACGAATACTGAGCTGTATGGGTCTCTAACCCAGTCAAGGCATTCTGTGAAGGCTGAAGAGAAATAAAATGACAGCGTCTTCTCAAGAGTTTTCAAATATCTGCCAATCACCTCGCACATTGCAGCAATGTTGCCATCATGCTGTTTCTCAGTGAGCGGAAACATCTCAAGGTTGCCATGCTGTACATGTTGTTGCCAGAGCTGCACCTTTAAATGGAATCTGTTCATTTTATCAGTGCTTGTAAGCAGGTTTTCATTTCAGCCTTACATCCGTGTGTACAGTTCATTCAGATAATGAAATATATCAGCCAGGTATGCCAGCTTTGCACACCACTCATCACTTGTAAGCAGCTTTGAGTAATCGGACCTCTCATTTGTCAGAAATACTTTTAAGTTCCTCTTGCAACTCATACACAGGGGCCAGCACTTTGCCGCGCGACAGCTACCGGACCTCTGTGTGGAGCAATAAGATTTTATGTTCAGCTCCCATTTCTTTACACAAAGACGCAAATAAGTGACATCTCAAAGGTTGCGTCTTCACAAAGTTCACTATGCTCACAACATCATCCAACACAGGAGCTAGATCTGCTGGTAAGGTCTTTGCAACGAGGGCCTCACAGTGCAAAAAACAGTGCGTAACAATAACATCTGGGTTTCTTTCTTTGACCCTACTTACGAAGCCTTTGAGATGCGCCCAACCATGGCTGCGGCTCCATCAGTGCAGACACCTGTGAAGTTTTCCCAAGTAAGCCCGCTTTCATCAAGATATTCCAACGTGACCCAAAATATTTCCTCTCCTAATGATTTTTCTGGTAGTGCCTTGCAAAATATGAAGTTTTCTCTAATGGCTTCTCCATCCACAAAACGCACGTTGGCCAAGAGCTGACAATGTCCACCAATATCTGTCGACTCATCAAGTTGCAAGGCAAATTTCTTACTAATGCGCACCTTTTCCAAAACAATAGTTTCAATGTCCACAGACATGTCATCAATACATCTGGCAGTTGTGTTATCTGTGAGAGGCACTTTAGCTATCTCTTTGGCCACGGTAGGGCCAAGCATCTCATTTACAATGGCTTTACAAGCTGGCAGTATTAATGTTTCTGCCACAGTGTGGGACTCTTTTGATTTAGCTACGAGTTCAGCAACAAGGTAGCTAGCTTTGAGGGCTCTCTTGTTTACCTTTGTGGTTTTTCTCAAAAAAGTTGCCCGTTTCTCATTGTTTGTACGTAAGTGTATAAAATAGTCCATTGGCTTGTTTTGAACGGAAGGGTGTTTCGTTTGGAGATGGCGTTTAAGCTTGCTTGGCACCATGGCGCTATTAAGCTTCTCACCACACACCAAGCACAGCGGAGTCAGTACTGTCTCATCCCCGGTGAAAGTAAATCCAAATGAAAGATAGCTTTCACTGTATTGCCTCGAGCTCACCGTCTTGTCTTTTTTCTTTTGTCGACCACTCATACGAGGGCCTTCATCTGGGTCAGAATTTTGTCCAGGGCCCTGTTCGGCATTTGCGTTTTCCCTTCTCAAAAACTTCTCCATTGCCCCGGAGGGGCAGAGCATCGCCCCCTGGTGGGCGTGCCGGGTGGATCCCGGTTGGGCGCATGCGGGAGTCTGTCTGACTGTCTCTCCCCGTTTCCAGCTTCAGAAAATACAAAAAAAAAAAAAAAAAAAACTTCTCCATCACTGTCACTTGCTCATCTTGCTGAGATCCCAAACTGTCACAAGAGTGAAATATGCCTGGCAGAGGTCCTTTAAATAAATTACATTTAGTAAAAAGAAAGTTAAATAAAAAAGGATAACCCCCTCATATATACAGTCCCACGTAACATCCCCTCATATACAGACCGATGTAACCTCATATATACAGTCCCATGTAACCCCTCATATATACAGTCCCATGTTTCCCCTCATATATACAGTCCTGCTAATAGATACTGGAGCTTTCATCAAGGTTGTGGGATCAAATCAATTTCGCAAATACTCTATATAGAGACTGGACAAAATCAATTTTAGAAAATGTTGGGTACTTGTGTAACATCATAAGTCCTCAGAGCATCTCTACTGTCAGATTGAGAAGTTTGCTTTCTAGTAAGGATTCTGATAAATACTAGAGTTCTCCCTGAGGTTGTGGGTTCAAATCCCATGGTCAGTTGGGTGCAGGGGCCTTGGTTCTGTCTGTTTTGATGGTGTATATCGAGATTTGAGCTCTTTAAGAAGATGACCCTTCAGGAGGCCATATACAATATAGATAACATTGTGATGCATTGTATATCACCCTCTGCGGGGGCCTCTTTTAAAAAGAAAAAGGTAAAATACATACACCATCAGGATAGACATAACCAGCTGAGGCTGAGGCTTCATCTAGTGGTGGCAACATTTACCTCCAGTCCTGACCAGGATTAGAAATCAGTACTATGGGGAGGAGTAGCAGCTTCAACTACTCACCACAGCCACACAATGACAAGTGTGCGGCAGCCCGAGCGGGGGACCTTCCTGGGTGTGGATGAGAGGCGGCCTACTATTGGTTCATCGCTAGTGGTCGGGATGAATCCTAGAAGGTGATTGGTCAGTGAGCGTTCCCTGTGCCTCCACTCTTCCTGTCGCTGATAGCTGGAGGTATTGTGAGGGGAATGTTCATGTTCGGATGGAGGCGGCTGGTGGCGGGCTGGTTAAATAGCCTACACAGGCCATAGTTTGGGGACCTATGTTTAATTTCCCCATGGTACACCTTACCATGTCTCAGAGCACACTAGTGTGCCGCGGCACACTGGTTGAAAAACAGATCTAGAGCTATCAGTGGTTTATTGAGGTCTCCAACTATGATTGTATTTTTGTCAGTTTTTAATTTTAGATCAGTTAGTAGATGTCTTATATACTTTGGTGCTCCTTGGTTTGGTGCTTATATATTAAGAAGTGTTATATCTTCTTGATTTAATATCCCTTTTATCATTATGAAATGACCATCATGGTCTCTGATTACCTTTGTTGTCTTATAGTCAACATTGTTAGATATGAGTATGGCTTCACCTGCCTTTCCTTGGATATTGTTTGCTTGGAGAATCATATTCCAGCCTTTCACTTTGAGTGTATTTTTATCCTTATAGCTTAGATGTGTTTCCTGAAGGCAGTATACAGTTGAATTTTGTTTTTTAATCCATTCTACTACTCTGTGTCTTTTTATTGGTGAGTTCAATCCACTTACATTCAATGTAATTATGGACACTTGAGGGTTTCCTATTGCCATTTTATATAATGCTTTCTAATAGCTGTATTTCTTGTTTGGTTCTTCTGTTTTGTTTTTCTGTCATTTGTTGTGGTTGGGTTTTTTTTGGTTGTATTATATACTTCTTTTCTCTGTTTCTTCTTCTTTTAAGCCATGTATTTCAGTAGTGATATTTTCAGTGGTGGTTACCATTAGGTAATTAAAAGAATATATATCATATTCTTTTTAGTCTATTATCTCATGACTGCTTCTGCATTCCATCTTCCTTTGTTACTGCTAATTTTTGTCCTCTCCCCCATTTTGGGGTGTTTTTATTTTTTGCCACAGATTATTCTTGTTTTTATTGTGCTCTTGTTGCAGCTCTTACTTGTGATTTTGTTTTGTTTTGTTCTTTGTATCTGGTCAGATAACCCTCTTTAGTATTTCCTGAAGTGGGTATTTTTCGGTGATAAAATCTCTCATCTTCTCTGTATCTGTGAATGTTTTTATTTCCCCTCCACATTTGAAGGAAAGCTTTGATGGATATAGTATTCTTGGCTAGTAGTTTCTCTCTTTCAGTTGTTTAAATACTGGGATCCACTCTCTTCTGGCTTGCAGAGTTTCTGCTGAGAAATCCGATGATAACCTATGGACCTTCCTTTATATGTTATATTCTTCTTTTCTCTAGCTGCCTTGAGGATTTTTTCTTTGTCATTGATTTATGATCATTTCATTATGATGTGCGTTGGATTAGGTCTGTTTGGGTTAAGGTAACTCGGTGTTCTGTTTGCTTCTTGGATTCAAGGCTCTAATTCTTTCCACAGGCTTGGGAAATTCTCATATATTATTTGTTTTAACATGTTCTTCATTCCTTCTTCTTTCTCTTCTACTTCTGATAAACCCATCATTCTTATATTGCTCTTTCTGATGGAGTCAGACAATTCTAGTAGGGCTTTCTCATTTTTTTAAATTTGTGAGTCTCTCTCTTCTCTCTATAGTATCTCTACTTCCTATCTTCTATGTCACCAGTTCTCTCTTCTATCTGGCCTGTTCTATTAGCTATGCGTGTCACCTCATTTTTCAGTTCATGTATTGAGTTTTTTATCTCTGTTTGGTTTCTTTTTATAGTTTAAATTTTCTTTTCTTTTTTTTGTGGCAGAGACAGAGAGAGTCAGAGTGAGAGACAGATAAGGACAGACAGACAGGAAGGGAGAGAGATGAGAAACATCAATTCTTCGTTGCAGCTCCTTAGTTGTTAATTGATTGATTTTTCATATGTGCCTTGATAGGGGGGCTACAGCAGACCAAGTGACCCCTTGCTTGATCCAGTGACCTTGGATTCAAGCTGGTGAGCCTTGCTCAAACCAGATCAGCCCATGCTCAAGCTGGCGACCTCGGGGTCTCGAACCTAGGTCCTCCATATCCCAGTTCGATGCTCTATCCACTGCACCACCACCTGGTCTGGCTTAAATTTTCTTGATGAAGTGGTTTTTTTGTTCATTAACTTGTTTTTTGAGCTCATTAAATTGCCTTCTAGAGCTTTCTTATAATTCATTGCGTATTTTTAGAACTTCAATTTTGAATTCCCTGTCATTTAACTCCAGTTTCCACATAATTGAAATTTTTTTTTTTTTTTTTTGCATTTTTCTGAAGCTGGAAACAGGGAGAGACAGTCAGACAGACTCCCGCATGCGCCCGACCGGGATCCACCCGGCACGCCCACCATGGGGGGACGCTCTGCCCACCAGGGGGCGATGCTCTGCCCATCCTGGGCGTCGCCATGTTGCGACCAGAGGCGACCAGAGCCACTCTAGCGCCTGAGGCAGAGGCCACTGAGCCATCCCCAGCGCCCAGGCCATCTTTTGCTCCAATGGAGCCTTGGCTGCGGGAGGGGAAGAGAGAGACAGAGAGGAAGGTGCGGCGGAGGGGTGGAGAAGCAAATGGGCGCTTCTCCTGTGTGCCCTGGCCGAGAATCAAACCCAGGTCCTTCGCACGCTAGGCCGACGCTCTACCGCTGAGCCAACCGGCCAGGGCCTAATTGAAATTTTTTTCTAGCGATTTTTCATCATCTGTCTGAGCTACGTCTCTGTCTTTTGTATCCATGATATTTGATTTCATTTTACTTAATGGCATCTGAGAGTAGTATTGTTAACACTAATAAGAGATAATTAAGAAAGTAAAATAAAAGTTGAAATAATGCAGTGAAAATATGAAAATTCTATAATGATAAGTAGAACAAAAACTACAGAGAACAAGATGTAGGGACTGAGGATAGAAGTCAAAATAGACAAAAATGTAGTAAAAAACCAGCATAATGTCACAAAGAAAAATATGAGTTCAAAATAAAATAATTTGATAAGTGACAGTTGGATGAGAGCAAGAAAAAAAAAAAGGAAGAAAAAGGATAAAGAAGAAACGAGAAAGCGAATAAGGAGAAAGAAAGGACAAAAAATAGAATATAAAACAAAGAGGAAGAAAAAGAAAAGAAAGAAAAAAGCAGAAGAAATGAAACCCTCAAAAAAAAAGAATGAAAAATGTAACAACTGTGGATAATGTAGTTCAAAGGGAAAATAAAAAAAAGGAAAGAAGTAAAAATGACAAAAAGTTAAAAAATATTTTTTTTCATGGTTTTAGAGGTAGCTTCTTCCTTTTTTTTTGGCAGGTGGCACTGTACTACGAGTTTCGCCTCTGCGTGGCTCTTGGACAGAGGTCTGCTGGTATGTCGCTGTGGCATTGACGTAGGCTGGGCCTCAGTCCGTTGATGGGGTAGGGGGCTTGTTAGGGCTTTGCCCTTATATGGCTCTGGTGATGGCAGTCTCAGTTTTTCAGGCACCTCTCCACACAGCCCTCCCACTGGAGCTAGCAGCCTGGATTCTTAGCTGTGGGGTCTGCTTCAGCTACTGTTCTCTTAGCAAGAGAATCTATGCACAGGCAGGTCCCCCCTGCAGCACTGCTCAAAGAACAGTTCTGGGGAAGGCAGTGGGAACCAGAGCCACCAGCACAAGAAGGCAGGGCAGGGCACGGAGCAAGGACCAAGTTCCTTTTTGTTACACACAGGCAAAATTTTATGGGCAGGCAGGCTTAGCTGGCATGCCTCAGTGCGCTGCAGTTTTAATCTCTACAGGCTTTTCCCTCTTGGGTTGCTTGTTAGCCCGCGACAGGCTATGTGTTTGTCCAGCTCCCACAACTGCACGCAGACAGCTGCAGCCACCATTCAGGCACCTAACCCAGGCATTGTCAGGCTAAGTGTTTTGGCCCATGTGTGCGTCTGGCACTGGAGATCATGGAGCCGGTAATGCCCAAACATGCTGGTGCCCCTGCAGGTGCCCAGCATTGTTAATCTTGGGCAAAGCACCTCGGCCCATGCGTGCGCTCACTCACTCCCCAAGGTGATGATGCTAGGTGGAGTCACTAGCACTGCTGGGAATACACAAAGATGTGGGCGTTGGCTAATGCGGGCACCCTGGGCTGGTAATTTTAGATGGATCCCACCACCAGTGTGCACGTGCAGTCACGATCGTCGGCAGAGCTGGTGTGATCTTTCCGTTGTTTGGGCGCCCGCCCTACCTCTGCTCCGTCCCTATTAGTTCAACCTCTCTTTTTCGCCCGGCTCCAAGCAAAAGTGCCCCTACCTAGATCAGCGTGGAAAGAGAAATGCCCCATCTTTCGTCTTATATATTCAGCCTCGTTTTCACCCAACCATACCTTTGTCTGGTGTGTATAAATTTTGGGTGCTCGTTCGGTTTTGTTTTTTCCCTCTATGTTTAGTTGTAAAATTTGTTGAAATTTCAAGGGGAGAGATTGGTAGAATCTCTCATGCCATCATTTTTCTGATGTCACCCACATATACCTTTTCAAATTATTGATTTTTGTTTTCTTCAGATAAATACTCAAAAGTGGAATTATAGGGTTGTATGGTAGTTTTGTTTTAAATTTGAAGAATCTTCATATTGTTATCCATATTATAAATTAACTGCTCTAGTTTACAGTTCCACCATCAGTGCAAGAGGGTTTCTTTTTCTCCACATCCTAGCCAACACTTATTTCTTGTATTTTTGGAAATAACCATTCTGACAGGTGTGATGTGATATCTCATTGAGGTTTTGATTGCCTTTCCTTGAAGATTAGTGATGTTGAGCATCTACATGTCTTTTGTAGAAACATCTATTCAGGTCCTCTGCCCATTTTTTTTAATTGAATTGGATTTTTTTTTTGATGTTCTATGGATGTCATGGTAGTATTTCTATGAAAACTATTTTATAATGTATCTATATAATTTCTTTACCCTCGCTCCTCCTCAGACATAAACACCCTCTACTGCAACCTTCATTTGATTTCTGAGGCTTATTTATCCCATGATGCAATGAGAGGGGTAATTCCTACAGGCCCAGACCATTGCTAAGAGCTCCTTTAACCAGTAGGATGCAGTTTGAAGATGGGGTTCTTTTTGCTTCCCGTAACTTCTCTATTTTTTAAACTCTTTTGTACTCTAGGAACTGTCCTTCCTCAATTCTTTTTCATTTATATAATCTGTAGTTCTCATATTTATTTGGAAATAATGAGACTAGGTTTCTTTTTTCTTATCCATAATTTTAACTTTAACTTTAAAGTTTTTTACTTCTCTATGCCTCTGCTTTTTTTCTTTCATAAGAAAGGCTAATAGTTTTTACTCAAAAATACGTGAGGCTCAGAAGAAAGTATATTGGAATACTACTGTTAAGAAGTTAGAAAAGGTAGAAGCATAACTTAAATATGACCATCTTTTATTTTCTTGCAGATTATTAGGTTAAGTGACAGTTTCCTGAGGAATACTCCCATTGGACCCTTTTCCTGTAAATACTCTCTCAAATTCATTGCATCTTGTACACATATACATAATGTATGTATTCATTGGTGGACTTCTTTTATACCAATATCCTAAAAAATATTCTTGCAGACTAATTTTTCTTTTCCCTAGAAATTAATCACGTGAGAGGTTGTGCACCCATCCTAGTGCTGCTGTTTTGCTTATATACCTTTGTAACTAAGGTTGTCTTCACACTCTGTGCTGGTTTTTTTTTTTTTTTTTTTTGTATTTTTCTGAAGCTGGAAACGGGGAGAGACAGTCAGACTCCCACATGCGCCCAACTGGGATCCACCCGGCACGCCCACCAGGGGCGACGCTCTGCCCACCAGGGGGCGATGCTCTGCCCCTCCACGGCGTCGCTCTGCCGAGACCAAAGCCACTCTAGTGCCTGGAGCAGAGGCCAAGGAGCCATCCCCAGCGCCCGGGCCATCTTTGCTCCAATGGAGCCTTGGCTGCGGGAGGGGAAGAGAGAGAGACAGAGAGGAAGGGGGGGGGTGGAGAAGCAAATGGGCACTTCTCCTATGTGCTCTGGCCGGGAATCGAACCCGGGTCCCCCGCACGCCAGGCCGACGCTCTACCAGTGACCCAACCAGCCAGGGCCTCTGTGCTGTTATTTTGAATGTTATCTGTATTATCATTATTTTTTTAGGTTAATTTTGAATTTACAAACAATTAACTCTTTCTGAGTAATGACTAATAAACAAGGTTTTTGTTTCTGTGTTTTGTTTGTTCCTTGATCAAAAACAAGTAAAAGTTAAAAAGCAGTAGACTTTTATGGGGCTTTTAAATTGATTCTTACAGTATTTCTAGAAGAAGAGGTTCAGAGCTACTTGGAACAATGTAGCCCTGTAATCCTATACTTTAAATCAGGGGTCTCAAACTCAACTCAGCATGTGGGCCGCAGAGCAAGATCACAGCCCTTTGGTGGGCCACACTAGGTCTATAAAAGGCAACTGTTACGCAACACTTTTCTCACTGCAGTTGAAAACAAAAAAAAATCAGTACAACAAGCACAATCGTACATGCAGTTTACTCAGTGTCACAAAACAACGAGAAACTGTAGTTCGCATCACAACTGCTGTTAACTAAGCTAATATCTAGCTAGGATGCTAGAGAAATGAAAAATACAAGTAGGCCCATAGGCTTACTTAATTTTATCCAAAATATTTTGAACTTCGTGGATTAGTCTGCGGGCCGCACAAAATTGCACACTGGGGGGTGATGCTCTGCCCATCTGGGCGTTGCTCCGTTGCAACCAGAACTATTTTTAGTGCCTGAAGTGAGGCCACGGTGCCATCCTCAGAGCCCAGGCCAACTAGCTCTAATAGACCCATGGCTGCGGGAGGGGAAGAGAGAGATAGAAAGAAGGGAGATAGAGAGGGAAGGGTGGAGAAGCAGATGGTGGCTTCTCCTTTGTGCCCTGATAAGAAATCGAACCCGGGACATCCACATGCTGGGCCAATGCTCTACCACTGAGCCAACTAGCCAGGCCCCTTCTTTTTTTGTTTTGAGCTGATGCGTACATCTGGAAGTATAGAAGAGACTGATCTAGAACAACATTTTGTAAGTACTCTTTGTTAAATACGCACAAAATAACAGGTAATTACTGGCTATTGTATATTAATTATATTATTTAATCTTCATAACAAATGTCCCTACATGATTGATCTGGTCCCTATCTCTCCACCCTTATTTGTAATCCAAATTAAGCTATTTCATAACATATCAAGCTTATTCCTCCTTTAGGACATTTATAGCAAGTATTCCCTGTACCTAGAATGTTCTTCCCTTCAGTCTTTCTAGGACTGGCTCATGTTAGTCTCAGCTTAAATGTTAACTCCTCAGAGAAGTCTATTCCAACCACCACTAATCTAAAGAAATCACTCAAGTCACATCACCTCTGTTTTAATTGTTTAAGGCACTACTACTTCCAGTATTTTTCTGTTTGTTTGCATATTATTGTTTCTCTTACCAATAGAATGTAATGAAGCTCCATGGAAATAGGAACCTTATCTATCACGTTTACCACTTTATCACCAGAACCTTTTTAAACTGCTGTAACAATAAATGGATGAATTAGGTCCAGAAAATATAACATATTTTTCAGGTTAAAAAAAAGACTAGGAATAATAAGGATTTTAGGATATTTGGACCAGTAGTTCTCACAGCCTACAAAACTAATCTGGCCTGCAGCATCAGCATCACCTGGGAATTTGTTAGAAATGCAAATTCCAAAGACCTATTGAATCAGAAATTCTAGGGGGTGGGGGTGGGGCTGCATTATATTAATAAGCCCTCCAGGTGGTGATTTTGATCCATAACCACTGAGTAGACACATCTTTACACCAGTCATCAGAATTATTAGTTTTATTTTGTTTGTTTATAAGCCAGATTACCAATTTAAAAATATTCTTTCTGTGCATGATTTTGTTAACAGTTTTAAATTTTCACATATCAGAAATTTCAAAATGTACAACTCCAATCCAGAATCACTATAGCTAATTCAGTAAACTGAGGACATAATTTTGTTTGCTTAACTGTCTTATAACTCAGTTTCCAAAAGCATTTTTAAAATTAAAATTTTCTAATTTCTAAAGAAATTTCTTTGTTTGGAATTTCCTTGAATCTGCTTCGAAGAGTAATTCAAGTTTTAACAAGTTGTATATTGGCATCCTAAGGATTAGTATAGTTTAGTATCTCTTGCAAATCTTTAGAAGGAAAATTTAATACAGAGCCCTGTATTTGAACTCAACTACTCTAAAGTAAAGATTAACTCAGGGACTTTAAAATATTTTAAAATTCCACTTTTATTGTATTTGTCTTGAAATATTAATTTTCTACTGTCATTTTTTATATATAACTTTTAAGTAGTAGTAACTACATTTAGTAGTATGAGTACACAGTATAAATAGTATTTTTAAATATCCACAATGGCATTTGCATTGATATTTTGAGATACTAATATTTTTCATATTAGGCACAGTGCCAAAGCCTTATCTTTTTTGATCTAGAACAGAATGCGGTGAAATTTTTCTGAAAATTTATAAACATTTTGAAGAGGAAGAAAAATAACATAAAATACCTGCTACAAGCTAGGTCAACACAGGTATTAGAAATAGGTACAGAATCTGCTCTTAGAGATTTAAAACAAGTGACTTGACCAAAGTCCCATGGATACTCTGTCTCTGAGACAGGATTCAAATCTAGATGTGTCTGAATTCAAAACCAATACTATACTATTTCAACCACTCAATACTGCCTCATTACACCAATGTATAAAAGACCTGGTGATTCATCTTTAATCATTAGTGAAAGCTAGCAGAGTACTTTAAATAAATAAATAAATAAATAAATAAATAAATAGTGGCAAGTGGCTACTTTATGCTCACTGAAACTAGTTTAAAAGTTGACATTACTCCTAGCATATACCTAATCATTTTAAAACGTTGGGTCATAATTAAAAACTCAAGGTCAGCCCTGGTTGGGTAGGTCAGTTGGTTAGAACGTTGTTCTAATACACCAGGGTTGCGAGGTTCTATCCCTGGTCAGGACACATATAAGAATCAACCAATGAATGCATGAAACAAGTGGACCAATAAATTGATACTTCTCTTTCTGTCTTTCTCCATCCCATTTCCCCTTCCTCTCTCTCTAAAATCAATAAATAAATTTCAAAGAACTCCAGATTCAGCAATTCTTTTTAACAGGTGGGAAAATGTTTGTCATAGAAATGTTTATTTTCAAAATCCTAAAAGAACATAGTGAATATTAAGATAACATTTTTAAAGAAGGATTTGAAAGTGAACAAATCTTCCCTTATTCTGTTGCTTTAGATACTGAAACTGGCGCTCTCCCTTTCAAGAGTACACTGGTGCCTTTTCCCTTGTTCTCCTTCACCTTGTTTCCCCCTCCCATCCTGCCAGGTGCATTTTCTTTACTCCTCTCTTTCCAAAGCTCTAAGGGTTCTCCTGAGACTTGCAGCCAAGGGAGCAGTGGGCAGTGGAAGCTCGCCCTGGGCTAACTTGAACCCGTGTCCAAGGCCCCCTTTTCTCTGACTTTGTTCCTACATGGCCAATAAAGTCTTCTTTTAACTTGCTGAAAAAAAGAGAAAGGAAGGGAGGAAGGGGAAGGAAGGGAGGAAGAAAGAAAGGAAGGAAGGAAGGATGGGAGGGAAGGAGGGAGGAAGGGAGGGAGATAGGGAGGGAGGGAGGGAGGGAAGAAGGAAGGGAGGGTAGAGAAAGAGAAGGAAACTACTTACGCCATGTCTACATTACATCTTAGAGGTAATACAAAATTCAATGTAATTGCTAGGAAATAATATATACTTGACTACCTGTGATATACTATATTTTTGGTTGTATTAGTTAATCCCTTTAATACATATACAGTCTGCATTTAAGTAAGAATTACTCTTAATTTACTTAGTGTTAAAATACTATAGTATTATATATTTTAATGTAATATATATTTTAAGGAGATTTTTTTTTTGAAGATTTCAGATACTTAATTTTTTATAACAGGTCGGAACATTTAATTATAGAGTTAACATTTATAAAGTGTTTTGAAACTGTGTGGTATACTATTAAAACAAATTTCTTATATTATGAGCAATATGTGTCTGTATGAATAGTACTCATTTTTAAATTAATTTCTTTACAGTGAATTTTTAGAGACTTCCTGATACCTTTTTGGAGTCTTCTTGATACCTTCAACAGATGTGAAAAATGTTCTAAGTGAATAATGTTTCAGATATTGTTCAGTGCTTGCAATGTTAGGTGTTAATTGGGATCCTTGAACTATCAGGCCATTTTAAATGGTCTTTTGTGTGAGAAAAAGGAACTTGAGGTACCCTGTTTCTCAAAGAGAATATAGAAAAAGTAACTAACATACTGTTAAGAGTTAACAAAGCAGTATTAATTTTTAATTTCCTAGGGAAAAATTATATCAGTTTGACATTTAAACTTTTCTCTTTTCATTCATTGATATGCTTTTGACTATTTAAAAGAAAATTACTCTAATTCTCCCACATCCATGGAGGATACATTCTAAGACTCTTAGTGGATGGTTGAAATCAAACTTTATATGTATTCTTATTTCTTATACATACTTACCTATGATAAAGTTTAACTTATAGATTAGGCAATTTCACAGAATATCTGTTCTTACCATAGATATTAGCAAACTCAACATACAATTTTTTTCATTCTTTATTAAGATAAGCACATTATACCTTTCACGTAAAGGGAGCACTTACAGCCTTTCTTTGGCATATCCAAATCATCAGCATCACTACCCTTGTGTTTTGGGGCCATTATTAAGTAAAAAAAGGGCTACTTGAACACAAGCGTAGTTTCTGCTGTGACAGAGGACTGATAATCCAGATGGCTAATAAGTGACTAATACAGGGTTTCCCAAACTTTTTACACAGGGGACCAGTTCACTGTCCCTCAGACCATTGGAGGGCTGGACTATAAAAAAAACTATGAACAAATCCCTATGCACACTGCACACATCTTATTTTAAAGTAAAAAACCAAAACGGGAACAAATACAATATTTAAAATAAAGAACAAGTAAATTTAAATAACAAACTGACCAGTATTTCAGTGGGAACTATGGGCCTGCTTTTGGCTAATGAGATGGTCAATGTGCTCTTCTCACTGACCACCAGTGAAAGTGCGGAAGTGCGGCAGGGGCCAGACAAATGGCCTCAGGGGGCCACAGTTTGGGGACCCCTGGACTAATAGATAAATAGCATATACAACAGGGGTCCCCAAACTTTTTACACAGGGGGCCAGTTCACTGCCCCTCAGACCGTTGGAGGGCCGGACTATAAAAAAAACTATGAACAAATTCCTATGCACACTGCACATATCTTATTTTAAAGTAAAAAAACAAAACGGGAACAAATACAATATTTAAAATAAAGAACAAGTAAATTTAAATCAACAAACTGACCAATATTTCAATGGGAACTATGCTCCTCTCACTGACCACCAATGAAAGAGGTACCCTTCCAGAAGTGCAGCGGGGCCGGATAAATGGCCTCAGGGGGCCGCATGTGGCCTGCGGGCCATAGTTTGGGGACCCCTGATATACAACCTGGATATACAAGACAAAGGGCTGATTCAGGTCCAGGGCAAGACTGAGAAAGACAACACAAGATTCTATCACACCACTTAACCATATTTCCCCATGTATAAGACACACCTTTTTTCAAAAAAGTTGGGGTCTAAAATTTGGATGCATCTTATACAGTGGTTGTAAAAGTGTGGATTTCAAATGCCACAGATAGAACTGAGGACTAGGCAATAGATAAAGACTGATTTGTCATCAGACACAAATGAGGACAAGCTAATGGATGGGAGTTTTGACAGCGATGAGGAGTTGTATGAACTTTATGATGAATAAAGCTTGAGTTAAATAACTTTATGTAATACATTCTTTTTCAAATTTCAGGCCCCAAAATGAAGATGCATCTTATACATGGGAGTGTTTTATACATGAGGATATATGGTAGATTGGTGTACAATTTAAAACTTATGAATTGTTTATTACTGGAGTTTATCATTTAATATTTTTGGACCAGGGTTCACTGTGGATAATTGAAACTTTGGAAAATAAAACCACAGATAAGGAGAGGATTGCTGTACAACAAAGTAGTGAAGGGAAAGGATATAAACATTTACCTTGGTAATTTGTTAGGAGTTCTGGAATAACTGGGGTGGTAAGTTGCTGAAAAGACAAAGCTATAGAGTTGTAAAGTATTATTCTTTCTTGTTTTAGAGGAGCGGTTCTCAACTGTGGGTGCTTTTGACCCTTTGAGCACATTCGGCAATGTTTGGGAGATATTTTTGATTTTCCTTACCTGAGGGGATCAGATTCCTGCTAAACATCCTACAATACAAAGGATAGCCACCACCAACTAAAATTTATTCAGTCCAAAGTCAATAGTGTTAGATTGAGAAACCCTGCCTTGGAAAGAGACACTCATCTCTCATTTCAAAAATAATACAGGCCCTGGCCGGTTGGCTCAGCGATAGAGCGTCAGCCTGGCGTGCGGGGGACCCGGGTTCGATTCCCAGCCAGGGCACATAGGAGAAGCGCCCATTTGCTTCTTCACCCCCCTCCCTTCTTCTTGTCTCACTCTTCCCCTCCCGCAGCCAAGGCTCCATTGGAGCAAAGATGGCCCAGGTGCTGGGGATGGCTCTTTGGCCTCTGCCCCAGGCGCTAGAGTGGCTCTGGTCACGGCAGAGCGATGCCGCTGAGGGGCAGAGCATCGCCCCTGGTGGGCATGCCGGGTGGATCCCAGTCGGGCGCATGCGGGAGTCTGTCTGACTGTCTCTCCCTGTTTCCAGCTTCAGAAAAATACAAAAAATAATAATAATAATAATACAAATACAGTCTTACTCCTTATGAAATAAAGTTTATGGCAGGCCCATATGCGCACGAATACACATGTGTGCATGATGATGTTTTAGGGAGTGTGTAGAATTGAGTTTCCTCCTCCTGGAATGGTCATCCAACTCCTCCCTTTCTCCTAGCTAACACTAGTTTCTTGATTTTACAGTTTACAAGTCATCCCTTCTGGAGAGAATCTCTGTTCTATTTGTTTTGCATTAGGTGTACCTCTTCTGTGAACATCTATAGCACCTTGTGCATACTTGGGTATTTTTACTTATCTATCTCTTTCTTGCTAGATTGAAAAATTGTAAATCTCCACTGTTTTTCATCTTTGTATCTTCAGCAGCTAATCTTGTATCTCATACTTCGGAGGTATACATGAAAAATGTATATGAATAAATTTACAGTACTGTATGAAGCACACTTTCTAAGGAGTGTTTCAAGAGGAAAAAAAGCCTTAACTAGTGACCCATGAAAATTAAACCAGTGTTTTTATTATGCTTTTTGTCCCATCCTGCAATAGTTTTTTTTATTTGTTTTTATCTTTAACATATTGTCCTAAACAAAATATACTTGTTATTTAAATTATATTTATAACTGTCATTAAAGTTTTAACATATAATGCTGACTTTATTAAAATGAGCTTAAAATTTTTTTAGCATTCCTAATTTTCAGTTGTATTTTTTTGTGGCCAATTTTTTTCCCCAGAGAATGTGTCCTTAGTTAGTTAGTGGAGGCAGCAGCAAAATAAGATTTATTTGCCTTATGGTGAAAACTTGACTTTTTGGCGGATTCTTTAGAATGTGTCTATTTTTTAAATTACGGGTTTTCTAATTTAAATCTAAAATTGAGTGAATAATATTTATAGTTTTTATATAACACTTTAGACTTCACAGATTTCCTTTATGTACTTTTTCGATTTAATCCTCAAAATAAATGCTTGTGAAAACGTATAATACTTATGAGATGATATAATGGGATATTATAATATTCATTTTATAAATAAATCAACTAAGAATCATAGGGTTTAAATAATACCCTAGATTGTACATATGGGTCTGGAATTTAATTTGTGGGAAGCTTTTTACTATTGATTCATTTTCTTTAATAATATTGTTTATACTTTTCTATTTAATCTTAAATTTGTATTGCCATGAAGCTGTTTTAATACCTCCTTATTTCAGTGCAGCATGTATAGTTTTACAAAGTTTTTGATATTAACTATTTCTGCACACTTGTCTTCATTCTGTTTCTCTCTTTTCTTCCTCTCTTCCTTTTTCCTTCCTTATTACTTTTTGCTAAATCTCTCCAAAGGCTTGTAGCTTTATTAGTCTTTTCAGGGTCAGCTTTTAGCTTTATGTCATCTCTATTTTATTTTTCTTTAATATTTCTTTTATTTCTCTCTTTATTTCTTGTCCTCTAGGCATTTAAGACTATAAAGTACTCAGTTATTGATTTTGCTAGAAACCACAAGTTTTCATATTATATTTTGGTTGTCCTTTAGTTCTGAATATTTAGTTCCAATTCCTGTTTTAAGTTATTTAGAAATACGCTTCTTATTTTTAAAACTGTTGAATAATTTCTAGTTATTTTTTTGTTATTAAAATCTATGTTAATCTCATTTTTGTTGGAGAATGTGATTTATATAATATCTATTATTTTAAAGTTGCTGAACCTGCATTTGTGGCCTAGTGTGTGATTAGGTTTTTGAAATGTTTTATTTTGGAAATGTACTTGAAAACAATGTATATTCAACAACTGTTGGTGCCATTTTATATGTGTTCAAATCTTCTATGTTATTATTGCATTGTCTTCTTGACCTTTCAGTTACTTGTGTATATTAAAAATGTCCCATTTTGTGGTGGTGTTTAGTTCTACTTGTCAAGTTTTGCATTATGTATTTTGAGATTATGTTATTAGTTGCATACAAATTGGATAATGTTATGTTCTCCTAGAAAATTAAGCCTTTTATTATTTAAAATGATCCTCTGTATTTCTAGTAATGCTTTTTATCTGAATATATTTTGACTAATATTAATATAATTTTCAATAATATTTGCCATTAATATTTTTTCACTTTATACATTTGTATTACATAGGTATCTTTTGAAAAGATAAAAAACAATCTAGCTGAAACATTCTTTTTTTTTTTTTTTTTTGTATTTTTCTGAAGTGGGGAGAGACAGTCAGACAGACTCCCGCATGCGCCTGACTGGGATCCACCCGGCACGCCCACCAGGGGGCGACGCTCTGCCCACCAGGGGGCGATGCTCTGCCCCTCCGGGGCGTCGCTCTGTTGCGACTAGAGCCACTCTAGCACCTGGGACAGAGGCCAAGGAGCCATCCCCAGCACCTGGGCCATCTTTGCTCCAATGGAGCCTCACTGTGGGAGGGGAAGAGAGAGACAGAGAGGAAGGAGAGGGGGAGGGGTGGAGAAGCAGACAGGCGCCTGTCCTGTGTGCCCTGGCTGGGAATCAAACCTGGGACTTCTGCACGCCAGGCCGATGCTCTACTACTGAGCCAACCGGCCAGGGCCGCTGAAACATTCTTAATCCAATCTGACAAGTTTTATCTTTTTATTGGATCATAAAATTCATTTATTTACATTTATTATAATTACTGATAATTTGAGTTTATATCTGCCATTTAATTTTGTTTTTATTTTCCCACCATTTTATGCTTCTTTTCCCTCCCTTCTTCTATTCTTCATTATTTTTTTCTTGTATTTGTTTTTATACTAGTTTGGAAGTCATATTACTTTTAGTTGCTTACCATAGAAATGTTATGTTTACTTTCCAAATTATGCACATATCTGTAGTAACCATGCAAACAAAAAAGACCTTAGAACAGAACATTTAAACTCTGCTCACTTTTTCCCAATTTATGTTTTTATTTTATGTATTTCTATAATTTTTAATTGTCATAAATGCATATCATTGTTTTATAATGTGAATGATACTTACATTCACCTCCTTTACCCCCTATCATTTCTCTGGCATTTACATCTTGCATTTGGTATTATTTTCTTTTTGTTTAAAAGTGAGGTCAGTGAGGATATGAGATTAATAAACCTTTTATGTTTTTATCTGTAAATAACCTTACTTCACCTCATTGTTAGAAGACTTTTATAGTATAGAATTCTAGATTACTATTGAATTTATTTTAGCCTATTGAAGTTATTATTTAACTGGTTTCTCGCTTCTACTGTTTCTTTCAAAAATTTAGTTACTGATCTGTCAATCCATTTTATATAATTTAACTTTGTTAGCTTTTGAGATCTTTTCCTTGTATTTTCTACAGGTTGGCTCTTGTATAGCTTCTACTTCCTTCTTTCTTTGCTAGAATTCTAATTCAGACCAAGTAACCCCTTGCTCTAGCCAGCGACCTTGGGTCCAAGCTGGTGAGCTTTGCTTAAACCAGATGAGCCCGCGCTCAAGCTGGCGACCTCGGGGTCTTGAACCTGGGTCTTCTGCATCCCAGTCCGATGCTCTATCCACTGCGCCACCGCCTGGTCAGGCTGCAGAATTTTTAAAACATGCCATAGCTGTCTATTTATTCAGGCCATTGACCTCTTGTTAGATTGTCAAATAAAAAAATGACAGAAGCCAACATAACAATAGCGGTCCAGTGTGAATGAGTCAAAATTATACCAATTATTTTTGTCAAATTGGCAAAAATATATATATATTTTTGGTGTGCTGCAGGGTTTTAGAAATTAGTTTATGTGAGCCATGAGATGAAAAGTTGAAAATCACTGTTCTTGAAAATAACACTTCAGTCATCTGTTTGAGTAGTTTCCTGACTCCAGAGTAGAGAAGGAGATCCATTTATTTGGCAACTTCTTTAAAAAATTGTCAACAAAGTACCTGACCTGTGGTGGCGCAGTGGATAAAGCCTTGACCTGGCACACTGAGGTCGCTGGTTCAAAACCCTGCACTTGTCTGGTCAAGGCACATATGGGAGTTGATGCTTCCTGCTCCTCCTTTCTCTCTCTCTCTCTCTCTCTCTCTTTTCTAAAATGAATAAAAAAAAATTTTTTTTAATTGTCAACAAATTCTTCCATTTAAAGCCCTACCCAAATACACCCTTGTATCCAAAAGTACAGTTCCTGAGCGTTTCTGAGATTCTGCAGTAGAACTGCTTTCTCTCTCTCTTTCTCTCTCTCTCTCTTTTTTTCTTGCTCTCTCTCTTCTTTCTCTCTTTCCTTCCTCCCTTAACCTTTTCATCCTGTGGGTTATCTTCAATCAATCCAATTACCAGTTTCAAAAATTGTATTGACATCTTTTATCTGTTGTTTGCGTCTTTATTTTTTATTCTTGTAGTGTTATAATTTATATATATATATTTATATTATTTAAATGGTATTTCAGGAAAGAATGGAGATGAACCAATGTTTTATCCACTATGCTAAACTAAAACACTCTTTTTATAATGTTATGGTCACCCATTTAAGTATATGACATTTTCTCCATTTGTTTAAGTCATAGTTTAAATTTCCTATTTAAGTTTAATGGTTGTCTTCATAAAGATTAAATGCACCTCTCATGAAATTACATTCCAAAATATGCAGTTTTTCCTTGTTATTTGGAACAAAATCTCTTCCTTCATTGTATTTTCTAGCTAGTTATTATTTGGCAATATTACTTTAGTATATTTAAATTATACCTGCAAAATTTATTAAACTTGTTAATTATTTCTGCCCTGATTTTAAATTTTATAGACTACAATTTTATCAAAATAATACTTTGCCTCTTCGTATGATATATTAATTCATTTTTTTCTGCTGCGCATTTGTAAAAAATATTTGAAATCATTTTAAATAATATTGGTAATAATTAATATCCCTGTTTTATCCCTCAGTTTGGAAGAGTACTTCTAGTAGGGTTCTCTTATTGCATATATTGATTTCCATTTTCAAAAAGATCATTATTGGCCCTGGCCGGTTGGCTCAGTGGTAGAGCGTCGGCCTGGCTTGCGGAAGTCCCGGGTTCGATTCCCGGCCTGGGCACACGGGAGAAGCGCCCATCTGCTTCTCCACCCCTCCCCGTCTCCTTCCTCTCTGTCTCTCTCTTCCCCTCCCGCAGCCAAGGCTCCACTGGAGCAAAGATGGCCCGGGTGCTGGGGATGGCTCTTTGGCCTCTGCCCCAGGCGCTAGAGTGGCTCTGGTCTCGGCAGAGCGACGCCCCGGACGGGCAGAACATCGCCCCCTGGTGGGCAGAGCATCGCCCCCTGGTGGGCGTGCCGGGTGGATCCCAGTCGGGCGCATGCGGGAGCTGTCTATCTCTCCCCGTTTCTAGCTTCGGAAAAATACAAAAAAAAAAAAAAAAAAAAAGATCATTATTTTAAAAATGTATTTCAGTCAAGGCTCAAAAACTGAA
This sequence comes from Saccopteryx leptura, assembly GCF_036850995.1. Taxonomy (NCBI): domain Eukaryota; kingdom Metazoa; phylum Chordata; class Mammalia; order Chiroptera; family Emballonuridae; genus Saccopteryx; species Saccopteryx leptura. Next base: position 32,604,809 of record NC_089509.1, read on the forward strand.
GGGACATATCTAAGAGACACAGATGCCAGCTTTAAGGAGGCTCCCTCTGGACAAATTTGGAGAAACGGGACTATTAAATAATGATAGAAATGGATTCTAACATAATGAATTAAAAACAGAAACCCATGAGTCCACACTGATGTGATTAAAAAAATTAGAGCAAAGAATCAGTGAAGGGAAAGTGCTTCTTTACAGAAGAATGCCAGCTCATAAATATAGAATAAGAATAGAAACAAAATCACCATTACTTTTCACAATTGTAATAACTGATTCAGGCAACAGTCACCAATCAATGTAAAAATTATTGGGTAAAAGACTTAGGAAGCAGAATATTCACATGGTATCAAAGTATCACCTCATACACTATTAATTAAAAAGGAAAAGGTTACTTTTAAATGGATAAATCTGGCAGATATCATCTTAAGCAAATGATTAGACATCACAATACCAATAAGAAATAATTTGGCATCATATACCTCCTAATATGATGCACTTTAGAGAAAAGATTCCACTTTGTTTTATTCCTACCACTAATGGTTAGCCTAAATCTAGTCCTGAGACATTAACCAGACACATTCGAATTAAGGAATAGTCTGAGAAAGAACTGACGTAGCCTTTTCCAAAATGTCAGTGATATGAAAAACTAACCAAGACGAGAAAATTGCAAAGGAGAATGAAAACTGATTGTATCCTAATTTAAAAAAAACACAAAACACAAAAATATAAACAAACAAAAACCAAAAAAACCCCGGCTCAGAGGCTTTGGGGACAAAAGGCAAAATGCCATGCCATATGGATTGAAAATTATACCATATTAAATATCAATGTTAAATGTCTTGAATGTGATCTTATATGATCACAACTGTGTAGAGAACCTGCTTGTGTGCAACTAACTTCCAAAGGTTCAGCAAAAAAAGAGTTTGTATATACATATGTATGAGTACGTGTATATATATGTTCACACGCAGATATGCATACATGCAAGCACTTACGCATGAAATGAGGTGAACAGTAATTATTTGTTCTTGGGGAATACTATTGGAACTCTCTTTAAGTTTAAAATTTTTTAGACAAGTCGGAACATTGAAATACGTTGTTGTAACTTTGTAACATCATAAAATTTAAATTTAGCTATTCTACATCTACAGTTGTATCTCTTTCGCAGTAATTCTCTAACAGTTTTTGTTAATGATTTTTTAAGCCTGTATAAGAAATTTTGTGTATGTGTGTGTTCACATATACATTTGTGAAAATATATTGTCTCTACTGACATCCTATTCTCAAGCAATCTCCTCAGTGTATGTATGTTTTATTGGAGGTTCTGCTGTCATAAATATCCTAAACTAAAATATTCTTTTCTTCTTTAAAAAACTGCACCATTTATTAGCTTTTCTTGAACTGTTATTCTAAATTAGCCTAACCTTTGTACCAAATACTTTCTAGTTGGTGCAAAATGAATCTTTATGAATTTTTCACACATTTCAAAATAAAATAAGCATGAAAAATTATCACATGAGCCTCTTTTGCAGCTCATGGTTTCCAGTACCTAATAAAAATAGAATCTAATATACAACTTCTTCTCATAAAAAATTTACAATTTTTAAATGCTTATTATTGAGTATAATTCCTATATATTCTCTTTATGGCTTATCAGTCTCATTTGGTTTAGTGTAGTGCTAAACTTGGGAAAATAGTCTTTCAATTGGATTTAGAAATTGTAGGAGGCCCAGTCCTGCCACTGACTAGCTCTAAAGGCAGACCATCTGTTTGGTCATTTAAGTGTCTGGGTCTTTTTGGTAATCTAAAAATGTCATTAGACTACATATGTAGGTAGCAGCCACCTATTCTAACAATCTGCTCTAGCAGAGTGAATTGACTATGCCCCTTTACTGTGTGGCATCTGCAGCTGTTCACTCTCAAAGTAGGGAAAATGCTTACTCATTTTATCACATGAATTCTCATTAACACTGGAGGTGAGGTTGGGGTTGAGAAATCAATGTTATCTATTGGCAGATTCTTCTTAAAATAATTCATTCTGTGATCTTATGATTGACGCTTCCCTTTTACACATAAAGTTGAACTTGTAGATAATGGCAGATACATTGTATTTCATCCTCTGGCAATCTTACCTATGAAAACTTTCTTATTTTTAGTACCTACTCTCAAACTTGTACTATTGATATTTTTGGCATTTACTCTTAACAGTTTTTAATATCTAGTTAAAATGATGTTGACATTCCTGGTTTTTGTTAAGAGGATAGAGGAACTTAAAATGGCATTCTTAGAACCTTTCAGAAGAATGTGAGTAGCCTCAATTCACCCTCCTCTATTGTGAACAGCCACTTTTCAGCATGGAAAGGGCTGCTGGAAGAGTAGTACAGGATGCTGGAACTGGGTTCATAAATGATGTGCCCATCTCTTTGCTTTTCTACCCCATTTTCCCCCTCTCTGTGTATAATCTGCAGATGACTAAACATAATATAACTCACAATCCAACTATGATTCTTTTCTACTTTTTAAACTAATTTTGTTATTACAAAGTAATATTTTATTCTTTTATAAAATATAGAAAAAATGTAATTACACCATAGAGGTAATCATTTTGGTACTTATCCTGCTGGGTCTTTCTCTTTAGGAATTTTTATTATTTAAATAAGATCTATTACATATGCCACTTTGTTGCTTGACACTTTTTCATTAACAGTATATTGTGAACATCTTTCCAGGTTATTTAATTTTCTTCCGCACTATTCTTTAATATGGCTGTATAATATTATGTAGTTGCTCTTGTTGGTTATTTTTTTTATTGCACTAGTCCTCTGATGACATGGATGAAATAAGTATCTGGACACAATATCTTTTGAATAAAAAAATATAATAGCTAGATCAAATATGTTGAATTTTTTTAAATTTTGATACAACTACTTTTTTAAAGTACTCTACACCAGTGGTCTCCAACCCCCCAGCCGCGGACCGGTACCAGTCTGCAGAGAAAGAATAAATAACTTACATTATTTCTGTTTTATTTATATTTAAGTCTGAATGATGTTTTATTTTTAAAAAATGACCAGATTCCCTCTGTTACATCCATCTAAGACTCACTCTTGATGCTTGTCTCAGTCACGTGATACATTTATCCATCCCACCCTAAAGGCCGGTCCGTGAAAATATTTTCTGATATTAAACCGGTCCGTGGCCCAGAAAATGTTGGGGACTACTGCTCTACACAACAAATAGCTTAATGAAATTTTTAGAGAAAACTGCTAAGGGAGGTGCCTGGTTGAAATACAGTCTTAGAACTGATAATCTCTTAGCATGCTGTGAAATTATTGGTCAATGGTCTGGAAGTGAGAACAAGTTAGTTCCTGCAGTCATTAGAAATAACAAGAATTTCCAATATAAATTAAAAGTAATACCTATGTAACAGCATCAGATATTTTATTAATGTATAAAAGCTTTGATTTTCTATAGGAAATGATTTGGTTTCCTCAAAATGGGGATATTTTTATGCCTTCTCTAAATGATAAAGATAATATATGTTACTTTAAAAAATCTAATAGTATACAAGTACAAAGAATCACTAGTCATATTACTTAGAGATATCTCAAGTTTTTATAATATACGTAAATATATGAAGTTATATGTATTTAATTTTTAAAATTTACACAAGTGAGATCATACTAATTCTGATGTACAAGTTCATTTTTTTAAATCTACCAACATACTGCCAACATCTTCCCATATTATTATGTATAGATTTGCCGTATTCTTTTTAATTTTTACATGATATTCCATTTTTAGTAAGTAAATTTTTTATTGATATTGATAATTACCTATTTTTTCTAATCAATTACAAATATTGAGTGCACTTACTATGTTGTACAGACCTCTATATGCTTTATCATTATTTCCATAACATAAATAAATAGACCTTCAGCAGTGCAATTGTTTATTAGTAGAGTGATATTAAGACTCTGAGCTCTAATATTAGAGCTTGAATCCCAGCCTCCAGCACTGACATGCTATGTACTTGCAAGCTAATTGACCTTAATATTAGATTGTTGTAAATCTAAAGCCACTTTATAAAATTGTTGAGAATTCTATATTCTCTATTAAAGAGGAAATTCATGTTGGTTGCTATGTACCTATTGTATCTGGCATTATAGTAAGTACTAAAATGTCTCTTTTATAAATTTTCTTCTCTAGTGAATTTTGTATTTGTTTCTTTTGTTTCTTTTTTGGATAATTTATTTTTTAGTGACTTGTGGGAGACTTTTTCATTTTAAGAATATTTACTTGTCTCTTTTGTAAGTCATACCAATATTTTAAATTTATTGTTTCTTTTACTTTTTTTTATATCTTTTTCTGTATTTAAGTTTTATTCTTTTGTTTAGTCAAGTGTGTCAGTCTTTTCTTTCTTTTCCTTTTTATTTTCCTTATTAAAAATGAATACAAATTTATTGTTTGCTTTGTATGATTACATAAATACCACAAGCTTAGGTGTATAAATATTTTCTGTTATGATCTTTGTGTCATGCTAAGAAAGAAAATCTCTACTACAAAATTATAAAATTATCTTTCTGTATTCTCTTTTGGAGATTTAATCATTTTTATTTTCTACATTTAAATATCTATTACCATTTTTTAAATTTTATTTATACAATTAATTTTAATGCGGTGACATTGGTCAACTAGAGCACATAGGGTTAGAGAAAACATCTCCAGATCATTTTGGCATTTGATAATGTTGTATACCCATCACCCAAAGTCAAATCATCCTCTGTCACCTTTTACTTTATTTTCTTTTTGCCCCTCCTCGCCTCCCACTCCCTAAATATGTATTACCACTTTTTAAAAATGTGGCTAGTACCGCTCCTCCTCTACTCCCCCAAGGGACATATTGGAAATGCAAGGAACTTTCTTAGTTTATCACCATGATTGAGAAAGTACTATTGGTATTCCATAATCAGAAGCCAGGGATGTATGCCAGACTCTGTTAGTTCACAGAATTTCCCTCAACAAAGAATTCTGGAGTTCTATTTGACTTTGAAATGTGCTGCCAGATCTCTTTATCTTACCATTGCTTTCTGCCAACAACAATCTGAAACTAAACATCTAAGTATAAATAAAAATGACAGTGGATTTAATCCATTGCTTCTCAGATTAACTGAGTTTAAAAATAATAGCACCTGAGTATTTGGAGAAATTCTAAATTCCATGTAGCAGGGAGAGTGGGTAGACTAGTACAGCTTTTTTGGTCTTGTTTTATTATTGACTGCTTCTTTTCCATGGTAGTATATTTTTGTTTTATTGATACAATACCTCTCAAATATAATTGAAAACAACATTAGAAAATTTTAGTCACCTGTCCTATTTCTTGCACTGTTTCTCTTCATTGGATGCTATTTTTACAGCTTGTTTACCTTAGTCTTCTTTTTTGAGCTGTTGATTCTCCTTTTATTTTTTAATCAGTGTTTTCTTTTATTATGTTGCCATTTGAGTCATTGTTATAAAACATTGCTTTGCATACACAGATCAGAAATGTCTCCACATTTTCTTCTAGAACTTTCATAATTATATATATATATATAAAACTATGAAATATATATATTTTTTATTTAGCATTCTGATTCATTTGGATTTTATTCCTGTGTACAGAGTGAAGTATGGATACAATTTTATCATTATCCAAATGACTGTTCATTTATCCCAACATAATTTGATAAAATGTTCATATTTGTCCCAGGTATTTGAGATGCTACTTTTGCTATGTAGTCAAATTTTGCTCTGTTTTTGTCTACTGGATTTTCTATTTTATTACACTGATCTGTTATTTTTTAAACAATATAACATGGCTTTCTGTTTGTTTTTTATTTTATTAAATTTATTGGGGTGGCATTGGTTAATGAAGTCTTGTAGGTTTCAAGTGTATATTTCCATGATACATGATCTGTATGTTGTATTATGTGCCTACCACCCAAAGTCAAATCATCTTTCATCACCATATGTTTGGCCTCTTTAACTCTTTACTACCCCTCCACTCCCTTCCCTTTTGTAACCACCATATTGTTGTCTGTGACTATGAGTTTCAGATTTACATTCTGTATACAAGTAGGGTATTATGGTTCTTAGCTTTTTCTGACTAATTTACCTAGTTTAGCATGATATTCCCAAGGTCCATTTATACTGTCACAAATAGAACTATTTTGTCTTTTTTATGGCTGAGTAGTATTTCATTGTGTATATGTACCACATCTTTATCCAATCCTCTATCAAAGGACACTTTGGTTGTCTCCATGTTTGGCCACTGTGAATAATGCTGCACTGAACATTTCATTGTATATATGTACCACATCTTTATCCAATCCTCTATCAAAGGACACTTTGGTTGTCTCCATGTTTGGCCACTGTGAATAATGCTGCACTGAACATTTCATTGTATATATGTACCACATCTTTATCCAATCCTCTATCAAAGGACACTTTGGTTGTCTCCATGTTTGGCCACTGTGAATAATGCTGCAATGAACATACAGGTGCATATGTCTTTGTGAATAAATGTTTTCAAGTTTTTCAGGTAGATACCTACAAAAGGGATTGCTGAGTCATGTAGTAATTCTATTCTTAATTTTTTAAGGAACTACCATACTGCTTTTCATAATGGCTGCACCATTTTACATTCCCACTAGTAGTGCACAGGGTTTTTATTCTCCACAACATTTTCCAACACTTGTTATTATCTGTCCTGTTGATAATAGCCATCTAACAGGTATAAGGTGGTATCTCATTGTAGTTTGATTTGCCTTTCCTTAATAGCTAGTGAAGTTGAATGCCTTTTCATATATCTGTTGGCCATTTTTATGTCTTGGGAGAGTTGTCTGTTCAGTTCTTTGCCCATTTTTTTAATTAGATTGTTTGTTTGGTGTTGAGTTGATGAGTTCTTTAAAATTTTTGGATATTAAGCCCTTGCCAGAGCTCTTGTTTCCAAATATATCCTCTCATTTGGTTGCTTGCCTTTTTGTTTTATTGGTAGTTTCTTTTGCTGTGCAGAAGTTTTTTAGTTTGATATAGTTTCATTCATTATTTTTGGATTTATATCCTTTGCCTTTGGTGTCAAAGTCATAAAATATTCTCTGCAACCAAGATCATTACATTTTGTACCTGTGTTTTCTTCTATGTAAATTATTTTTTTAGATATTATATTTAGGTCTTTGCTTCATTTTGGATTTGTTTTGTACACGGGGACAAACTGTTGTCTAGTTTTTTTTGTATGTGGTTTTCCAATTCTTCAAGCACCATTTATTGAAGAGACTTTTTTCCCTCCATTGTGTACTTTTGGCTTCGTTGTCAAAAATTATTTGCCCATGTGCTTTTATTTCTGGACTACCAGTTTTACTCCATTAGTCTGTATGTCTGTTTCTCGGTCAATACCATGCTGTTTTTATTTCATAGCTCTGTAGTATAATTTAAAGTCAGGTAGTAACCTACCTCTAGTGTAATTCTTTTTTCTAAGTATTACTTTGGTTTTCAGGGTCTTTTATGGTTTCATACAAAAGTGATGATTTTTTATTTTATTTCTTTAAAAACTGAGATTGGGAGTTTGATGGGGATTACATTAAATTTGTATATTGCTTTGGGTAATATGGCCATTTTAATTATGTTGATTCTTCCAATCCATGAACATGGAATATCTTTCTATTTCATTGTGTCTTTTTCAATCTCTTAATAATGCTTTGTAGTTTTCAATATATTGGTCCTTCATGTCCTTTGTTAAATTTTTCCTAGGTATTTTTTGTTGCAATTGCAGAAGGAATTTTTTTTCTTCCATTTCTTTTTCTAAATTTCATTGGTAGTATATGGGAAAGCAGTGTGTTTTTGTACATTGATTTTGTATCTTGCAACTTCACTGAATTTGTCTACTGTTGTAGTTTTTGGTCAGGTCTTTAGGGTTTTCTCTATACAGAATCATGTCATCTGCAAAAAGTGATACTTTTACTCTTTCTTCCTGATTTGGATTCCGTTTTCAGTATTTCTTTCTCTTCCCTGATTGTTCTGGCTATGACTTCCAGGACTATGTTGAGTAGGAGTGGTGAGAGTAGGTATCCTTGTCTTGTTCCCAATTTTAGAGAAAAAAAGTTTCAGTTTTTTTCACTTAGTATGATATTGGCAGAGGGTTTGTCATATATGGCCATTAGTATGTTGAGGTGTTTTCCTTCTATACCAGTATTTTTCAACTGCCAGTTCACAGACCAGTCTGCCAGAAATTTTGTGCCTGTTTGCAAGAGAATAAACCAGTGGTAGTCAACCTGGTCCCTACCGCCCACTAGTGGGCGTTCCAGCTTTCATCGTGGGTGGTAGCAGAGCAACCAAAGTCTAAATAAAAAGATAAATGTAACTATAGTAAGTTGTTTTATAAAGATTTATTCTGCCAAACAGTGAAAATCTGACATAAAGTACTTGGTAAGTAATTATTATTATATGCTTTAACTTGCTGTAACTCTGCTTCATAAATTTTATAAAGTTACGTTACTTCTCTACTTTATAAATCACCATTACTGTGAAACCAGTGGGCGGTTAGAAAATTTTAAAATTTTACTACTAACAGAGATACAAAAGTGGGCAGTAGGTATAAAAAGGTTGACTACTCCTGCAGTAAACCATCCTGATGTTGTATGAAAATTATAGAACCAATGATCTTAGTCAAATTTGCTAATACTCAAGATTTTTGCCTTCGTGGTCCCCAAAATAATTCTCCTATTTTCACTGGTCCCCAAATATAAAAAGTTTGAAACCCATTGTTCAATACCCATTTTATTAAATATTTTAATCATAAAAGGATGCTGTATCTTATCAAATGCTTTTTCTGCATCTTGATAAGGTCGTATAATTTTTATCCTTTGTTTTGTTAATATTCTGTATTACATTGATCAATTTTTGTATGTTGAACCATCCTCATGTCACTGTAATGAATCTCACTTGATCATGATGTATTATTTTTTTAATGTATTGGTGTATTTGATTTGCTAGTATTTTGTTTAGGATTTTTGCATCTGTTTTCCTAAGAGATATTGGTCTGTAGTTTTCTTTTTTGTGTTAACCTTAGCAGGTTTTGTTATCAGGGTTATGATGGCCTCATAAAATGTGTTAGAAAGTGTTGCCTCTTCAGGTTTTTGGAAGAGTTTCAGAAGTATAGGTATCAAATATTCTTTAAATGTTTGGTAAAATATACTAGTGAAGCCATCTGGTCCTGGACTTTTATTTTGGGGAGATTTATTTATTTATTTATTTATTTTATTTCCTCACTGTTTATCAATCTATTTAGATTTTCCAGTTCTTCCTGATTCAATCTAGGAAGATTATAAATTTCTTAGAACTTAACTGTTTCTTCTAGGTTATTGAATTTGATGGCATATAGACTTTTATAGTATTCTAGAATGTTCCTTTGCATATCTGTGATACCTTTGGTAATTTCTCCTCTTTCATTTTTTATTTTGTTTTTATGAGTCTATTTTCTTTAGTGAGTCTAGCCAGGGATGTGTTAATTTTATTAATCTTTTTTATTTATTTATTTTTTACAGAGACAGAGAGTGAGTCAGAGAGAGGGATAGACAGGGACAGACAGACAGGAACGGAGAGAGATGAGAAGCATCAATCATTAGTTTTTCATTGCACGTTGCAACACCTTAGTTGTTCATTAATTGCTTTCTCATATGTGCCTTGACTGTGGGGCTACAGCAGACCGAGTAACCCCTTGCTGGAGCCAATGACCTTGGGTTCAAGCTGGTGGGCTTTTGCTCAAACCAGATAAGCCCGTGCTCAAGCTGGCGACCTCGGGGTCTCAAACCTGGGTCCTCTGCATCCCAGTCCGACACTCTATCCACTGCGCCACCGCCTGGTCAGGCAATTTTATCAATCTTTTTTAGAAAACCAGCTCTTTATTGTGTTTTTGGTATACTCTTAGTTCTCTCTTATATTCAGTTCTACTCTAATTTTTATTTATTTTTTTCTTCTGCTGACCTTGGGTTGCTTTTGTTCTTTTTTTTCCTAGTTCTTTAAGGTGTAGTGTTAGGTTGTTTATTTGGGATTTCTCTTTTTTTTTCTTGAAATAGGCCTGCAGTGATATAAACAACGTACTCTCTTAATCATATTTTCACTGCATCCCAGAAATTTTGATATGTCATAACACCATTCTCATTTGTCTCTATACTGTATATCTTTTGATCTCACCATTTATTTCTTTTTTGACCCAGTGATTTTTTTTTTTAATTCATTTTAGAGAGGAGAGAGAAATGGAGAGAGAGAGAGAGACAGAGAGGGAGAGAGAGAGGAAAGAGAGAAGGTGGGGAGGAGCTGGAAGCATCAACTCCCATATGTGCCTTGACCAGGCAAGCCCAGGGTTTCGAACCGGCGACCTTAGCATTTCCAGGTCGACGCTTTATCCACTGCACCACCACAAGTCAGGCGACCCAGTGATTTTTAATAGTACATAGTTTAATCTCCACATATTTGTGGGTTTCTTTACTTTCTTTTTGCAGTTCCTTTCTAATTTCAAAGCACTGTAGTCAGAGAATGTGTTTGGGATCATTTTAATCTTGAATTTTTTGAGGCTAGTTTTGTGATCCAACATGTGGTTTATCCTTGAGTATGTTCCATGTACGTTGGAGAGGAACGTATAATCTGAAGTTCTGGGATGAAAATCTATGTAAATGTCAATTATGTCCATTTGATCTAATGTGTTATTTAAGCCAATATTTCTTAATTGATTTTCTGTTCGTATGATCTATCTAGACCTGTCAATGGAGTACTGTATTCAGATCCCCAACTATGTGTTTTTGTCTATTTTCTCTTTAGTTCTGAGGGTAATTGCTTTATATATTTCAGTACTCCCTGATTGGGCATATATACGATATATATTAAGAAGTGTTAAGTCTTCTTGATGTAGTGTCCCTTTATCATTATAAATTTAAATCTTTGTTTTTACCTTTGTTTTCTTGAAGTGTTTTTTCAGATACAAGCCTGGCTACCCTTGCATTTTTGTAGATGTTATTGGCTAGGAGGATCATTTCAACCCTTTCACTATGAATCTAACTTTGTCACCTATCTTTGACACATATCTTTTCAGCTTAGATACGTGTCCTGAAGGCAACGTATGGTTGGGTATTTCCCTCTTTTTGATCTAATCTTACATTCTGTGCCACTTTATTGGTGAATTCAGTTTATTTACATTTATGGTAATTATTGATGTATGAAAATTTTCTGTGGCCATTTTAACTTTTGTTTTCTGGTAGCTTTGTGCCTCTGGTGGTTCTCCTTTGTGCTTCTGACTATTGTTTTTGTTTGGTGGTATTTCATATATCTATCCTGTTTCCTCTTTTTTTAAGTTGTTTTTTTGGGGGATTCTTGTGTCTGGTTACCATTAGATTTATGAAAAATTTAAAATTGCATATATACAGTAGTTCTTTTTGTATTTTTAACTACAATATATATGATTTCTATCCTCCTTTGCAAATTCACACCTTTACCCCCTCCTCTTTTATGTTTTTGTTGTCACAAATTATTCCTATTTATGTTGCAATTTGTTAGTGATCATACTTGTACTTTTGTGACCTTTTGTTGTTTGTTTCAGGTAGAATAACCCCCCTGAGTATTTCCTGCTAGGATGTCTTCTGGTGATAAATTATGTCAGCTTCTGTATGTCTGGAAAAGTCTTTATTTCTCCTTCATATTTAAAGGACAATTTTTCTTGATATAGTATTCATGGCTGGTAATTTCTCTCTTTCTGTAATCTGAATATTTTGTTCTACTCTCTTCTGTCCTGTAGAATTTCTGCTGAGAAGTCAAGTGATAACTTAATAAGCTTTCCTTTATAGGTTACTTCCTTCTTTTTCCTGGCTGCCTTGAGAATTCTTTCTTTTGTCATTAACTTTTGACAGTTTAAATTCAGTATACCTTGGAGAAGGCCAGTCTCAGTTGAGGTTACTTAGTGTTTTCTTTGCTTCTTGGATTCAAGGATCTAGCTTTTCCATAGGTTTGGTAAGTTCTCATCAACTATTTGTTTGAATAGGCTCTCCATTCCCTTCTCCCTCTTCTTCTTCTGCTATGCCTGTTATTCTTATATTGCTCTTTCTGATGAAGTGAAATAGTTCTTGAAGAGCTCTTTCATTTTTTTTTTTTTTTTTTTACTGCTCAAGTCTTCCTTCTCTTGGCATCATTTTTAGATTTTGATCTTTGACATCACAAGTCCATTCTTTATTCTCCTCTGCTGTTTCCCATGCTCACTAGTTCATTCTTGATTTTCTTTTTTCTTGTTGAGTTCTTCATTTCCAGAAATTCAGTTTGGTTCTTTTTTTAAAGTTCCAATCTCTGATAAAGTACTTGTTTTGTTCATTGATTTGTTTTCTGAGCTCATGAAATTTTCTGTCTTTATTTTCTGGCATCTTGTTGAGTATTTTCAGAACTGCAGTCTTGAATTCTCTGCCATTTATATCATCTATTTCTATGTCTTTATGTTTATTTTCTGGATATTTTAATTTTTTTTCTGAGCTGCCTTGTTTCCTCCGTTATTCATGGTATTTGATGGATTCCTTTTATGTCTAGTCATCTATATATGGGTGGCATTTCTCTAGCAGATTAATACAAAGAAGTATTTCTATTATTTTTCAGTAGGTGGCACTAAATCACAAGGTTGTTTTTAGCTCTGTGACATTCCAGACACTGTCATCAGTGTAGCTTCACTGCAGGGTTGGTGGGTGGGCTCTGGAATTGGCAAGTATCTTTGTTGTTTTGCTTTTCCAGTAATGTCAACCGCTAGCCACCATGGGGTTTCCCCCTGTGCCCTGACTTTGGGACTGGTCACAGAGTACACCTCTTGCTCATGGAAAAAAGTGATTCTGTAGTACCAGTTCTCTGGTTTGCAGATAATGTGCTCCACAACTCAACAGTAAGGGCCCTGTGGCTTTATCTGTAATGCTGACTGACTGACAACCGTGACTGTACCCCATTCTGTGTTGTCGGCTAGGTCCCTGGGCTCAGCTTCAGCTCATACTGCTCACTCCTGCTGGAATTCCCACTGAATCCCTTGGCTCCTCCTGGCTTAAGGGAGCCCTGGTCACAACTAGGTTCCTCCCTTCTCTGGGCTGAGCCCCTCTGTGGGCTCCTGTCTGCAGCGCTGAGTCCATGGCTCTACTCAGTCCCTCTCTCCTCTCTCCTCCCCCGTTTGTTTTCACTTGCCCATCCCTAGATGTTTCAATGCACAGATTTCTCAGGCATGCTTGTCCATTGAGGAAGGGATTCTCTTTTGAGTTATAACTATTTAGGTTGTTAAAACTTCAAGGGGATCTTTCATGCCGCCATTACTCTGACGTCACTACCTGATTTTCTACAAATAAGGGATCCTCATTTGTGTTGGTCTCCATTAATAGTACTGTTGCTACTCTTGAGTAACTAACATCAGCACACAAGTAATTCTGGCTGCTGGGGTTTCCTGGCAGGAACACGCTGGGAAAAAGTGAATTTTTATTACTGAGTATAATGAACTTATAGAACAGAAGTTTAGTGCTTTTTCATAAATAACAATGGTCAGGTAAGTCATTCTTTGTTTTTTATACAATATAAGTAATATAATATAGTTTAAACTTAAAGCCTTTTTGTGGTTTTGTGGTAAAACTTTCTTAGAGAATAGTACCTAAAAGAGTTGAAATGATATAGCTTACAAATAATTTTCCATAAATATACTTTATCATTATTTTTTAAGTAACTACATACAAGAGAAGCTTAAAAAAGGAATTTTTAAAATGCAAAAGCATCTTTAGAGATTATGGTGAAAAAGTACATGAATACACAGTCATGTACCACTTAAAGAGAAATGCATTGTTAGGCAATTTTGTGGTTGTGCAAACATCATAGAGTACAATTAAACAAACCTAGAAGGTATAGCCTACTACACACCAATGCTAGATGCTACATCCTATTTCTTAGGCTTCAAGCCTGTACAGTTTGCTACTGTACAGAACAACACAAGAGAAAATGTGTTTGTTGAAAAACAATCTAGAAACAAAATAAACATGATTTGTACAAGACAGCTCCCAGTATTAAAGGCATACTGTTTTACAGCATACAGTGTACCCTGAGGTATGAATTTATTTTGTTCTGTAACCGAGCTCATAAGTCAGTCAACTCGTATATCAAACTGCCGATACTGGACCCGTGCACCAACACGCCAACTAGCGGCTGCTTCCCGAATCACGATTTGTATCTTGGAATTTTGCTCAGATCTCAAACAAAAATATGGACCGAGTCACAGCTCATATCTTAAAAAATTCGTAGGTTGGTCTGTTCATATCTCAAGGTACCGCTGTACTTTTTTCATAAGTATAAAGAATTCACTCAAAAGTACTGATACAAAGTATAGTATAGTAAATACATAAACCAGTAACAGTCATTTATTATTATTATCAAATATCATGTACTATACATAATTATGTGTGCTAGGTTTGCTTATACCAGCATCACGACAAACCCATGAGTAATTAATTCTGCCACAGTGTTTTGACAGCTAGGATGTCACTAGATGATAGGAATTTTTCAGCTGTATTATAATCGTATAGGACCACTATCATATATGTAATCCAAAATTGACCAAAACATTGTTATGTGGTGCATGACTGGCTTCTACAGAACTTCAATAGCAAATTCATGAACAGATTCTTTATGGCTGTTTATTCTTTTCTTTTTTAGTTAAAAAAATGGAGTTTCTGCAGATACTAAGAGATACAGAATCCAAGTTTGTGGCCGTTGGGGAGTTATGTTTTATCTAACCATAGAACTTAATACTTGAAATGGGAAAATTACATCACCTTCAAGTAATTTCCTACATAGTCCCTCTTACAAATTGACATTTTATGGAAAATGCTGGATAGAAACCAATTGTATGTACTATAGTTGTCAGCTTAGGATGTATATCCATACATTTTTGAAAGCAAGATAGAGAAGGAGTAAAGATATTTGCTTTTATAAATAGAGAGCCTATCCAGCACACAGACCTGGGTGGAAAAAGAATTTACCTCTGCAGATGAAAGAACACCTATGTGTAAACTATCATCACTGCCACCGCTGCTGTCGTGTTTACTTAGCCTTTACTCGAGCACATACATATTAGTCTCTGTGCTTGAAATGGGTTATCTGATTCTTTTAAGAAACTAGTAAGATACCATTCTGTAGGTTTAGAAGATAAGGCCTGGAGAATCTAAGTAACTTGTAAAAGTTATCCTAGGTAGAAAAAAAAAGGCCAAACAGACTGAATTAAAAATAATGCTTTATAGTATGCTGCATCTTCAGTATAAAAGAGGTGCTCCAGTACACAGGAAAAACTTAGCTGAGTCTTGGGAAATTTTCACTATAAAGCATAAAATGCCATAAAGGATCTTGTTCTGCTTATTAGTAGAGTAGGCATTACCAGTTTTCCACCATAGCCCTGGAAAAATGGTTACCACTGAATACCCAGTTCTTATCACACTGCCAAACTCACAATACCCAGTAAATAATCACAGAGAATGAACAAACCTCTGTAATAATAGTCTGTGGACTAACTAAAATATAGGTGATATAGTAATTTTACCAGATAAGATAGTTTCAAAATGTGCCCTAAGTTACAAAAATGAATTAATTTTCCTATTAAATTATTGCTGTTCATATTTTTAAGAAAAATTGTCAAAAGTTAATTATTTTAGTTTTAAAATGACTTATTAAATGATTATATCTGATAACAGTTTAGTACTAGACCTGTTTTTGCTTATTACTCCTGCTCAAACTTAGGAGCACATGACAAAAAGGAATTTAAGCTATTTATTCTCTTTAACAAGGGGGCATTTTTCAGGTCACTTAATGTAGAGTTCATTCACAAGTAGTTTATATAAGGTGAAAGATGATATCAAATTATTTTAACAGCTTTATTAAGATACTACTTATACCATGTAATTCTCCATTTAAAGTATACATTGTAGTGATTTTTAATATATTCAGAGAGCTGTGTAACAATCAACACAATTTTAAAGTGTCTTAACTACCCCTAAAGGAACAGAAGTATGTATGCATTAGTGATCACTCCTTATCTCCTTATTCTCCTCCACCATCACCTATCTTGTCCCTTCTGCCCCCTGGCCTGAAGAAGTCACTAATTTACTGTCTTTCTCTATAGATTTGCCTAGTTGGACATTTCATAAAAATGGAATCATGCAGTATGTGGTCTTCTGTGACTGGCTTTTTCAGTTACATAATATTGTCAACATTTACCAATGTTGTAGTACATATCCTAACTTCATTACTTTTTTTGATGATTAATACTTTAATGTGAATATATCACGTTTTGTTTATCCATCCATCAATTGATGGACATTTGGGTTGCCCTTATCAAATACATGATTTACAAATATTTTTCCCATTCTGTGGGTTGTCTTTTCACTTTCTAGATGACATTGAAACACAAACAGTCCTAATTTTGGAGGTTTGACTTATTTTTATTGCTTGAGTTTTGGTGTCATATATAAAAAAGGCTTTACCAAACCCAAGGTCAAAAGATTTATTCCTATGTCTTTTCTTAAGAGTTTCACAGTTTTAGCTCTTACATTAAAATTTATGATTCATTTAGAGTTATTGTTTGCATTTGGTAAAAGGAAGGGTTCTACTTTCATTCTTTTTCACGTGGATGTCCAATTGAACCCATTTATTGAAAAGACTGTTCTTTACCCCATTGAATGGTCTTAGTAGCCCTGTCAAAAATCAACTAACCATAATATAAGAATTCCTTTCTTTTTTTTTTAATTTAATAATTTTATTTTTTAATGGGGCAACATCAATAAATCAGGATACATATATTCAAAGATAACATGTCCAGGTTATCTTGTCGTTCAATTATGTTGCATACCCATCACCCAAAGTCAGATTGTCCTC
The DNA here is from genome assembly GCF_036850995.1 of Saccopteryx leptura. Taxonomy (NCBI): domain Eukaryota; kingdom Metazoa; phylum Chordata; class Mammalia; order Chiroptera; family Emballonuridae; genus Saccopteryx; species Saccopteryx leptura. The sequence continues at coordinate 32,621,756 of NC_089509.1, forward strand.
TGTCACCTTCTATCTAGTTTTCTTTGTGCCCCTTCTCTCCCCCTTTCCCTCTCCCTCTCCCCCCTCCCCCCATAACCACCACTCTCTTATCAATGTCTCTTAGTCTCACTTTTATGTCCCACCTACGTATGGAATAATGCAGTTCCTGGTTTTTTCTGATTTACTTATTTCACTTAGTGTAATGTTATCAAGATCCCACCATTTTGCTGTAAATGATCCAATGTCATCATTTCTTATGGCTGAGTAGTATTCCATAGTGTATATGTGCCACATCTTCTTTATCCAGTCATCTATTGATGGGCTTTTTGGTTGTTTCCATGTCCTGGCCACTGTAAACAATGCTGCAATGAACATGGGGCTGCATGTGTCTTTACGTATCAATGTTTCTGAGTTTTTGTGGTATATACCCAGTAGAGGGATTGCTGGGTCATAAGGTAGTTCTATTTTCAGTTTTTTGAGGAACCACCATACTTTCTTCCATAATGGTTGTACTACTTTACATTTCCACCAACAGTGAATGAGGGTTCCTTTTTCTCCACAGCCTCTCCAACACTTGCTATTACCTGTCTTGTTAATAATAGCTAATCTAACAGGTGTGAGGTGGTATCTCATTGCAGTTTTGATTTGCATTTCTCTAATGACTAAAGAAGACGAGCATCTTTTCATATATCTGTTGGCCATTTGTATTTCTTCCTGGGAGAAGTGTCTGTTCATGTCCTCTTCCCATTTTTTTATTGGATTGTTTGTTTGTGTGTTGTTGAGTTTTATGAGTTCTTTGTATATATTGGATATTAGGCCCTTATCTGAGCTGTTGTTTGAAAATATCATTTCCCATTTAGTTGGCTGTCTGTTTATTTTGTTATCAGTATCTCTTGCTGAGCAAAAACTTCTTAGTCTGATGTAGTCCCATTCATTAATTTTTGCCTTCACTTCTCTTGCCTTTGGAGTCAAGAGAATTTATTTCTTTTTTTTTTTTTTTTTTTTTTTTTTTACAGAGGCAGAGATAGACAGGGACAGACAGACAGGAACGGAGAGAGATGAGAAGCATCAATCATCAGTTTCTCGTTGCGCATTGCGACTTCTTAGTTGTTCATTGATTGCTTTCTCACATGTGCCTTGACCGTGGGCCTTCAGCAGACCGAGTAACTCCCTGCTGGAGCCAGCGACCTTGGGTCCAAGCTGGTGAGCTCTTTGCTCAAGCCAGATGAGCCCGCGCTCAAGCTGGCAACCTCGGGGTCTCGAACCTGGGTCCTTCCGCATCCCAGTCCGACGCTCTATCCACTGCACCACCACCTGGTCAAGCAGAATTTATTTCTTGACTCTTAGTTCTGTCCCCATTAATCTACACATCTGTCCTATGCCTGTGCTATGCTGTTTTAATTACTTGAAGTGTCGGTTCTATTTCGTTTTTGAGATTGTTTGATTATTCCTGATTTTCCACATAAAATCCTAATCAGCTTGTCAATTCTACAAAATTTTCAGTTGAAATTCTGTAAGCATTACGTTGAATTTACAGATCAATTTTAGGAATATTATTGTCTTAATATGAAGTCTTCTGATTCAGAAATGTGGCATGTCTTTCAATTTATTTAGGTTTTTAAATATATTATAACAATGTTTTAAAGTTTTCAATGCTTAAGTTTTACACTATTTAAAAAGTTTATTCCTATGTATTTTCTTTTCATGCTGCTGTAATTGGAATAGTTTTCTTAATTTTAGTTTTAGATTGTTCACTACTAGTGTATTGACATATATTGGGCTTTTATCCTGCTATCTCAAGAAATTTTTTTATTTACTTCTAATAGTTTTTTTAGTGAATTCCTTAGGGTTTTCTATACGTAAGATCATGTCCTGTGTAAATAAAATTAGTTTACTTTTTTCTTTCAAATCTGGCTGTCTGTTTTTGATTTTGGTTTTGTTTTTTGTTTGTCTTTTTTCCTTGCCTAATAGCCCTGGCTAGAAACTCCAGTACAATATTGAATACAAATCACAAAGTCTTGTTCCTGATCTTAGGAGGGGAAAGCCTGCCTTCTCTTACCATTAAGTATGATATAAAAGCTGTGGTTTTTCATCAAGCCCTTTATCAAGCTGAGGAAATTCTTTTCTATCCCTAGTTTCTTTAGTGTTATATTTAAATTATTTAATTAAAAATAATCCTTTTTACACAGGATTCAACATTTTCTATATTAGAATCCACATCATCCAGAGATAGCAGTAACTAAAATATTCTTCAGTTATGTTAACAGCTCCTTTACTTTCTGTTAAGTAATGCTTCTTTTTTCTGGATGTGTGAACTTGGACAGCCTTAATTTCTGGGCACCTGAGTTTACTCATTTGCAAAACTGGGTTTGATTGATTTCAGTACCTACCTTAAGGGTCTTTTAAAGATTAAACTATGTATTTACAAATAAAACATTTAGCAGCTGGCCTCATAAGTTTTAATATATCTTGGTTGTTATTACAAATATGCATAATTTATGTATGAGTTAATACTAATACATTTTTTCACATGTGCAGCCTTTTTAGAAGGCATTTCTTTAAGGAAATAATATTTTATTTAAAACTTTATATTTCAGTATTTTTTTTAATGATACACTTTACTCTTAGTAGAATAATATTCAAGCAAACTTGTCTAACACCTATAAAACCGGGTAATGTAAGACTCAGAAACCCTTGTTCAATTTTTGGGAAGTTTTAAAGTTAATTTAGTTTGTATCTATACGTTGCTAGGTCCCACAGATAAATTCAGTTCTTCAGATTATGTTTCTTTTAAGAAACAATGTGCCATATCTGTTGAAAAGTTTGAAAGAGACCTCTTCCTGGTTTTGATATTTAATTAACTAGGCTACTTCCTTAGAAAACATGAATGAATAGCTATAAAAAGCAATATATCTTCCCATAAAGGACTAGATTCATTAAAGACATCCTAACATTTCAAGAGCTAGGTTTCTAGGCTTTGTATTTCAGAGTAAACCAATCTATTTTGTATTTTGAGAATTTCTTTGAGCATAAATTGAAAGAAAAGAGAAAGATAGAATGTTTTATTTCCTGTTGTTATGAGCTAGACATATAGATGAGAAGTTTCAAAATGAAATTCTTTGTATTTCTTTGGAGTCAACTATGAGAGCAGGTTTCAGAATGTTAATTTTCTTACTTTATGATACCTATTTCATATGATTTACTCTCATTTTATAATATTTGAAAACCACTTTGAAATTGTTCTTTAGCTACCTAGAAAAGCTCTAGAATTAACTGACCTCCTCACTTTTGGGAGCAAATAAATTTCAACACAAGCAGCCATTTGAGTACAACTCCTAATACAGAGGTAAAAATAATATAAATACCCAGAGCACTGAAAATTGTTATCACAAAGTTCTTGTATTAAAGCACTTCCTTTCTTTATAGATCATCACTAATTTTATTGCCTCTTAACATAGTTTTGTCCAGTAAAAAAAGCTTTGAAGTAATATTTGAATGTAGAGATTTGTAAAGTATTAGGGTAGAAAAGTGACAACCTCTATTTAAAGAGGGACCTTAAAAAAAAAGAGAGCTACAATGGTATTATGATTGTATATCACATAGATGGACTGGAATTATCAATATAGGTAAAGTTATTCTTTACCTTTCTACTTAGGAAGGCAGGAATTTATAAAGTATATTTTAGAATCTTTTTCCTCAAAAATGGTTATTTTTTGTTCAGTTTAACATTTGAAGAGGTAATGTCAGCTACTTAGAAAATTAGTTGTGTCAAACACTTTGTTTCCTAAAAATTATATAAATGAGGTATTTTATTAATTTTTTTTCCAGAAAGCTTGAAGAAAATAACATTTATTCTTACTTTTCTGTTAGGTTGACAATCTTTTGCCTATAATCAGTAAACTGCTATGTTAGAATCAAAATGTGAGGTAAATAGTCAATAATTATGTTAAATGCAGTGGATGTGAAAGTAACCTTTGCAAACTCTAAAGTTTTGTATGGAGTTCATTCTTGGCCATTTTAATCATGTCTAAGGCTATGTTTTACTATTCTGTGTTCCTTGAAGAATATAGGTGAACATGAGTGGCCAAATGACTTTGCTAAAGACAGGGAACACTAAGGGTAGACAGTTGGGAGGTGGTCAGTGGACAGTTGTGTGTGACGTAGTAATATATACAACTTTGTGTTAGCTTTTACTTCTAATCCTAATAATTTTTTGAAGTCTCTCTCCTGTTTATCAAATACACAGGCACATAATAAGTACTTATTAAATATTTTTGGAATTGTATAGTATGGGAAGCTTTTAAAAATTTTAAGTTAAGGGAATCAACTGAAGAGACACTGTGTTTTAGGAAAATTACTTTAATATGAATTGACTTGGAAAGATTAGAAACAGAACTTAGAAAACTAGTATAATACAAATGAGAGATATATGCAAGTTATGGGACTTCAAGAGAGAAAAAGTGTTATAAACAATATAGGTATAAATTCAGCATTGTATGGTAGCTGGCAACCCCCTAGATTGGGACCTTGTATACTGGGTAAGGCTCATGTGATCTGTAGTTTTGAGCATGAAAGTTTAGGATTCATTAACCAAGATATAGAACAGTTGTGAAAGTAGGATTGAGAATGAGTAAGATGGATTGTGTATTGATTATGTTCAGTGTGTGTTGACTATTGATATCTACTTAGAAATGTATACCTAACAACGAATAGACTGTTTCCAATTTTACTTTTCTACTCCTCAGATGTCAGAAGTGAGGCCTAAGAAACATATAGAAATTAGCTGACTGTGTTAATAGAAAAGTTTGTCTAGGAAGAAGTCTGCTGAAAATTGAAATGTGGGGGGACATATAAAAAATTGGGTAGGCGAAGGGGATCCAGTTAAGGAAATTAGATAGAACACTTGGGAAAGTAGGAATTCAAGAGAGTGAAGACAAATCAATTTAGTAATGGCAGTTAACACAAATGTCCAAAATGATTTTTTTAAAGAAACTTGAATTTCAAAAGTAATATATTATGTTATTTTAAAAAATTACTGAAAGAACCTGACCAGGCGGTGGTGCAGTGGATAGAACATCTGCCTGGGATGCAGAGGACCCAGGTTCGAAGCCCTGAGGTCACCAGCTTGAGCGCAGGCTCATCCGGCTTGAGTATGGGCTCACCAGCTTGAGTGTGGGGTCACTGGCTTAAGCCCAAGGTCACTGGCCTGAAGCTCAGGGTCATTGCTTTTAGCAAGGGGTCACTCGTTCAGCTATAGACCCCCTAACCCTTATCAAGGCACATATGAGAAAGCAATCAATGTACAACTAAAGTGCCACAACAAAGAATTGATGTTTCTCATCTCTCTCCCTTTCTGCCTGTCTGTCCCTGTCTGTGTCTCTCTTGCTTAAAAAAAAAAAAAAAATTACCAAAGAGATTGAAAAGGTAGAAAATGAAAAATAGGTGCCTCTCTCCACACAGAGTTCTTCCCTGAAATATTAAATGTTAAAGTTTTTCTACATCTTTTGAATTATTATTCTTGCATGTACAAGTATTACTATATTCCTATTATTTCAAATGCAAAATTATTTATATTTTAATATTCTGAAATTCGATTGTCTTACAATTGATGTGTATGTTAAAGTTAATGTATGTTTTCCAGAAAGACTGCTATTAAAAGAATAACATAAAAAAAAAAGAATAACATGAAAATCAAGGAATAGGAAAATATATACATATAAAAAATATGTTATATACATATATAACACCAGTTCAAGAAAATTTAGTTATCTATATATTAGAAATAAATATATGGTGTATATGTAAATCAAATATACAGGTACATGTCCCTCTTTTACATAAATGTGAGATTAGGAATATATGTTTCTGAGTTGTATGTGTGTGTAGTTTGAACATGCTTTTTAAATTTAAGATGTTTTTGAAATACAGTAATTTATTTGTATGAAATTACCATATTTTCAGTTCTCAGAATTACTTTTTCTTATTTTAACATCTCTAAATCCAGGTTATATTTTCCCATTCCTAGCATATAGAGTTGATGAAAATATGGTAATTAATTTTTTCTCTCAGCTGTATATTATAGTCCATGGTATGAGACTTTCATAATTTTTTAAACCAGTACCTTATTTATGGATTAAGCCTTTTTGTTGTTCTTCAGTATGATTTTTTGTTTTTTTAATATTACCCAAAATAGCTTAATTTACATTCTTTTTCTACTTAAACATTGTGTTGTGTTTATTTAACAATATATTAGTGCTTATAAGCTATATTGCTAATTATAAAAATATAATAATAGTTAACATTCTTGTTTTTGCCTTTTTCTAATTCTCCATTTTGCAATGGTGTCATCTCTCTAAAAAAAAATGTAATGTAGTATGTAAATTCTTATACTATTTCCTCTGCTTGAAATACCCTTCCCAAATTTTTGCCTTCCCATTCAGACTTTAGGATTCAGCTTTGGTGTTATTGTGGAAGACTAACTTCAATGTCAAAGAAGTCTCCAGCAAACTCAATGGCCCCCTTTGCTTCACTTCTTTCAGCATTCATTCTATTGTACTGCAGAAGCGTTCCTTCTTTTTCTATCTCTTGTAGTAGGCTTTTAAAAAGTCTGGGACTTTGTAGCTAGCACAACGAGTAGCTGTCTCTTAATAGGTCAAAGATTCATTATAAAAAGATTTCTGCTATGCTGAAAAGGAAAATAAAAAGAATTTTATAGACCCATATTGGTCTAGCTCAGAAGGAAATGAAAAATATATTGGTATTACAAGTACATGCTTTTTTTCTGTTTATAGCCATCTAAAGAGGAAGCAGCAACTAAAAAATAAATGTGTTCAAGAGATCTCTTTTCTAACCAGCATTGAAAATTCTAGGTTAAGAAGTGGGTGCCTTGGCCCTGGCTGGTTGGTTCAGTGGTAGAGCATTGGCCTGGCGTGCAGAAGTCCCGGGTTTGATTCCCGGCCAGGGCACACAGGAGAAGCGCCCATCTGCTTCTCCACCCTTCCCCCTCTCCTTCCTCTCTGTCTCTTCCTCTCCCGCAGCCGAGGCTCCATTGGAGCAAAGATGCCCAGGCGCTGGGGATGGCTCCTTGGCCTCTGCCCCAGGCGCTAGAGTGGCTCTGGTCGCGACAGAGCGACACCCCGGAGGGGGCAGAGCATCGCCCCCTGGTGGGCAGAGCGTCGCCCCTGGTGGGCGTGCCAGGTGGATCCCGGTCGGGCACATGCGGGAGTCTTTCTGTCTCTTCCTGTTTCCAGCTTCAGAAAAATACAAAAAAAAAAAAAAAAAAGAAGTGGGTGCCTTTATACAGGAAAAATTACTAAAGGTTTTGGTTGAAGAAATATAATTGTAGTTATTAGATGACTAAATATTACCTTTCACATGTGATAACCAGTTTACTGTATCTTCACTATATATAGTGAGTGCTCTTTGCCAGGTGCTTCCTTCCCATACTTCACAAACACCAAAAGGAAAAAGCAGACAAAACAATCCTTTATACTTACATTTCTCAAAGTGAGGTATTACATGAATTATATATTAAGACTAAGCCTCTAGCCTGTACTATTTTAATAATAGGAATAATGTTAACACCATCTTTTTTCCCTAGCTATTTCTATATAAACAGCATTGACGATCTCTTACCCAACTTGACTATATGATAGATAGTAGTCACATGTACAACACATTCCTTATTCACAAAAGCATGTGAAAATGACTTAAATGAAAGAGAATGAAAGAATGTAATTTATAATGTTAGGGTACAATTGAATGCTTCTGAAATTAAAATAAATTTTTTTTTGCTATTTTTGGTACGTAATTATTAGTAATACATTACTGTAACAACTTAGTTGAGAAACTGTACTTTAATAAAATTCTACATATTTACATACAATACACACCAGACATGTATTATTGAATGTTGAAATAGCCCTGTACTTTTGGTAGAAAAGCTCCTGAAGGCTAATGAAAAAGAGTTGTTTAGTTACATAATAATTAGGACAGGAACAGAAAATAAGTTCCAAGTTTCTTTATGGACCTTTCCTCTCATGCCACATTGCCATGTAAAGGAATGAAAATGACAATTCTCACAAAAAATTAATGTATCAATTTTTATATATACTCATGTGTATTGCATGTTATGCCAATGAGTTACTTGTTACATGTCTGAAAACTGTTCTGCCAACAGCAAATTTCTAAAGATTCACTTTTACCTCTGTCTTACAGCAATATTAAATAAAATTAGTGGCTTTCATGTGTGTAATATTTGTACTTATCCTTATTTAGTATACCAGCATTATTCCCGTTGTTTTAAGGGAAAAAAAAATCTGGCATCTGAATGGACCTATCAGTACAAGTAAGATTTAGCACAAAGTTTTTATCTCATAAGAGTTAAAACTTTAGCTGTATTTATTTAGCTATTTCAAATCACTTTTTGTCATTTTTATAATTTTCTGAAAAAATACCTTTCCTATCCAACCCCAATTTTAAAGATCTCACACTCCAGGAAAATTAAAAACAGGCAAAAAAAGTTTAGCCGTTCTGAACAAGAAAATGGAACACAAACTGTAGCTAAAGGAACTTCTTAACCAAAATAGTAACTCAGATCATAGTTTTATGTCTAAATAGATAGTTACAGTGGAACTATTGTAGTACTGATACATTGTGCAAAAGTGCTATCTCTGAACATTAAAAAAGGAATGTTTTCAGTAATAAGTTTTAAAAACATAGTAATTGATGAAAATGTTGAATTTAGGGAAAAATATATTCTGCATTTACTTTGCTTTTTTATGGCTGTGTACTACAAAAGTTGATAATTCAGACATTATAAACGTTTTACTGAATAATTGAATAGGCAAATGCAAAAATTGGTATTCGTTTTTAATTTGTTAAATCATAGGGGATTTTTTTTTACTTTATTAATTTGCATCTATAAATATATAAACATAATTTAATAGCATTCTGAAATTGGCACTACCTCCCTAATTGACACCTCAAAATCTTTGTATTAGAAATATTTTTCATTGTTGAAATGTTTGTGATTCAGTTATCAAATTTAAGTAATTTTGTGACATTGCAGACATTTGGTGGCTTTTTTCGGCTTTAAAGTAACTATTATAAACCATTGATCTAGAAACAAAGTCTCTGAACATTTAGGGAAATTAAAAAAGCCCATGCATTTTGTCCTAAAACATAGGACTATAACCATTATTAATATTCTGAAAAAAAGAAATGTTAAAGCACTTTTATTTTAAGAAAATATTAATATAAGTTTTAGTTAAGTTGATTAAATAAACTGCATCTTCTGGTTTCTTCTGACACTTCTCAATTCTTCCTACATAGTATATATATTAGGAACACTATACTTCTAGAGGCTGGCACAGTGTAGTAATGACCCTATATACTCCAAATGCCTCTGGAGTATCATTTTATAGAATGATACAGTAAGTGATGAACTAGGTCACTGGCACCATATAAAATTATTTCTAATATATTACTTACTATGACAGAAATATTTCTATTATCACATGAACATCTAGAAACTAGCATGTAGAAAATTTTCAACAAATTTTAAACTTTTTTTGAGAATGTATAACTTAAAATATAACTTTTGTGCCTGAACAGGCAATGGCACAGTGGATAGAGTGTCAGACTGGGACAGCAAGGACCCAGGTTTGAAACCCTGAGGTCACCAGCTTGAGTGCGAGCTCATCTGGCTTGAGTACAGACTTAGCAGCTTGAGTGTGAGGTCGCTGGCTTGAGCCCAAGGTCGCTGGCGTGAGCTCAGAGGTTGCTGGCTTGAAGACCAAGGTCACTGGCTTGGGCAAGGGGTCACTCACTCTGCTGTAGTTCCCCAGTCCAGGCACATATGAGAAAGCAATCATTGAACAGCTAAGGTGCCACAACGAGGAACTGATGCTTCTCAGCTCTCTCCCTTCCTGTCTGTCTGTCCCTATCTGTCCCTTACTCTGACTGTCTCTCTGTCTCTGTCAAAAAATATATATATATATTATATATATAATATATGTAATTATATATATATAATATATATATTATATATATATAAGTTTTGTGATATAAACAGAATTCACTCTGGAAACTCAAGGGACCTATTTCAAAGATCAGTTAAATTAGCATACCAAAGAGGGGCTTCTGACTCCTGAGCAAGAGAAATGGATGTATATTAAGACACCATAAAAGGAGAAAACAGTGGTGTTAAATATGACTACAATAAAAGTCCCAATGATGGACTGCCATATTGCAGAACTTGATCTGTCATCCAACTGTTTCTCATGTAGCATGCTCCAGGGTGAGTAGCAACAGGGCTACGTACTTAATAATGAATGATTCTCCTGGGCAATGTTGAGAAGACAAGCTAATGTATAATATATTTTAGAAAGCTCACCAAAGGTAATTAGAGTCAAAATAGTTGGGGCATTTAGTAAGTGAAGCTTCACTTACCTGAGAACTGCATTCATCCTTAACATATGATTTTCTCATAATAAGAGATGAATGAGAAGTTCTTTGTCATAAAATGCAATATAGAGGTCATTCAGAAGGACTTTGATGCTGTTTTCTAAAAGAGGATTTATAAGTCAAGTTATAGTATCAACTAACTTCAATAATCACTTGTCCATGTTCTAAAATAGAAATTAATTAGAGCTTAAGTAAAAAGACTTGATTTTACTGTATTTACAAACATTAGACTCACCTATTTGAGTTTAGTGATTCTCTCAGTCATCTTTATATTGCCAACACTGTGTGACATCTAATAAGTATTCCATAAATACTGAATGAATTAATGGCCTTTGTATGAAAGTAAGATAGAAAATGTATTTTAACTTTGTTATAAAGATTTATTTATTTATTTTTAAGTGAGAGGCAGGGCGATACAGAGACAGACTCCCACATGCGCTCCCGACTGGTATCCATCTGGCAACCCCTGTCTGGGGCCAGTGGTCACAACCGAGCTATTTTTAGCACCTGAAGTGGAGACTCGATGGAGCCATCCTCAGCACCTGGGGCCAAAATGCTCAAATCAATTGAGCCATGGCTACAGGAGGGGAAGAGAGAAAAACAGAGAAGGGGGAAGCAGATGGTTGCCTCTCCTATGTGCCTTTACTTGGAATCAAACCCGGGACTTCCACACACTGGGTCGATGCTCTACCACTGAGCCAACCAGCTAGGGCGGGGTATATTTATTCATATAAAGCTCCCAGTTATAGCTGTTTATTATAAAGGGAGTACTTTAGATTCTCAGTAGTGAGTTTCTTTAAAATGGAGATTCTTTGGCTTTGGCCCTAGATTTTCTAATTCAGTAAATCTGGAATAAGGCTGGGAGTCCATGTTTTACTAATAAGCACTGTGGGTAATTCTTTTAAAGATAGTAAGTGAGCCATACTGGGAAACCTAAACACATATGCAGGTCATACTTGAACTGCCACAAACATTCTTTTTTCATTTTCCAATTTGTATAAACGCTTACATTTCTTTTTCAAGTGTAATATTGTCATTTTTACCTCAGTTTACTATAATATTATATAATAGTCCCCAATTATCTGCAGGAGATAACCCCAGTGGATGTCTGAAACTGTGGATAGTACCAAATCCTATACATACCATGTTTTTCCTATGTGTACATACCTATGGTAAAGTTTAATTTATAAATTAGACACAGTAAAAGATTAAAAACAATAACTAAAAATAAAATAGAACAGTTATAATAATATGCTATAGTAACAGTTATGTGAATGTAGTCTCTCTCAGGATATCTTTTTATATGTATTATACTCATTTTGTGATGATATAAGATGATACAACGCCTATGTGATGAGCTGAAATGAGGTGGATACACTGGTCAAAGGGATGGTTAGCATTCCAGGCAATGTTTCATCATGCCACTTAGAAAGCACAGTTCAAAACTTATGAATTGTTTGTTTCTGGCATCTTGTATTTAATACTTTTGGACCGTGGTAACTAAAACGGCAGAAAGCAAAACTGCAGATAAGGAGGGATTACTGTATTTAACAAAATGGGGATCTTGGACCATCAATGTCAGTATCAGCTATGTGATTTAATAAAGCATTCCCAAGAAGAATCTAAGACCTAAAGAAAACTATGGGGATGGGTCTCAGTAACCCAGTAATTTGAGGGGCCAATACAAGTGGCTTCTGACTTACCTCTAGATTATATTAGGATTATATGATTATATTATGCTATAATCATAATCAGAGGCTTCTAGGGTTTCTTATTTTCCTCTCTTTGCTCTTGTTTATGTAGATGCCTTCATCTATATCACACTGTATTTGGGACTCCTCTGCTTGTAAGCCCCTGTATGAACCTTTTATATTAGCACAAAGTCATTCTTTCTACCTGAAAGGGGATGCCATCTACTTTACACTCAAGAAGTGTAAGGCCAATGGGAAGACTTTGTAAAACCATCCTATATAGAAGCTGCTTTCTCACTGTCATTTCTGTGTTGTTGATTTATGTGTCCCAATGATAAAATAATTAATATTTTAGAGAAGTTTATCATTTTCCCAGTTGTTATAAAATCAAATTCTTACAAGCGTTTAGTACAGTGCCTGGCACCTAACGTAGCCACACAGTACTTGTTGAGTGGACAGAGGAGAGGATGAAAGTTAGGAAGGCTGAGAGTTTTTTTATTTCTATTTTCTATCTCTGCAGTTGTTTAGGGTTTTGTTTTTTGTTTTTTTATGGAGTGAGGGGCATACTACGAAAAGGTGGTATGCTTACAGTAGGCACCTAATAAAAGGAAATAGAAAAGATTTAAGAAATCAAAAAGTCTGGTCATTCGGTCCTAATTCAATAAGGGCAAAGAAAACTACATTTATTGACAGTTGCAGTCACCACTATAGTTACAGCACATTCACTGACTTTGTTAACCAGAAAAGATTATAATATTTATAGTAAACTTGCATTATCAAGAAAAGTCCATTCTTAAATGTTCATTCTATTAAGAATATAGGAAAATGTACTATGTGTACAGCAGGACCTCCAATAACATCATTTCCTTCTAGGTTGTTTTGTTATAATGTTGATGAGATGCCATTAAGAACTTAATATAATTTGCCTATGATAAAATTGGTTTCATTATAGGCCATTTTCACCGCAGTACAAAGAACCTATCGACATACTAAGTTGGAACTTACTGTATTTTTAAAAGCCCCTTAAATTTTTCTTTTTTTTTTTTTTTTTTGTATTTTTCTGAAGCTGGAAACGGGGAGAGACAGTCAGACAGACTCCCGCATGCGCCCGACCGGGATCCACCCGGCACGCCCACCAGGGGCGATGCTCTGCCCACCAGGGGGCGATGCTCTGCCCCTCCGGGGCGTCGCTCTGCTGCGACCAGAGCCATTCTAGCACCTGGGGCAGAGGCCAAGGAGCCATCCCCAGCGCCTGGGCCATCTTTGCTCCAATGGAGCCTTGGCTGCGGGAGGGGACCCTTAAATATTTTAAATGATGAATAGAATGCTCTATCTTTTAATTATCTGGGAAAATCCCTTTTACCTAAAATTTCTAATTCCTTGATTGTTCCAGATTAGTGAGATTGTGTCTTTTCATGATGAGCTCTTCACCTAAGAGCTGTGTGTGTGTGTTTGTGTGTGTATGTTCCTTTTTGGGTGCTATTACGAATGTGTACTTTGTACATCATCATTTTAAAGTTAAATATTTTTGATAAGTGACCTTCACATTATTTTAGAGGAAAGAGCTTTGATGTCAGACTTGGGCTAAGATTCTATCCATGTCATCTCTTCAATTTTGTTTCCTCAGTAGTAAAATGTTAATAATTATGCTTGCTGCATAGATTTATTATGGGGATTAAATGAGATAATCCACTAAGCACAATGCCTGGCACATTGAAAGTGCTCTATGAATAGTCATCAAAAACTATTAGAGGATGACAAAGGAGAATAATATATGCATTACTGTAGTTGTTTAGGGTCTGCTCCTTCATGAAATTAGAGACTAAGACTACTTAGTCTGCTGTTAGGGTCTACTGTTCAAAAACTAGAATGAAAATAAAATATACAAGACAATGCATAAATTATCCTTTTCCTTTTAACTCTTATTGTAAACAAAAGTTCTCTAGGCTTTCAGTAGGAATGGAAATTCTGTGAAGTACATCCATATGGCAGTTCTAAAATGTAAAAATGAACTGCCTTTTTGATATTGAATAAGCATAAAAATCAAATTATGTTGCTTAAAAACGAATACTCATACATCTTTTCCCATCTTGCATAACACAAAAATAGCTAACTGCTTTTGCTCATAAAATCATATTTGGAGGGTGACTAAGCATGATACAGTTCCCAAACAAATCTTTGAGAAAGGTATGCAGAAGGAAAAGTAAGATTTCAACTGTAATCAGTATCTGAATCTAGGTTCAGTGAGCATAGACTAGTAAATTTTTTAAATCATCAGTTAGTCATACATCAGTTTTTAAAATATTTTGGATTTTGCTACAATATTAAAATCTAACATTTTTAAAGCAGAATGAGGTTTTGTAAGCAATAGCTCCTATGTAATTGTCATTCATAGCACATGCTGATATTTACATAAGAATATTCTTCTATTTACATAAAAAGCATGAAAAACAAACATCTGAAGGATGAGTTAGTAATGTAACATATCTTATGTATTCATAAACTATCTTTGCTACTTTAAAAAATAATTGTATGGTTCATGATTAACAACAGTTCTTTATTGGAAAGTGGGATATTGATAGTACTATATATACCAGAATGTTACTTAAAAAGAAACAAAGTTCACAGTTAGTGTCTCAGAATACATAATTTGGAGGGATTATATAATTACTTATAATCGAAACCAAAAAGTTTACCTCTGTTATTCTTGAGGTTCAGTGGTAATTTCTGTCACTTCATCTCTTAAAGGAACATACATAATATAATTTTAGAACACTCTATAAATTTTTCTTGGGGTAATGAAATGTCATTTAGGTTAGAGTTTATTTTCATTTTTTATATTTAAGAGATTTGGAATTGCAGTTTACCTTATAAAGTTTAGATTTACAAATTATAATATTCCAAATAACTTGCTATGAGTAGAATACTGAGGTATGAATTTGCTCTTGTTTATCTCCAGGTTCTTTCCATTTGGATAAGATTTCCTCATCTGACATTTCTGTCTTCACTTTGTTTTCTTCTTTGTTTTTCTTGTCATTTTGGTTGTCAAATATAGATAATAGTATGTTTACTATAAAACCATATTATTTTTTAAAAAATCAAGTTAAATATACTGTTTTTAACTTATTTTGAAAAGAAAAATAATTGTTCCAAAATTCACATTATGATAGGAAAATCTATTTGCTGAGTAAAAGTGAAGGGAGGTGTCCAAATTACCATGAATATTGTAAAAGAAATATTTCTATAAAGATTCTGGAATATGAAAAAAAAATTTTCACAAAATAGTCATGTATCATCCAGTCTTTAAACTAAATTTTATTTTACTTTGTTTATTATGCCCAGAACTTATTTATGATGGATGGACAGATGGACGGACAGACAGATGGACAGAGATAGATAGATAGATAGATAGATAGATAGATAGATATAGATAGATAGACAGACATAAAGATATACATATATATTTCTATTTTTAAATTCTTGGCACCAAAACAAAGATATTTAGTAATTTTTAAAGTGTGTTTTTATAAAATATATCTGGGTTTTGTTTTTTAACACATTCTAAAACTCCTTTTTATGAAAAATCCTCTTATCACTATCTAGAGTGACAATTAATATACTTCATTGTTTTTTCTCTATTATTATTTACTGCATTTTTTGTTTGCTCTTTTCCCTTTCCTTTTACCCATTTGTTAAAGTTACTATTTATTTTATTTTTTAGTGCTTTATTATTTTCCTTAGGGCCTGTTAATCAAGAAATAATGTGCTTTTTGAATTCTGATACTCATTGCTTAGTATATTTCTCCACAATTATATGAAAACCAGAAAGCAGATAAAATGTCCACCAATACAATCTATTTTTTTTTCCTAGATAAAGGCTTTAGAATGTTACAATTCCCAATCTATTCCCTTTCCTAAATGAGGCCTTTAGGGTGCTTTTACTTACCCTCTACCCACCTTATAACTCTTTGATTTTGCTGAAATTGTTCAATACTTTGAGTTCCAGATTTATTAGATTTTTCCTTTGCCATATGTCTCTTCTATTTTACGAATCCTTACTTCACCGTTATATTACAAATTCCCAGTCAGTCATTATCTATTTAGTTTTCACATGTATATTGCAAGGCTTATTGCACTGTTTCCTATTCATCATCATCTTGAGATTTCTATTCCAATTCATATGTGTTTGGTTCAGATACTTGATCATTTTCATCAGATGGGGTCAAGAGAAGTGGTCTTATCTCTCATCATTGAATAGCCACAATTCTTTCTTCTAACCTCCAAGATCAGTGAAACTTAAGGCATAGAATTTTTTGTTGGCAATCTCTTTGTCTTCAGTTTTCCAATATCTTTTAGCTTTAAGTATGGTAGATTAGAAGTAAAATCTCCACCTGAGTCTTTTCTTTGCTAAGTAACTTACTCTTTTTTTTGGGGGGGGGAGGGAGAATTTATAGTATTTTCTCTCAGTCATTATGAGAATATTACCAAAATCTGTCTAGTTGTATGCCTTACTTTGCTTAATCTACCTTGAGTTTAATGAGTCCTTTCACTTACAAGCTAAATTCTTCTTCAAATCAGGCAACTTTACTGTTGTTATTTCTTTATTTCTAATCTCCATTTTTTTCATGATTATTATCTTTCTTACCTGAAATTTCTCTTGGAGCTTTTTTTCCAAGTTTGTTTCCTCAAAGTATTCTCTCTTTGTATATTTGCTTCATATTTTTAGATATTTCTTCCATTTGGTTTTATAAGCCAGTAATTCTAAGCTCAACAGGGACATATTTAATTTCAATTTTTCTATTTTTCAATTTAAAAATCAGATTTCTAAAATTCAGAATATATTTTAAAGTTGACCATTATTCTGTATACTGGTATATACATTTTTTCCCTTTCTCTAACAATTTCATTCCACTAGGTGCTTCCTAGTTCTCAGGGTTTTGTTTTTTCCTCTAAGTATTGGAGCCCTGGGGTACATTATTATTTCTTTTGCCTAATAATGGTTCTGTGCAGCTGTTGAGTGGTAAGAGGCCCAGCATTCCCTGCTCCCTAAGCTTTAAATATACCACCTGGCAAGCCTCCTCACCATTTCTTGTGGCAACAGGATTATTTGAGTTAAAATTCTCCTTAGGAATAGAGGTCAACTGTGACCATTCTTATGCCTGCTTGGAAGGTCTTCCACAAACATCAGCCAGAAGTCCTAAGATACACACATGGGTAGGTACTCACTTTATCAATAAAAGCCGAGATCTCCCAGGACACTGGGTGTTCTGGTGATACCCTCTGACCTGTCAGCGACAATACCTCCAACCTCTGTCAATTTTACAGATGTAAAAAGTAAGGCACTTGGAAGATAAAGGCATTATCCACAGTCACATTTAAATCTAGGTGGTCTGTCATAGAGTTCAGGTTTAAATTTCAATCAGAATATAGAAAAAATATATACTTACTAAGTAATTTTATTTAATTCATTAGGAGTAATCTTAGTCTTTTTATTTTTTATTTTTATGAAGTTAGAAGTAGAGAAGCAGACAGATTCCCACATGCGCCCAACCAGGATCCACCCGACATGCCCACGGCTGGGGGGGGGGGGGCATGCTCTGCCCATCTGGGGCGTTGCTCCTCAGCGACCAGAACCATTCTAGCACTTGAGGCAGAAGCCATGGAGCTGTCCTCAGTGCCCAGGGCCAACTTTGTGCCACTGGAGCCTTGGCTGTGGGAGAGGAAGAGAGAGAGAAGAAGGAGAGGGGGAAGGGTGGAGAAGCATATGGGTGCTTCTCCTGTGTGCCCTGACTGGGAATCAAACCCAGGACTTCCACACACAGGGATGATGCTCTACTGCTGAGCCAGCCAGCCAGGGCGAGTATATCTTACTCTTAAAATGTCATGACACATAACTTTTTAGAATGTAGTATATAGCTGCATGACATGATTTATACCAGTATAGAAGAATGTTGCTTAAGGAAACATAGTGGGGAAGTTTGTATTTAAAGGGAACATTATGGAACACAGTATGAAGTGAGTGATTATGATTGTTATACTAAGCTAATCAAGGAATAGTGTGAGTTTAAACTAGTTGAGGCAGTAGGAATGCAAAGGAGAATTTGAATACTTAAGATATAGAATCTGAACATACATGACCTGCCATTTGAATGAATAAGGAGGGCAAGGGAGACAAAGTACTTAATTCAAATCCTCATATTTTCTGTCTGCTTAACTTCACAAGATAAACCCTTTTAGAAAGCTCTACTAAAACATCAGAGTTTGAAACCTCAAAAATTATTTACCTAGGAAGAATTATTAACTGATAGGGTTTCAGGTTGAGGCAACAATTTAAATATATCCCTTGCTTCTCGTAGGACATAAATCTCAGAGAATGAAATTTCTAGTGTTATGTTTTGTTTCTTTTAAAAGCTAAATTCATACCTTGTAACTTCATTAATATATTACTTGAAAAATACTTTTTATGTTGTTTTAGAAGAATTTTTGCATTTTTGAATAATGATTTTAGCAAATTTTAAAACTAGTTTTACACCCTATAGATTTTCTATAAATTATAAAATTATAAACTGAACTTGGGGAATTTGTTGGTTTAGGTGAAATGGTTGATTTTCTGAGCATATTGTCCCAAAATGTTTTTTTAAGCTTTTTAAGGGCAATACAAAGATGTGATAACTATCTTTGTAGTTGTTCAGTTGCTGATGTAAGAATGTTTAAAAGCTAGGCCTTGGTATATGCAGAGAAGATAGTCATAGATTGTGTCTTTTTTATGTCTGTTCTCCCCAGACAGCCTGAAGTGTGACCCAGTCACAGCCCCTCTTGCTCCCATTGTCTCTCGCCGTGTTCACTGGATGTGCATGAACCGATTTAACTCTAAGCTTTGGTTTCCGTTCTTCCCTGGTTTGGTGGGCACCAAAATACCGTGGAGTAGGATCCTATAAGGTCAAGCTGCTCGTGAGTAATTACTCGTGGCAGAATGAGTAATTGTGACAGAACCTAAGCGTCAGAAGTTGAAGACCATCACTCAGTTTATCAATTGGTAAATAATACTGTTGCTATGGAAATGAAACTGTCAGCACTAGAGAGGTCATTAGAGATTATCTAGTGACTAGTCTAATGCTTTTATTTTATATATTGGAGGAAGCTGGGGCCCAAAGAGTTAAAGCATTTGCCCAGGTTCAAAGCATTAGTAACTAATTAAAGCCCACGTCTCTTTATTCCCATTTCCGTGCACTTTTTACAATCATACTGGACTTGTGATTTAAATATAATCCCAAGACGTTTCATTTGTTCATGTATAAGAACAATGAATTTTTGCTTTCAGTTGAGTAAAAGAATGCATATTTTACATAACTAAATCAAAAGCACCCAGCGCCACTAATAATTTTAGTATTGATTAAATACTGTAAGAGTGCTGGTTTTGTTAGGTAAAAGCAAGTAAAAGAATTTTGCATTGTGCATAGATTGAAATATTTGAGTCTATTTTTATTTTGGCATCCCATATAATTAACTAGTCATAATTCTCTTATTTAGTTAATTTCCTGAAGGAATAATTCAAATGCTGTTTCCTAATTTACAAAATAAGTTAGTTGATTTGGGATGATAGCTCATACCCTTTCTAGTTCTATATTTGTCTTACTCAAACTTATCTGAATTTGAATTTTAAAATGCTGGTCTGTCCAAAGTGCTCTTTTCCTGATGCATTTAGAGATAAGAAGGATGTATAAAACATGTCTAACATAAATTTTATGAATTAGTGGGCCCTGGTCAGTTGGTATAGCCTGGTCGAGTGTCAGCCTGGTCATGTGCATATCCCAGGTTTGATTCCTAGTCAGGGCACACAGGAGAAGCAACCATCTGCTTCTCCACCCCTCCCCGCTCCCTCTTCTCTCTCTTTCTCTCTTTCTTCCTCTCTTTCTCTCTCTCTCTCTTACCCTCCTGCAGCCATGGCTTGATTGGAGCAATATAACCCCAGGCACTGAGGATGGCTCCATGACCTCTACCTCAGGCACTAAGAAGAGTCTGGTTACTGAGCAACAGAGCAACAACTCAGATGAGTAGAGAGCATCACCTGCTGGTGGGCTTGCCAGGTGGTTCCCAGTCAGGGCGCATGCAGGAGTCTGTCTTTCTGCCTCCCCACCTCTCACTGAATTAAAAAAAAAAAGAATCAGTGAAATATCTTAAATAGTTTGAAATTTATTTTTGCTCAAGCATTTTAAATTAGATCATAAGATTATAATCAGAACTAATTATAAAAATTTTTAATATTAGATTAGGTGAATGTATTTATGTAATAGTCTTAAAATTGTTGTAGGTTTTGGAAAGACTGCTGAAAGAGTTTTAAACTGTATAGTAAGCAAAACAGAGTAGGGAAATAGCGCTTCAGTTGAGGCTGTTGAATATTCCCAGAGCAAGAGATCTTTAGAACCTGATATTTGGAGATCCTCCTACAAATAGGACAACTTATCTGATTAACCTGATTAATTTGCAATCAAGCACATGAGTTGACAAGTCCTACTGATATACTTCCTGTTGGTATTTCTTTCTTAAGAGTGAATGTCTAACAGTTCACTCCAACTGTTCTCCAGTAATTTAAGGAAAGCCTCCAACACAAAAATTATGAAAAAACTAAACAAATAGTAAAATGAGATCCAGAGGAAACTGACAGTGAAGGCAGCCAGAAGATTAAAATATAAAAACAAAAAAAGAAAAAAAGTGTAAATAATTTCTTAGAGAAGAAAAACTATCAAACAATGTTCTCAAAGAGTTAAGAGAAAATACTGAAACTATTACACAATAATAATTTGCTATTTATATTTTAAAAGTCACAAAAAGCAGACCTTTGAAACTTTTTTTTATTCATTTTAGAGAGGAGAGTGGTGGGGAGGACAAGAAGCATTGACTCCCATATGTGCCTTGACCAGGCAAGCCCAGAGTTTCAAACCAGCGACCTCAGCATTTGAGGTTGACACTATCCACCGTGCCACCACAGGTCAGGCCAGACCTTTGAAAGTTAAAGTATAGTAATACAGAAATTAATCATAAACTTCAATAAGCTGGAAGAGAAAGTATTGGAGAGCTCCCAGAAAATAGAAGCAGTAGTAATGAGTAAAAAATTGAAAGGCAGAAAAAAACATGAGTTTCAAGGCTTAACACAGGAGGACTATCACACTGAAAACAGGAGTCTCTGCCTGACTAGGCGGTCGTGCAGTGGATAGAGCATTGGACTGGGATGCAAAGGAACTAGGTTCAAACACCGAGGTCGCTGGCCTGAGCAAGGGCTTATCAGCTTGAGCGTGGGCTTGCTGGTGAGTGTGTGACCATAGACATGACCCCATGGTCGCTGGCTTGAGCCCAAAGATCTCTGGTTTTAAGCTCAAAATTGCTGGCTTGAGCCCAAGGTGTCTGGCCTGAGCAAGGGGTCACTCTCTGTGCTTTAGCGCATCCCCCCCCCCCCCCCATCAAGGCACATATAGAAAGCAATCAATGAACAACTAAGGTACCGCTAGGAAAAATTTAAATTTCTCAGAACTGAAGGATATGAATCTCCACATTGGCAGCCCCCACTGCATATTCTGGCATAATAAATTTAAAATTCCCACACCACAGAAAATAACCACAAATTTCAGCACACCAGGGGTAAAGAAAAGATTGTAAGAGTTTCCCCAGGACAAGCAATAGATACAGTTCACATTCAAGGGAGTAGAATGGCATTGGATTTCACAACTACACTGTGAAACAATTTCTTTAAAATTCTAAGGGAAATGATTTTAATACTTAGAATTTTATACCCAGCCAAATCAAGTGTGGTGGGAGAGTAGACCGGGTATTCCCTCTGTGCCCCCCAAAAATACTTTCCATGGATTGATTCTGATTCCTAGGAAATTACTGGAAAATGTGATTTATGTCGATAACCAAGTAAATCAAAAGAAAGACAACTGGAAAACGGGGTTCCATGTGTCATCATAGCTTCTATTTAGCAAACGAAGAGGACAACTAGTTTCAGATTTTGCTCTAAAAAGGGAGCCTTCAGGAAGACTCTCTCCAGGAAACAAAAGATATTGGCATGTTTGTGCATTTAGAAAAATATATTGATATATATGTAGCAGTGATGTTGGAAAAGTATTTCATATTACATAGAGACTAGAAGAGTGAAAAAAATGAGAAGCTCTTAACTCCAGGAGAAATAATAAACATTGTCCTAGTTTACTCCTTTGCTTACAATATATACAAGTTATGTTATTTAAGCCAAAATTATAACGGTATTCTGGCAACAGGGTAGAAATGTGGGATAGGATACCAAAAAGTTAAATCTTCATACATGTTTGAGAGTCAACCAATAGTGTTTAAAATTGATAAATGAAGAAATAGAAGTATTAGAATATCATTTAGAAATATGTAGGTTAATCCCAGAGGGAAAAACAGAAACGTTTAGGATGATTGCCTCTGGGGATATAGAGAGAGTAGAGAAATGGATGCTGCAGAAGAATGTTGTTTTTCACAATGAGCCTTATAATAATAGTTTACTTTATAAATTACATAAACGTATTACCTCAATAAAAATAAAATCAATTTAAGCATACAATATCTTACCATTTATAAAGCAAGAGTTGTGCATTGATTTTACATTTTGCAGAACTTAGAATTCAGAAATATTTAAGAACAATAAAAAGTCCTTTAATGAATACCCATTGTATGTAGGTTATCTATTTCCTTTACATATACTTGTTTACAGTATTTATTCCCTTATAATACTTTTTATTTATATAAGGCTGGTAGTGATATCCCTCTTTTATTCCTGATTTGACTTGAGGTCTTTCATTTACATTTATGTGGGCATTTACATTAAGTTTCACTTTCAGCTTGCTTTGGTTGAATCCTATTGGCTTTGGTGTATTATTTTTACATTTTTATTCATTTAAAATATTTTCTAATTTTGCTTGTGACATATTATTTGATTCACTTATTATTTAGAAATACAACTAGTGCTCGACTTACGACCACGATTGGTTCCGACAGGCCAGTCGTAACATGATTTGGTCGTATATTGAGTAAGATATATGTACAGTACTTTGAAATGATGTTTTAAAATTTTTAAGTCATATTTTATCATAATTTTCTTTCCTCCTTCGTACTGCTTAATTACCTTCATTTTCATGTCGAGATCAATGGCCTTTCTTTCCTTCTTGGCAGGCTGAGTCATAAACAAAGACAATTTCCTCTTGGTAGACATCTTGGAGGGGTTTGATGAAAAATATCCAAGACACAAAACACAAATTGCTGTACCGAGTCTGAGATAACAGTTGAAATGGTGCACCTGGAGATGGTAGTGCTGCCGGAAGCTGGTCCACACTGTCATACGCCCAGCTGGGCAACACTTGTGCTGCCAGATGTGGAGCAGTGGTTGCTAGTTGTTGTGGTTGTAAAGTTGAATGGTCGTAAGTTGCGTAGGTCGTAAGTCGATCAATACCTGTATGTCATTTAATTTCTACATATTTTATGAATTTCCATATGCAAGCAATTGAGAAGAATGGTATTCTACTGCTGTTGGGTGCACCATTCATTTGTCTGTTTCCCTGTTGATCTTCTGCCTGGCTATTCTATTATTGAAAATTATTCTATTTTCATTATTCTATGAAGTCCCTATTATTGATCAGTTTATTTTCTCCTTCAATTTTGTGAGGTTTTGCTTTAAGTATTTGGGGGCTTTTTTTGTTTACACTAATTATATTTTTCTGGTGGATTGATTCTTTCTTTTATAATTATAAAATGTTCTTTTCATCTCTAGGGTAAAAAATATTAGCTTAAGGTCTCTTTGGTTTGATGTTAGTGTATCTACTCCAGCTCTCCTTTGGTTACTGTTTGTAGGGCATAGTTTTTATCCTTTATTTTTAATCTATTTTTTTCTGGATCTAAATTGTACCTCTTATAGACAATCTATAGTCAGACCATATTTTTGTATCCATTGTTCCAATCTCTGACTTTTGATTGGAGTGTTTA
Source organism: Saccopteryx leptura (assembly GCF_036850995.1). Taxonomy (NCBI): domain Eukaryota; kingdom Metazoa; phylum Chordata; class Mammalia; order Chiroptera; family Emballonuridae; genus Saccopteryx; species Saccopteryx leptura. Next base: position 32,645,890 of record NC_089509.1, read on the forward strand.
TCACATTTATATATAATATTACTACTGATAAGGTAAGGGTTACTTCTGCCATTTAGGTATTTGTCGTTTGTGTTTCTTATGTCTCCTCCCCATTCCTTCATTAGTGCTTTCTTTTTGATACACACACACACACACACACACACACACACACACACACATTTATTTATTTATTTATTTTACTATACCATTTTAATTTCCTTGTTTCCTTTTACTATATGTGTTAAGAGTTTTTTTCTTAATGGTTTCCCTGGTGATTATAATTAGTATCTTAACCTTAAACAATTTAGTTTATATTAGTAATACCTTAATTTCATTACCAGAATTTTGCTTCAGTATAGTTCAATTCCCTCCTCTTTGCCTTGTACTATTATTGTCATACAAATTACATTTTTATACATTATAAATCCATCAACATAGTTTTAAAATTATGCAGCTGTCTTTTTTTTTTTTTTTTATAGAGACAGAGTGAGAATCAGAGAGAGGAATAGATAGGGACAGACAGGAATGGAGAGAGATGAGAAGTATCAATCATCAGTTTTTTCGTTGCGACACTTTAGTTGTTCATTGATTGCTTTCTCATATGTGCCTTGACCGTGGGCCTTCAGCAGACCAAGTAACCCCTTGCTCGAGCCAGCGACCTTGGGTCCAAGCTGGTGAACTTTGCTCAAACCAGATGAGCCAGCACTCAAGCTGGCGACCTCAGGGTCTCAAACCTGGGTCCTCCGCATCCCAGTCCAACGCTCTATCCACTGCGCCACCGCCTAGTCAGGCTGCAGCTGTCTTTTAAAAGAGGAAAGGTGTTAAAATAAAAAATATATTTATACTGTCTTTTATATTTACCTATGTAATTACATTTACTGGTGCTTTTGGTTTTTATGTGGATTACAATTTTTTGTCTAGTGTTAGCCTGAACGATTTTCTTCTTTATTTCCTGGGGAAATTGCTAACAATATATTTTCTCAGTTTCTATTTTTCTGGAAATATCTTGACTTCTCTTTCAGTTTTAAATATAGTTTTGGTAAATATAAGATTCTTTGTTAAATATCTTTTTCTTTTAGAGTTTTGGATATATCGTCCAATGTATTTGACCTCCATAGTTTCTAATGAGAAGTCAGCCTTTAATCTCACTGAGGATCCCTTGTAGATTATGGGTTTATTTCCTATTGCTATTTTCAGATTATCTCTTGTCCTTGACATTTTGACTCTAATGTGTTTGAGTGTGGATATGCTTGAGTTTCTCATACTTGAGTTTGGCATTGTTGTCGTTTGATATTCCATGGATGGATAGTCCTGTTATTTGCACATTTATTAGGAACAAATATTTAAGTTGGTCTACTATTTTGTCATTTGAAACAATGATGAGTGAACATTATTGCATTTGCATCTTTTGACCATGTGTGCTGGTATTACTATGGATAAATTTCTACTTATGAAATGTGAGATATATTTATTTTTAAATTTTGATGAATGTTGCTAAATTGCCTCTCTAATGATGTTTCATCAGTTTATACTTTTGTGTGTAGTAAGGAGAATGGTGTTTCTACTCAACTCTTGCAACACTGTATTATCAAACATTTTACCATTTTAGAAATGAAGAAGTATCTCCTCATTGTTTTAATTTTCTTCTATTATAATACTTTTCTATATAATTGTAAATCTTCTTCCACCCACCACACACACCACTTCTGGAGTGCCTCTTTTCATATTCTTTATTATTTTCCTAATGGAGTTCTTGATTTGTAATAGCTCTTTTTGAGTTAAGGGAATTAGACTGTTGGTCTGTTTTATATATTACAAATATTTCTTTCTCTAGTTGACTAGTTGGCATAATTTACAATATTTTTTCTTTGTTAATTTTTTAAAAATAGTCAAGTTTTCCAGTCTTTATGACTTGCTTCTCAGTTTATGAAAACCCATCTGTAATTTTTTCCAGAAACTGTTGTTCTATTTATGTATTTATTTGGCTGGTTTGTTGTTTGTGAGTACTTACCATTTGTCTTTGCACCAATCCTGATTTAAAAGCCACTATTGTTAGGTACTAAATTCCATTGTGTATAGAGTATATTTCTGGACACTCCACTCTTTCCCACTGATTTCTATGCCAAATTGTTCCATCTCTAGTGCCAAAATTTTATTTTTTTAATTTTTCACTTTAAGTTGACATTCAGTATTATACTTTTTTCAGGTATATAGCATAGTGGTTAGGGATTTATAAAATTACAGAGTGACTCCCCATTATAGTTATTAAATTATTGTCTAGTGCCAGACATTTAATGTTTATTTTCCAAATGAACTTTAGAATAACTTTGTTTAGTTTTTTCCCTCTTAAGGAAAAAATCCTGTTACTATTGTGATGAGATTACATTAAACAGTGATCTCTATTTTTACATCAATGAGAATCATGTGAAAAGCTTATTAACATATACGTTGAAGCTAGGCTTCAACTTCCGAGTGTCTGATTCACCAAGTCAGGGTTCAGCCTGTAAATTTTTATTTCTATTATATTCCAAGGGTGATGTTGATTATGCCAGTCTGAGCACCATACTTTGAAAACCACTGCAGTAAATATGTTTACAGTATATATTAATTTTGGGATAATTATCACCCTTTCAGTATTAACATTATTCTAACAACAAAATATATTATTCCATTTGTGTCCTATTTTCTCAGTAGAATCGCAAAATGTTCCTTATATTGATCCTACTTGTGTTTTAAGTTTATTCCTATCCAGTTTACTTTTTGTTGCAATTGTGATAAAGGTTAGTTTATAATTATTCCTTAGTATTAGATATCACCTTTATTGGGGAATTTGTGAATTATTGTTATACATGTTTAAGGCTAGCAATTCCACTTGTTAAGCTTCTCGCAGTGGAAGGTTGGGTAGTAATATTATCTTCTGAGAGACTGGAGGAAGTGGGAGAGAGAAAGGAAGATGAGCTGTGATTAGCAGGTGATACTAAGCTTTCACCACACTCATGGCTTAAAAATGTTTCCCTCGCATGTTTCTACTGCTGGAAATAGAAGTTAAATCATAAGGTTGTGCTGTGGATTGCCTAAGCTGATTTATGTATTTCTGATCCATAGGCAGAAAAATTATAAAATAAAAGAGGTAGAGAAAAAAATATTGTAGTGCCCTTTATCATGAAAGCAAAAACTCTAGAAAACTCAGAAGTTCCCAAAGGCCTAAAAACAGCAATTAATATTTATAATGGTATTCTTGAGTTATCAGGTATAAGATTTTTTTAAAATTTCTTTAAAGATCTTTAAAATATGGGAGTATTGGCATTTAAAATAGCAAACATTTTGTACCTGGAAAAATAATTAATCTGGAGTTTATGTGAAGATTGTCAAATGAACAAAATATTTTTATAAAGTATATTTTTATTATAACTAAGATCTTAGCACAGGCATGGCCAACAGTTTTTGCCCCCAGGCCAGATTAGAAAGAAAACTTTTTTCACGGGCCGGACGAAATATTAAAATTAAAAAATGTTAAATACAAAAATGATTTGTTTAAGTAAACAAAATTTTATTATATAATTTGTTTATGAATAAATGTGAATGAAAAAAATTTTAATATACAATATTATTTTAATAAAAATATAATTACATACCATATAAATATCCAAACTATATCACAATCAATCGAAACAATATTTAATTAATAGAATGAGCTTGAAGGGGCTATATCACAAATAAAACAATTATTTTGTTTTACAAACAGCCTGGACACGTTTTCAGTTATCAGCTGCAGCTGTTGTCTATGCTACAATGCCACTTGATTCAGCACACTTGACCACAAAAATAATGAATTATTTGACCTTGGGTGCACACTGGCAAACTCCACCTAAAAGAATGTGGGTTTCACATCACCACTAAATGTCAAACAGTTCATATGGAGTACAGACGAGTACAAAAGTTGTAAATCTTTATAATGGAATTTTAAAAAAAAATAAGTATCACAAATCCATTCGACCAATTATTGGAAGTTAATCCTAGATTAGTCACACGCAGAGTTCTTTTCTGCGTATCACTATCTTCTTAAATATCTCGATTTCCAATCATCAAAGATGCTTCCATTTCTGAGTAGCTGAGATTTTAAAGTAGCGGAGAATATTAAAACTTGAATAGCAGGCCGCATAAATTCATTACGCAGGCCAGAACCGGCCTACGGGCTGTATGTTGGCCATGCCTGCCTTAGCATCTTCAGTTGTTATTCATCTTTGCAGCCATAAAACACTCAACTTCCCTAGCCTAAGTTTCTTTCATAATGTTTAGATAATAGAATAGCTCCTTGGCAGTGTGGTTGAAAGGATTAGAGACCTCAAATAGCATGTAAATAGGCACTCAATAAAAGGTGCTCATTCCTGTGATAATTTTATACTCCTCTAAAACTACTTTGCCTAAAGTCAACAGTGACCTAATTATGAAATTCTATGGGTCCTTCTCTTCCTTTATTTTAGTTTCTATTACATTTGATGCTATTCAACATCTTGAAACTATCTTTTTCTCCTTTTCTAGTGTTCTTCCTATTCCTTTGTTTATTCCTTTTCAGACTTCTTTGCTTGCTCTTCTCCCTTTGCTCACTCTTTAAATATTGGTGTTTCCCAATTTTTGTAGATTATTAAATTTTTCTTTTTATTATGTAGTTTCAGGTGTACACCCCAGTGATTAGACATTACATAACTTACTAAGTCAGTGGTTCTCAACCTTTCTAATGCCGTGACCCCGCAATACAGTTCCTCATGTTCCGGTGACCCCAAACCAAAAAATAATTTTGGTGGCTACTTCATAACTGTAATTTTGCTACAGTTATGATTCGGAATGTAAATATGTATTATGTATTTTGTATTTTCCGATGGCTTTAGGCGACCCCACCGGGGTCGCGACCCACAGGTCGAGAACCGCTGTACTAAGTGATATCCTGATAAATCTCGCATCCATCTGACACCATCCATGTTGACTGTTTTCCTTATGCTATACTACTTTATATTTTCATGACTCTTCTGTAGCTACCAGTTTGTACTTCTTAATCCCTTTACCTTTTTCACCTATTCCCCACAACCATCCTCCCATCTGGCAGCCATCACAATGTTCTCTGTGTTTATGAGCCTCTTCTAGTTCTGCTTGTTCATCTGTTTTGTATTTTAGATTCGATTGTTGATAGATATGTATTACAGGAGCTCCCTTGTAAGTAACTAACTTCTTTTATCTTACTGCTTTTAAGATTCTTTTTCTTTTTTTCATTAACCTTTTGCAATTTAATTCTGATGCGTCTTGGCGTGGGCATCTTTGAGTTCATCTTGTTAGGGACTCTGTGTATCCTGGACTTATATGTCTATTTCCTTCACCAAGTTAGGGAAGTTTTCTGTCATTTTTTCTAGTAGGTTTTCAATTTCTTGTTCTTTCTCTTCTTTAGTACCCACCTAAGACAAATATTGGTATGCTTGAAGTTGTCTGAGACGATTCTTTCACTGTCTTTATATTTTAGATTCTTTCCTCTTTTTGCTGCCCTGATTGAATGTTTGCCACTTTCTAATCTTGCAAATCTCTGATTTGATCCTCTGCTTCATCTACGCCACTGTTTATTCCTTGTAATGTAGTCTTCATTTCAGTTAGTATATTCTTCATTTCTGATTGGTCCTTTTTTATGTTTTTTATCTGCTTTTATGTTTCCTATCTCTTTGTTGACGTTCTCACTAAGTTCATCTATTTTTCCCCTAAGTTCATTGAGTATCCTTATAACCAGCATTTAGAATTCTGCATCTCATAGATTGCTTGTCTGCATTCTGTTTAGTTCTTTTCTGGGAGTTTTGTTCTGTTCTTTCACTTGGGACCTTTCTTTGTCTCCTCATTTTGGCAGACTTTCTCCGTTTGTTTCTGTGTGTTAGGTAGAGCTGCTACATTTTCCAGGCTTGGTAGACTAGCCTAGTAGGTGTTCTGTAGGGTCCAGTGACACAGTTCCGTGATCACCCAAGCTAGGCACTTGAGATATGCAGCCCCTTTGGGCTGTGTACACCTTCTGTTATAACTGAGCCTTGATTACTGTTGGCACATCAGTAGGAGGGATTTACCCCCCAACCTGATTAGCTACAAAGACTGGCTGTGACCACCATTCACCAATCTGCAGCCCCCATGGAGACTGTGGGCTCAGCTGTGCCGGGGCCCACCCCACAGAGCAGGACTGACTTCAGCAGGGCTCTGGTGCCAACTGAGTCTGCTCCTTGAGTGTACTGCTTATGGAGGTGGTTGTATGGTGGTGCTTTGACATGAACTGAAGTTGGGGGTGCTGGCTCTGGGGCCTCCCAGGACGTGCAGGCCAAGGTCATCTGCTGCCTGTGTTCTTTCCAGGGCACCACACATGAGCTAGCTGCAGGTGGCTTCTACTTGTGCTAGGTTCAGAGGTGCACTGGCGATGCCAAGCTGCAAACCAAAGCCAGCTGCTGCTAGTGCCAGGCCAAAGGCCAGTGAGCAAGAGGTACCGGGCACACTGAGGCCAGATTCTGCTTGTTTGAGAGATTTTAGGAAAATCTGAAGCATGAACCAAGACAGCCACTGGAAACAGCTCTGAAAGTTGGGTGGGGTGAGGCCTCAAGGAATCACCAGGAAGGAGGGAGGGTTAGCCATGTTGATGGAGTCTTAGATATGGTGCCTTCCTGATGGCTTTTGGGTGGGAGGGCTGAGAAAGGGAAGATGGGTCTCTGCCGGCTCTTCTGTCTGGGAGAAAGCTTCCTCCCCCCAACCCCACTCCCTTTCTCTTGCCTTGATGCCAGACAACTCAGTTCCTATCTGTATGTCTCTGGTGTCTTTGAAGCTATTGCCACAGCACTGGCACTCACAGGGAGTGTGATAGAGTAAATCCGTATGCGAGCCCTTTAAAAGGAACTAGCGGGACTCCAACGCCCCTCTGCTTCCTTCAGCGTCAATCCCTGCTGGTTTTTATAGCCAGAAGTTATGGGGACCACCTCTCCCTGGCACTGGAACGCTGGGCTGAGGGGCCTGGTGTGGGGCTGGGACCCGTTGCTCCTCAGAGGGACCACTTGCAGCTGAGATAGCACTCTTAATTTTTATTTATCACATGTGACTGTAGGACCAGCCCATTTCTCCTCTCCACCCCTCCTACCAGTTGTGATGTGGCTTCTTTAATTCCCTAGGTCCTTGGTGGCGAACTTTTTTATAAAAACCCACACACTTTTGCAGTGCTGGTCAACCTGGTCCCTCCCGCCCACTAGTAGGCATTCCAGCTTTCATTGTGGGCTGTGGCGTAGGTGATTGCGGGTTGACCAGCACTGCAAAAATGGGCGGTTTTTATAAAAAGGTTCGCCATCATGGCCCTAGGTGTAGGACTTCCATTCAACCAGTTTTCAGGCTGTCCTGAGTGGTAGTTTTCCTTTTTCTTTTTAAAATTTTTTATTTATAGATTGATTTTAGAGATTTTAGAGAGAGAGAAGAGGGGTGAGAGAGGGAGAAATGCTGATTTTTTGTTCCCTTATTTATATATTCATTGGTTGATTCTTGTCTGTGCTCTGACTGACCGGGATTGAACCTACAACCTTGGCATATCTGGACCACGTTCTAACTGAGCTACCCCACCAGGGCTGAATGGTGGTTTTTCTGTAATTTAGCTGTAATTTTGATGTGGTTGTGGAAAGAGGTGAATACCACATTTACCTACTCCGCCATCTGGACCAGATGTCCTAATTTTTTTTTTACACATTGTCTCTGGGTTATACTTCATGGCATCAACTGAAACCTTTTTTTTTTTTTTTTCGGTTTTTTTGTTTGTTTTTTGAGCACCCTTTAGATGTCCTAGAAACATTTTCTAATTGAACATATCTAAAAATGACCTTGTAATCATTTTGTACATATATTTTTTTCTTCATTCTCTATGCCCATATGGGCAACACTGTTTATTCCTTAATCACTAATTAATTAATTAATTAAACATTTATTAAGTTCCTACTATCGTGAGAATATAGTAGTGTAGTAAGCAAATTAACAAATTCTTACCCCTCAGGGAACATAGTTCTTATGGAAGAGACAAATTATATTGTCTGTCTGATACTGATAAGTTCTATTGGAAAAAGTAAAGCAGGAAAGGGGAGTGAGGAGAGCCAAGAGAAAGAGAAAAATTTGAGTTCTGAGTTAGCTACTTGGGGAGGTCATCACTGAAGAAGTGCCATTGGAGCAAAGATCTAGGTAGGTGAGGGCCATGTATGTGGCTATATGGAGGAAGATTATTTCAGGGTGATGAAATGGAAACAACCTGCATACTATACGGCAGTAGTATGCCTGGCATTTTGGAAAAACAGTGAGGTGGCCATTGTGCCTGGTTTGTGTGAGGAGGGCAGCAATAGGAGAGAGGTCTAACAGTTAAAGGGACATAATATTGGTCACATTTACCCATTTTCTTAAAAATTGCAAACTGTCCCTTACTATTTCATTTGTCATTCTCCTTTTCTTTCGCCCCCTTATAGCTGATAAGTTACCAGGTTTTCTTGATTTTAGCTCCTACATTACTCTACTGTCTATCCAAAGCCTTTACCTTAGATCAGGCCTTTATCCCTGGTCACTCAACTCATCTGCTGCTGGTCTCACCCCTTATTTTCACCACTTATGCAGGAGATATTTTTGAACAACTTCTGTGTTCCAGGCCCTACACTAGGTATTGTGGATATAATGGTGATCAAGCTAGACATGATTATTGTTCTTAGAAAATTTGCAGTAACTTGTGAGAATATCATAGTCAGTTGGTAATACAACAGTGTAATAAGTGCTGTGAGGGAAGTACCAGCTGTCTTAGTAGCACGTGGCAGATAGGAAGTACGGATTTAAGAGAGAGGGTTAGCACAAGCTTTCTAGGAGAAATTATATCTCTGTTAAGATCTAAAAGATCAGAGGAAGTTAGACACTCAAGGAGAAAGGAATGAAGTTCCAAGTAAAGGGATCACTTGTGCAAGTGCCCAGAAAAGAGGACTGAATGCCAAATAGTGGACAGAGGAGAGTGGCTCAAGATCAAGCTGGAGAGAGGTCCAAAGGACTTCTAATGGTATCTTCAGGTCTTATTAAAATGTTCAGTCCATCCATTTGTCACCAAAATGATCATTTTAAAACTTTAATATAATAATTTCTCTCCCAGAATTAAACCCACCAATGATTCCGTATTGGCTTTAGGTTAAATTTCAGCTCTATAACATAGCATATGAAGTTCTTTAATTCGACTTTTGCCTTTTCAGTGGCAGACCCCACTGGCCCTACCCTTACCTTCAGATACTTTCTGTACAGAACCAATTATAACTGCCTCCAGAAGGGAGGAACTTTAAGTCTCCAGGCCTTAGTAAATACCTAGAATGCTCTTTGGCCTTTGCCAATCTTATGAATTCATTTTTGTCCTTCAGATTTACTCTCCGATGCTATTGTTTCTAGGAATCTTTCTCTGAAAATGCAAACAAAGCTAATTATTTCCTCATGTCTACCACTTTAGCTCTGTGTGATCTTTTCACTGCAGTTATCTCAATCTAGAATATTTTGTTTATATGTTAAACTTCAGTATATTTGAGGGTCTGTGATTTTTTTTTTTTTTTTTTTACAAAGAGAGGGATAGATAGGGACAGACAGACAGGAAGGGAGAGAGATGAGAAGCATCAATTCTTCATTGCAGCACCTTAGTTGTTCATTGATTGCTTTCTCTTATGTGCCTTGACCAGGGGGCTACAGCACACCGAGTAACCCCTTGCTCAAGCCAATAACCTTGGGCTCAAGCTGGTGAGCTTTGCTCAAACCGATGAACCCTCAATCAAGCTGGTGTCCTCAGGGTTTCAACCTGGGTCCTCCACGTCCCAGTCCGATGCTTTATCCACTGCGCCACTGCCTGGTCAGGCTGAGGGTCTATGATATTTTTGTGGGTTTTTCTTTTTCTTTTTTTCTTTCTTTCTTGGTTTGTATCTCCTTAGCTTCTAACATAGTACTTGGCATTCAGCTGTACTTAATATATGATTAGTGAGTTTATTAATATAAAGGAAGGCTCAGTTATTTGGCCAAATGTATGAGATTTATAGGAACAAATTAGTGTTAATTTATAGTTCATTTAAATTATCACACTACCAAATTGTGATAGTGCTCAGTACATCTTAGCAAAGGAATCACAGACTTTTCAGATTGTCCCATTCAATGAGATCTGATGTAGGAATCTAAGCTGCATCTTTTTAATTGCATTTTTAACTTAGTATTATCTTTAGTTCTTTCCAAACTTTGCAAGAATTTTCTTCTCATACTTTGTTCATTATTGTTTTTATAATTTTAGAATTCCTTCATTTTCGGTCACAGAGTAATATGATCACCATAAAATGTTTAAATCATTTTGTAAATTAATATTACTTGAATAAAAATATTTGTTCATTTTCATTTTCTTATAATATGCATTAAATTTTCCATTTCTGGTTACTGTATTTTAAAATCCTAGTGTTTTACAATAGGCAATGATTTCACCAATATGGGTATATAAGTGCCCCAAACACAAAACAGCCTTCCTGGCACTTGCAGAGACCTTGGAACAGTCTCAGGCTTATCCTCATTTAGCCCAAGGCTGGGTGTCCCTTCCATGGAGGCCTGCAGAGCATCCACCATAAAAACTACTGCAAATGCCTCATAGAATAACATCTTAGAATTGTCACTCTGGACAGTCCTGAAAAGAGAAACACAAATGGCAAGTAAATACTTTTAAAAATTAAAACCTTACTAGTGATCACTGAAAATGAAGAAAGATAGGGTTTTTTTAAACCTTTCTCATTGTAAGTGTTTTTATTTTTTTAATAGTAATATATTTGGAAAAAAATGTGCTATGAAATGTGTTCTCTCTACTACGATGAAAGTGTAAATTGGTATAACCTTTTTAAAAAGTGGTGTAACAATGTATTGAAACCTTAAATATTCATACTCATTAATACCTCAGAATATTTCTGAATGCAATGTTTCAGAAGCAGAGGGGACAGTTGCACAACACTGTAAATTTACTAAATGCCACTGAATAGATTAAAAGGGTTAATTTTGTGTTTTGTGAATTTCACCTCTATTAAATTATTTTTTTAAATATTTATTCTAAGGAAGTAATATACAAATGTTAATCAATAAGGATGGTCAGTCCAGCATTATTTATAACAGAAAAAAATTATATGCAATGGCAATGTTTAATAAAAAGGGAGCGATTATGTATGATACATCTGTGTGCTAGACTACTCTGCAGCCATTGCAATAATATTTGCAAAGGATTTTTAATGAAATAGGGGAATGCTCATGAGAATATATCATATGAAGAACACTGAACACAAAATTAAACAGTTGGATAGTTTTTTTAAAAAAACAAGCATATATAGAAAAAAGTGGAAGAATATTCTAAGTGTTCCTTGTGTTCGTTTAAGCACATAAAGCCTTCGTCCCAAGGGTTTAAATGGCAGGTTTTCCAACTGGCTTTCTTACAATTGTCTCAAAGACTTTCAGCTATGAGGGCTCTGATTTTGTCAGTGGTCTGTTCCATCATGGTATAAAGAGACAGGAAATAAAATGTTAACATGCTGAATTTGGAAGTTATACTTGGCAATTTATATTGTCTTTATGTTGTAAATGGTTAAATAGGATTTGAGGGACCAGCTTGGTATATTATATTTATTGAACATATTTACCATGTGCTAAGTCATATGCTAGGTACATTCACATGCATCATCTCATATAATCTTCACAAAAACTTTATAAAGTAAAAACTGTTTATATACCCACTTTACACATAGAAAAACAGAAAATTCAATGACTATCTGGCTTACACAGGTATAAATTGAGTGTCAAACACCTGTACCCAAATCTTCTTTTTCTACTACACATAACATAGCTTTTTTTCTGTGCTATGCTGGATATCACCACCGCAGTGCCTCAAATATAAGTCCTCAGTTTGCAAACAAATTGTGTTCTAAATGTGTTTCTAAACTAGCCATGTATATATGTAATGACTTTTCTCAGGATAGCATTAAATTCATTAAGATTCAAGTCTCAAGAGTGTTTCACAGGCCTGAATTGGCAAACACTCAATACTTATAATGCCACTCCCATGAAAATTGTTAATATTTATGGAAATTTTCCATGTGCCAAGCACCATTAAAAATTCTGCATATAGTAATCTTTTTAATTATTTTCATAACCCTAGTAAAGACAAGTATTATCCATGTTTTCATATCAGAAAGCTGAAGCACAAGGTCACACAGTAACTAATACCAAAGCCAAGATTTGAATCCAGGTAGCCTCATCTCAGCCTTCATATCCTTTTTAACCCTGTCTTCCAGGCAGCCACTGAATAATCCTAATTGTTGATCAAGAAGAAATTTGTTTAAAATTTGTTCCAAAAAGTGTGTAATGTACAACAGGTGTCATACTTGGCTACATATCAAAAACATCTGTGGGCTTTTCTATACATACAGAGGCCCGATCCAACTGTGGACAGAATGAATCGGTTTTCCAGGGTAGGTTATGCATATCTGTATTAAGATATTTCATACATGATTTTGATGTACAGTTATCCCCTGTGTGCGTGGAGCAAATGGTATTGTCATGATAGCTAGGTTCTTGTATCCAGAAGATTTTAATACAACATTTATAAAAATGTTAAGCAAGGTAGTACTGCTTATTGATTGGTAGTGTGGGCTCTGGAGCTAGACTTTCTGACTGCAGTTTATTAACTTTGTTACTTTGAGCATGTGGCTTAATTTGTCTAAAATTTAGGTTTTTTGATGCATAAAATGGGTAAATTTTAAGTTGCACATATGTTTTTTGTGAGGATCAGGAGAATAGATACAAATAAAGCAAATTAGCACAGTGCCTGACACACAGTAACTCCCCAAAGTTTAAGGTAGTTTGTGTAAATGTATAATGTGAATAGTGTAGTCTTTATATGCCATAGAAAGCAACTACCAATCTTGGGATCAGGTGAGTAGGCTTCCTAGAGGTGATGGCCTTTTCAAAGGTTATATGTCAGGAAGGTTAATATGACAGGAAACTGTAAAGTGGGATCATTCCAAGACATTGGGTGTATTCTAGGAGATGTCTTTGATAAGAATAAGCAGAAGGAGTTTGAGGTTTTTGTTGCAAGTTATAATTAGTGATAGACATAGGTCTAAGCTCCTTAGTATTGGATCTCAGTTTGTCGTATATTAATTTGTGTTATATCACTATTCTGTATACCTGAAACTAATACAAAATAATATTGAAATTAAACTGTAATTTATAAAATTCTTTAAAAGAAAGAATGAAAAGTAGCTATTTTCTCTTTCCTGTGCCTCTGCTTTTATGGTGATTTGTGTGTATTTGATGTCCCCAACTCCTTGTTTCTCTTAAAATGCCCAAGAGTACCTAAAATCTGTCTTGCACATGGTAGAGCTTCAAAATATTACCATATTGAATTAAAGAAGAAGACCAATTGTCTTTTTTTTCTCCCCCAGTTATCTTCTTTAATGTTAGTTTAATAGAGGAACTATTATGTATATATAATACAAAAAATATGGAAGTCTTAATAACAAAGATAAATCCAATTATTTACATGCATTGGTATCTATATTGGAGTTAAGAAATTTTTGTATCTTTAAGAGCCTGGTTTTATTAACAACACAGGAAATGCATTTCGCAGGTGCGCATTTGTTATTTTTTCAGATATAGTTCATTCATAAAATGTAAATTCTAGTGTTAAACTAGTGTTACCTCTTTATTCCCTAGTTTGTTTAGAGAAGTAAGCAATACCATATCTCTATCTTCAAAGCAAGAAAGAGGGAGGAAAGAAAGGAAAATAGGAAGGAGGTGATTAGAATGGAGAATTTAAAATGTATATCATGTGTAATTTTGTCCCCTCACAAGATCTTATAGTGGCAGGCTTGGAAGTAGAGGACCTGGAGTGTCAGCTTCTCAGTAACCTACAATCACCACATTTACTCAGAAAACCAAAGTGTGTGCTGATCAGGATAATACTGTGCCAGTGAAACTGAGCTGTGGTAGAGTTCAACTTCCTTCTCTTTGTCCTTTTCCCATTATATCAGTAGTTTCAGAGACATATGGATTTGAATATTGACCGACATACTTGAAACTTTACCCTGTAGCCCAATTGAGAGGCATGTCAGCCTTTTTTCACAATAATGTAGAATTTGTTATATCATAAGATCCGAAAGCATTTACAGGATAAAAGCCAGGCTTGTAAACATTGCTATATTGGACACTATTTGTGTATAATGTTATATGGATACACTCTGTTTTTTCCCAGGAGGAAACTCTGGTTTGATTTCTAATTAATAAATGTTTCATTAAAAAGATGTGTTTGAAATGGATTTTATAGGTGTTTTAGCAAAGTGCTAACTAACACTTAGGAGAAATTTGATACTTTATTATATATATTTTTTCCTCCATTTCTGTATTTAATATATAATATATCTTCCAATTGTTATAATATGCAGTATGATCAAAATTGGGTATTATATTAATATAACTTATGGAAGTGAATTTGATCTGATTTGAATTAAATTCCCTTTGGAAATGAATATGTTGGGAACTAGAAACATCTGTGTTCTTAGTCATCATACTAGCTATCCCATAGACTTTCTGCATTACTCCATTAAAGAGGACATAACTGAAACCCCCAAACCCCAAGTTATACTATTTTTGGGAATTGGCAATACATTTTCATCATCAAAAACCATATTGTTAGTAGGAATAGATTCCTAAGACAGTGTTCTTAGACATCATCCTAGTCACCTATGAAAAGGGAGGCCTTGTCTGACTGTGGATGATTGTTGATAACTACATCACTGGAAATGAGATGAATCCACTGAAAAGGGAATTCCAGAAGGAATTTCCATGTTACAACATTGCTGAGCCTCCACACAGTTTCTAGTCTGTAATGATATTTTGAAAAAAAGTACTAAGCTGCTAAAGCAGGTTTTATATATTAATGTTACTGTACCATCATCACAATTATATGTAAAAACATTCATTTCCTACAACACTTTCTTAATCTCAAACTTTTCCTACTCATTATTTTCTTTTGTTCCAATTTCCTCACTTATTTCCATTTTAATATAAAGTTTGGGGCAAAGTAGGTTTACAGTTGTTCATATGGAAAATACCATAATACAATAATTAATAAATAATAATACAAGAATAAACTCTGTTTCACATACTCACAACTATAAAACTATCTTTGTCCCACCCTGTATGCTATTGGTATATTATAAGCTACCACAATCACTTTGTCAAGAAACAGACATATACGGCTCACAAAAATTAGGGGATATTTATCACTTTATATTCATTTTGAAATATCCCCTAATACAATGGTCCCCAACCTTTTTGGGCCACAGACCAGTTTAATGTCAGAAAATATTTTCACGGACCGGCCTTTAGGGTGGGATGTATAAATATATCATGTGACCGAGCCAAGTGTCAAGAGCAGCGGTTCTCAACCTGTGGGTCACGACCCACAGGTTGAGAACCGCTGGTCAAGAGTGAGTCTTAGACGGTGTAACAGAGGGAATCTGGTCATTTTTTAAAAATAAAACATCGTTCAGACTTAAATATAAATAAAACGGAAATAATGTAAGTTATTTATTCTTTCTCTGCGGACCGGTACTGGTCCGCGGCCCGGGGGTTGGGGACCACTGCCCTAATATATGTGAGTAGTATACATAAGTAAATAAATCTAAAATGGGATCTTAATTTTGACACTAAGCCATTATCAGAAGTAAAACAAAGCAATGTGGAAAGATGGAATAAAGTACTAGACTTGAGTTCAAGTTCTAGCTCTGCAATTTTCCAATCCAGGCCAGAGCTTTGGCTTGTCCTGGTCTCTAAGTGTTCTCACCTGCTAAATGAGAACAGTGACACCTGTACCCTAAGGTTGTAATGGTGATTAAATCACTCTTGGGAAAGTAGATGGCATAAACTAAAAACTTTGTAAAATGTTAGTTGAATCCAGATCGAATTTTCACAGATTGGGAAAAAATATTTCGATCTTGTCTCTTTACAACCCATAATTCCTGTAACTAAAATGTTATGGATTGTCACGTTGACGAGAAATGTGAGTGTAGGAATTATGGATTCTGAGCACCAGCACTGTGAAGCCCTAAGGAATGCTGCATTAGTACTGTGGCCATGGAGCTTCCTCTGAAGAGAGAGGGAAGCTTATTTCTTGAGCCTCGATGTTACCTCTATGCCAGTAGACATAGCAAGAGGAAGATATTCTTTCAGTCTCCAAAGCAGGAACCTAAAATACATTCTCTTATAGAAGTAGTGCTATAAATAGGATTAATTTGGCATAGTTTCCTCCTAAAATCTACTTTATCCTTAATATAATTAGCTATACATCTATGAGAATACATATACCTATACTCACCATATTTCTTATTGCAAATAGGTCTAGACCTCCCTCAGATGGATCTAGACTTAGTGTAGGGAGACCTGTCATTCCATGTTAGCCTTCATTCTGAGCAAGATTTTCAATGACTGGAACTCCCTTAAACCTGTTTCATGTCCTAGCTAAAAAACCCTGTACCCAGAGGTCTTGATAAAAAGTAATATTATAGGCCTTGGCCCATTGGCTCAGCAGTAGAGCGTCGGCCTAGCGTGCGGAGGACCCAGGTTCGATTCCCGGCCAGGGCACACAGGAGAAGCGCCCATTTGCTTCTCCACCCCTCTGCTGCGCTTTCCTCTCTGTCTCTCTCTTCCCCTCCCGCAGCCAAGGCTCCATTGGAGCAAAGATGGCCCGGGCGCTGGGGTTGGCTCCTTGGCCTCTGCCCCAGGCGCTAGAGTGGCTCTGGTCGCAACATGGCGACACCCAGGATGGGCAGAGCATCCCCCCCTGGTGGGCGTGCCGGGTGGATCCCGGTCGGGCGCATGCGGGAGTCTGTCTGACTGTCTCTCCCTGTTTCCAGCTTCAGAAAAATGAAAAAAAAAAAAAAAAAGTAATATTATATTGTTGCTTAAAACCTTTTATGTGTTGATAAACAGTTACTGGAACACTTTTCTCATATTGTTTATGTGTAGTTTTGGAGAGGAGTGTAAAACAATAGAGGAACGAAAAAGAAAAACTGGTTTGGTGTGCTGGGTTTATTTTTTAAAAGCTAGGTCATGTCCACTTTCCCCATTTTCCACAATTTGCTTAATTTCAGAAGGTACGAATTTTTTAAAATAACTCTGTCTTTGAGACTGGTGACTTGCTGTAAATTTAAAAATAATTACGGTAATTTAGTTGTATTTCATGTTAATAAATTGCTAGGAATAGTTAAGACATCATACTTAATATATAGCTAGCTAGATACAGCACTTTTCTCAGCTGTTTGAAAAATGATAAATTTTTTAAAAGGTTCAGATTCGAAATACACT
The DNA here is from genome assembly GCF_036850995.1 of Saccopteryx leptura. Classification (NCBI taxonomy): domain Eukaryota; kingdom Metazoa; phylum Chordata; class Mammalia; order Chiroptera; family Emballonuridae; genus Saccopteryx; species Saccopteryx leptura. The sequence continues at coordinate 32,663,293 of NC_089509.1, forward strand.
CATGTTGGGAGGTGGTACAATGCTAATAATACTTCCTACAAGTATTATTTATGTGAAGGTGTATTATGTTATGGAACTCAAATGAAAAGCTCTGCAGATTGCAAAAAGACTAAGTTAATAATATTTTGAAATTATTTGTGAAAAGGACATCTGAGGAAATGAGAAGATCTGGATCCCAGCCTTTTTCACTGCCTGTAACCTTTGGCAAGTCAACCATTTAGCTACATTTTCTCTTCAAAATGAAGGCAGTGTCTGAGGGATTGCTAATCCTTTTGGTTGTAAATTTCTTTTATTCTTATTGTGAAAGTTTAAGATGAAAAGAAACAAGTCATACTGTACATAAAATGAACGTTTTACTCAGAGTTATGAATAGTATAATATTATATTGCAAACTGATCTTTTTAAATTAAAAAATTCAATTCTTTATTTCTAAGTGTTGACTGCTTCATGTGCTATATTTTTGACCAGACTTCTTCATTTTGAGAAAGAAAATATTTTTCTTAAGTGAATATCTTATTCTTCTCATTTCCTACTACCTTTCCTCCACCTCCCAACATCAAAGTACCCTCCATGCATGCGCACTATAAAAGTCTAACTACCACGGAACCACAAAGTACAGTAATAACAAAGGCACCCTGACAAATTCTGGGATACCTACTTTCTGAAGTAAACAGAACAATACATGGCAAATATGTTGTGAAAATATAATTCAGAGGAATGTAAATACATGTGTCATTGTCCCAAATAGTTACAGAGCACAGTTAAGGGGAATTGTCATTACTTTTACACACACACGCTTTCTACATGTTTTCTCTGTTCTCTGCAAAAAATAATTACAACTACAAATCAGTCTCAACAGCTGCAAGGTCTTGGTACAGATATATACTTTACATACACTTAGCTCTTTTACTGCTATGTTTAGTTTTTGAAAGACCATTACTCTTTAATAAACCCACACTGGAAGCAGTATGTGACCAGCGATGCCCAATATGGTCCAAGGGCTTAGTCTCATTTAGCTGTCCAGTTGTCTGTAAGCTCTAACCCATAATGAGACATTGAGCAGAATAATTCATCAGACTGAGCATCTCACTGACCAGAGCATTTCTGGCATTATGATGAGGCCAGCACCTGGAATTGAGCTCTCTGGTTGGCAGCTATCGCCTGACCCCAAGAAACATAAATGCTGTACTTTGGGGGCTAAATTTCCTTTGCCAGAATGATCACTTTGTTGATTGGGGGTGGGGGTGGGGGCTAAATGGTTTTGCTAAGGAAACAGATAATGTGGTACTCTATCTCTGTATTCTTGTAGCCCCTTACCATTTTGTATACCTTCCAAAAGCCAGCAATTGCATCTGTGCCATAAGACGGCCTTTGAGCTGCTAGAAAGCACCAAGGTTGGAACTTAAGTGATAACAGACAAGCTTCAGCTTCCTTAGACAATTCTGACATGTGTATCTTACACCATTTGCCAGTGTCTCCCGTGGGATTAAATTTCAGTTGGCTTCTGTGATAGCTAGTTTACTAATGTACTCTCTATTAGCTACCTGCCCTCTCTTATCACCTTTCCACTGCTCTGCCACTTAATTCTGAACCTCCTAAATAAATTATGTACACTTTACTCAGGGTCTGCTTCCTTGGAAACCCCATTCAGAGCTGCCTAAATAACCCTAAGATGATAATCCTTCCCATTTTATACTGTTTTGATAAATTGTTTGGAATAAATGAACAGATATAAAGGTAATATTTTTTAATTTATTTGGGACTGAAAATATGTAGTATTATAGATCTTTTTCTTTGTACCCCAAAACTAAAAATCACTAGCCATAAAAGTCTAATAAAAATTAACAAAGTTATGTAATTAAAAGACTTTTATTTACATGGTCAAGTTTTTATTAAAATTCTAACCATAACTTTAAAATACTAAAATCAAGGCCCTGGATGGTTGGCTCAGTGGTAGAGCTTTGGCCTGGCGTGCAGGAGTCCCGGGTTCAATTCCCGGCCAGGGCATACAGAAGAAGCGCCTATCTGCTTCTCTACCCCTCCTCCTCTCCTTCCTCTCTGTCTCTCTCTTCCCCTCCCGCAGCCAAGGCTCCATTGGAACAAAGTTGGCCCGGGCACTGAGGATGGCTCTGTGGCCTCTCCCTCAGGCGCTAGAGTGGCTCTGGTTGCAACAGAGCAACACCCCAGATAGGCAGAGTATCGCCCCCTGGTGGGCAAGATGGGTGAATCCCAGTCGGGCGCATGCGGGAGTCTGTCTGCCTGCCTCCCCGTTTCCAACTTTGGAAAGATACAAAAAAAAAAAAATACTAAAATCAATATAAACAGTAAACTCCTAACATTGGAATAAAGGAAAAAGTGCATTTTAATCCAAAAACTGAATATAATTCTAACAAAAAATATACTGAGGTCTTTAGTCTAAACTAAAACAATGAAGCCTTAATACCCTTAAAATGATCAAATATAAATGTTTAGGGGTACCAAAAAATGCTAAAGAATTGAAAACAAATAATAAAGCAATAAGACCCTAGGACACTAGACACTAATATTCAAAGACCTCAATATATACCAAGTAAACGAATAAAATACTTAACAGACACCTTGATAATAGAAGTGAAATATAATAAAATGCTCAATTGAAAATATTAAGAACAGTCTTAAAAAAATGAAAGCATTAGACAGAAACCATTTTAGCACATTGAAAACTAAATTTCAAAAGCCATCTTTTGAAGCCACAAATGAACACAGAGCATTCAGAGGAGCTTCAAGGGTAAAAAGAAGAACTAAGTCTGGTCTGAAGAAGATGGGAGTCAGATAGGGGCTGGGCTTAACCCCTTGAAACAAATATGCCCATTCTCTTGATCTGTAGGGAAAGTACCGGATAAGAGCCTGGTCATGTTGATGATCCATTTTGGAAAGCTCAGGCCAATACCAGTTGGCCTAAGGCCTATTTCTAAACTGTCTTAAAATGACACTTACTCTGGCGGGGCCTGTGGTTGCACAGTGGATAGAGCGGTGACCTGGAACACTGAGGTCACTGGTTTAAATCCCTGGGCTTGCCTGATCAAGGCACATACTACAAACAACAAGGAAGCAATGAAGCAACTATGAGTCAGTGCTTCTCCCTCACCACCATAAAATCAATAAAATCTTTTTTATTTTTTTATTGATTTAAATTTATTGTTTACATAGATTCAAGTGTCCCACCAAATAAATCCCTCCAATCCCTTGTTCCACTAAACATCTCCCTTGCCCCCTACCCCCAACGCCCTCCCCACTTCCCACGAGAATTTGCTTTTCTACTCTATAACGTTGTGTTATGTATATATAATTTCACCAATCTCTTCCTTTTCTCTGATCCCATCCTCTCATCCCCTTTCCCTCTGGTCCCTTTGATCCTGCCTTTGTCTCTTATTCCATTCCTCAGTTCACATTGTTCATTGGATTCCTCAAATGAGTGAGGTCATTTTTCTTCTCTGCCTGACTTATTTCACTTAACATAATAGTTTCCAGGTCCATCCATGTTGTCACAAAAGGTAAGATTTCCTCCTTTTTCATTACCCCATAGTATTCCGTTGTGTATTTGTACCACTGCTTTTTAATCTACTCGTCCACTGATAGAGACTTGGGCTGTTTCCATATCTTGACTATTGTGAACAATGCTGCCATAAACATGGAGGTACATTTCTTCTTTTGAATCAGTGCTATGGTGTTCTTAGAATATATTTCTAAAAGTGGGATGGCTGGGTCAAAAGTCAGTTCCATTTTTAATTTTTTGAGGAATCTCCATACTGTTTTCCACAGTGACTGCACCAGTCTGCATTCCCACCAGCAGTGCAGGACGGTTCTCTTTTCTCCACATCCTTGCCAGCAATTATTATGTGTTGTTTTGTTAATGAGTGCCATTCTTACTGGTGTGAGGTGATATCTCATTGTGGTTTTAACTTGTATTTCTCTAATGACTAGTGATGTTGAACATTTTTTCATATGCCTATTGGCCATCTGTATGTCCTCTTTGGAGAAGTGTCTATTCATTTCTTTTGCCCATTTTTTTTATTGGATTGTTTATCTCCCTAGTGTTGAGTCTTACAACTTCTTTATAAATTTTGGTAATTAACCCCTTATCAGACGTATTTATTTTGTTCATATTGTCTTTAGCTGTTTCCAAAAGCTTTTTAGTTTGATATAGTCCCATTTGTTCATCCTGTTCTTTATTTCACTTATCTGTAGAGGTAAATCAGCAAATATATTGCTGTGAGAGATGTCGGAGAGCTTACTGCCTATATTTTTTTCTAAGATGCTTATGGTTTCACCACTTACATTTAAGTCTTTATTCCATTTTGAGTTTATTTTTGTGAATGGTGTAAGTTGGTGGTCTAGTTTCATTTTTTTGCAGGTAGCTGTCCAGTATTTCCAACACCATTTGTTAGACTGTCTTTACTACATTGATTGCTCTTACCTCTTTTGTCAAATATAATTGTCCATAAAGGTGTGGGTTAATTTCTGGGTTCTCTGTTCTGTTTCACTGATCGATATGCTGTTCTTATGCCAGTGCCAAGCTGTTTTGAGTACAATGGCCTTGTAGTATAACTTGATATCAGATATGTGATACCTCTCACTTTCTTCTTCTTTTTCAATATTCCTGAGGCTATTCGTGGTTTGGGGGGGGGGGGGAGATTTGGTTCCATATAACTTTTTTGAATATTTGTTCTATATCCTTGTAGTATGTCATTGCTATTTTTATTGGAATTGCATTGAATTCGTAAATTGCTTTGGATAATATAGACATTTTAATGATGTTTATTCTTTCTAACCATGAGCACGGTATATACTTCAACTTTTTTGTATCTTCCTTGATTTTTTTTATAAATGTTTTAGAATTTTCTGAGTACAAGTCTTTAACCTTCTCGGTTAAATTTACTCCTAGGTACTTTATTTTTTTTGTTGCAATAGTGAAGGGGATTGTTTTCTTAATTTCTTTTTCAGACAATTCATTGTTGATGTATAAAAATGCCTCTGATTTCTGAATATTAATTTTATATCCTGCCACCTTGCTGAATTCATTTATCAGGTCCAGTACTTTTTTGACCGAGACTTTAGGGTTTTTTATGTACAGTATCATATCATCAGCAAATAATGATAGTTTTACTTCTTCTTTTCCAATTTGGATGCCTTTTATTTCTTCTTCTTGTCTGATTGCTATGGCTAGGACTTCCAGGACTATGTTGAATAAGAGTGGTGAAAGGGGGTACCCCGGCCTTGTTCCTGATCTTAAGGGGATTGCTTTTAATTTTTGCCCATTGAGTATGATGTTGGCTTTTGGTTTGTCATTGTTGGCCTTTATCATGTTGAGGTATGTTCCCTGTATTCCCACTTTGCTGAGAGTTTTGATCATAAATGGGTGCTGGATTTTATCAAATGCTTTTTCTGCATCTATTGAAATTATCATGTGGTTTTTCTCCTTTCTTTTGTTTATGTGATGAATCACATTGATTGATTTGCGAATATTGTACCAGCCTTGCCTCCCAATAATAAATCCCACTTGATCATGGTGTATGATTTTTTTCATATATTGCTGGCTCCGGATTGCTAATACTTTGTTGAGAATTTTAGCATCTAAATTCATCAGGGATATTGGCCTATCGTTTTCTTTCTTTGTATTGTCTTTGCCTGGTTTTGGAATCAAAATTATGCTCACCTTGTAAAGGAGTTTGGAAGTCTTCCCTCCTCTTGAATTTTGTGAAATAGCTTGCAAAGGATAGGAGTTAATTCTTCTTTGAACAGTTGGTAGAATTCTCCTGTGAAGCCATCAGGCCCGTGGCCTTTGTTTGTTGAGAGTGTTTTGATAATTGTTTTGATCTCATTTCTTGTAATTGGTATGTTTAGGTTTTCTGTTTCTACCAGATTGATTTTTGAAAGATTATATGTTTCAAGGAATTTGTCCATTTCACCTAGGTTGTCTATTTTTTTTTTTCTTTTTTTTTTTTTTTTTAATTTTTCTGAAGCTGGAAACAGGGAGAGACAGTCAGACAGACTCCCGCATGCGCCCGACCGGGATCCACCCGGCACGCCCACCATGGGGCAACGCTCTGCCCACCAGGGGGCGATGCTCTGCCCATCCTGGGCGTCGCCATGCCGCGACCAGAGCCACTCCAGCGCCTGAGGCAGAGGCCACAGAGCCATCCCCAGCGCCCGGGCCATCCCCGCTCCAATGGAGCCCTGGCTGCGGGAGGGTAAGAGAGAGACAGAGAGGAAAGCGCGGCGGAGGGGTGGAGAAGCAAATGGGCGCCTCTCCCACGCGCCCTGGCCGGGAATCGAACCCGGGTCCTCCACACGCCAGGCCGACGCTCCACCGCTGAGCCAACCGGCCAGGGCCAGTTGTCTAATTTTTTGGCATACAGTTCCTCATAGTATTTTCATACAATTATTTGTATTTCTGTTGTGTCAGTTGTTATTTCTCCTCTCTCATTTCTAATTTTATTTATTTGACTCTATTCTCTTTTTTTCCTAGTGAGTCTGGTTAAAGGTTCATCAATCTTATTAATCTTTTCAAAGTACCAGATCTTAGTTTCATTGATCCTCTGTATTTTTTTTAGTCTGTCATTTATTTCTGCTCTGATTTTTATTATTTCCTTCTTTCTACTTCCTCTGGGCTTTCCTTGCTGTTCTTTTTCTAGTTTTTTTTAGATGCAGGGTTAAGTTGTTTATTTGAACTTTTTCTAGCTGCTTAAAGTATGCCTATAATGCTATGAGCTTCTCTCTCAGGACTGCTTTTCCTGTCTCCCATAAATTTCAAGTTGTGTGTTCATTTTCATTTGTTTCAAGGAAATTTTTTATTTCTTCCTTGATCTCATTGTTAACCCATTCATTATTTAATAACATGCTATTTAGTTTCCAAGTGTTTGAGTGTTTTTCAGTTTTTCTGTTGTAGTTGGTTCCTACATTCTAGTTTCATGCCATTGTGATCAGAGAAGATGCTTGATATGATTTCAATCTTCTTAAATTTATTGAGACTCATTTTCTGACCTAATATGTGGTCTATCCTAGAGAATGTACCATGAGCACTTGAAAAGAATGTATATTCTGCTGCTTTAGGGTGAAAGGTTCTGAAGATATTTATTAAATTCAGTTGATCTATTGTGTCCTTTAAGGCTGCTGTTTCTTTGTTAATTTTCTTTCTTGAGGATCTATCCATTGATGTTAGTGGAGTATTCAAATCCCCTACTATTTTAGTATTGCTGTTGGTCTTGCCCTTTATGTTCATCAAAATCTGCTTTATATATTTAGGTGCTCCTATATTAGGCACATAGGTATTTATAATGGTAATATCTTCCTGTTGGATTGCTCCTCTTATCCATTTGTAGTGACCTTTTTTATCCATTACTATAGCCTTTGTTTTAAAGTCTATTTTGTCATATAAGTATTGCTACCCCAGCTCTTTTTTCATTTCCGTTTACATGAAATATTTTTTTCCATTCCTTCACTTTTAGTGTGTGTGTCTCTGTTGTTTTGAGGTGCGTCTCTTGTAGACAGCATATGTATGGGTCTTGTTTTCTTATCTACTTAGCTACCCTATGTGTTTTGATTGGAGCATTTAATCCATTTACATTTAAGATTATTATTGATATGTAGTTGTTTATTGCCATTTTATTCTTTAAATCTACATTTCTCTTTTTTCTAGATTTTTTCCCGTTTGTTCTGTTTATAACAGGCCTCTTAACATTTCTTGTAGCATTGGTTTGGTTGTAATGAATTCCTTGAGTTGTTTTGTTGTTTTTGTTTTTTTGTCTGGGAATTTTTTTATTGCTCCTTCAATTTTAAATGATAGCCTTGCTGGATAGAGAAGACATGTTTTTTGGCTGTTTTGCATTACTTTGAATATTTCTTGCCATTCCTTTCTGGCCTCGAATGTTTCTGTTGAGAAGTCAGATGTCATCCTTTGGGGGCTCCTCTGTAGGTAATTGACTGCTTTGCTCTTGCAGCTTTTAGTATTCTTTCTTTACCCCTTAATTTTGGTTTTTAATTATGATGTGTCTTGGTGTAGGCCCTTTTGTTTTATCCTTAATGGGAGTCTCTGTGCTTTTTGAGCTTTTGTGACTTTTTGCTTCATCAATTTAGGGTAGTTTTCAGCTATGATTTCTTCACTCAGGTTCTCTATCCTTGTTCTTTCCCTTCTCCTTTTGGAACCCCTATGATGTGGATGTTGTTTCTCTTCCTGTTGTCACAGAGCTCTCTTAGAGTTTCCTCAGACCGTTGAGCTTCTTTTATTTTTGCTTCTCTGCTTCCGTGCTTTCGTTTATCTTTTCCTCTAAATTGCTGATTCAATCCTCAGCTTCATCCAGCCTGCTTTTAATCCCTTCTATTGTGATCTTCAGTTCTGATATTGTATTTGTCATTTTTGATTGGTTCCTTTTTTTATTATTTCAATGTTCATTTTGATGCTTGCTATCTCTTTATCTAGGTGCTCATTATGCCCATTCATTTTTGCTTTAAGATCTTTGAGCAATGTAACAATCATTATTTTAAATTCTGCATCTGATAATTTGGTTATTTCCAGCTCTTTCAGATCTTTTTCTGTAGTTATCTCGATTCATTTGGGTTGCATTTCTCTGTCTTTTCATTTTGTCCGTGTATAGACTCCTCCTTTGGGTGTGTTCTTTGTGTAGCTAGCTGAGTCTAGGGTTGGTGTTGTCTGCCTCTAGTTTCCAGTTGTGTTGTTTCTAGAACTTCTTGGTTAGCATCAGCTCCTGTTTGTAAACTGCTGTGGGCTATCTGTCTCCTCACTGTTCTTTTTGCTATTTTTACCTGTGTTTTCTATATCTTAACTGGGTCAGGTGTGAGGAGACCTTCCTTAAGATATTACTCTAAGAAAGATTGTTAGGTTCTGAACTGATATTCTCCATATCTGGTCTCTGGATGTGCCCTCCCTGGACCTTCTTGGCCAGAGCTTGGAGCAGACCATTGGGGGTTGCTGCCTATGACTGGCCCTTATCTACCTTTTTGGAGCAACTGGCGATCCAGATACTGTTGCTGCATCTGCCAAGCCCAAGTGCCATTGTTAACATCAATTGTACTCTTGGGCTAGCTTTTATCTACTTTTGGCCTGGAAGATGGTCATTTAAATGTTCATGTTTCCCTGATATCCGCTTTCTGCTGTCTCTTATTGGTGGCTTCCTCTTGGGCTCAGTACTATAAATCAAGGGTTAAGTAAGGTATTGGATGTGGCTTGCCCTTTAGCCTCAGGTGTTGTTCTATCCAGACTTTTTTATTTTATTTTTTATTTTTCTTTTTTTTCAGTCCTCAGAAAGGTGTGGTCACAGGAGTCCAATGGGTGTGGCTTCTGTGTTCCTGAGGTGTAGTCTGTCCGCAGGCCCCCCCACTGCTGCTGCTGTCTCAGGCGTTTCCAGTGCGTGCCCACTGCTGCAGCCTCTGCGACTTCTACGTCGCATCTGCAGGTGGAACTGCATGCACATGCCCACGCCTTTCACGTGACCAGCCCCTGGCCTCCACCCTGCCCCCCGCGGGCTGGACTGCGTTCCCACACTAGGCCTCAAGCCTTGGCCGTTCCTCTGGCCTCTGCCCTGTCCCCACTGGTGGGATTGCTTTGGCACGCCCAGGCTGCAAGCTTTGGCTGACCCCTGGCCTCCGCCTGTTCCGTCCCCATGGGCAGGACTGTGTTTGTGGACCTGGCTGCAAACCTCAGCCAGTTTCCCGGTTTCTACCTCACCCCAGCAGGTGGGACTGCATTTGCGTTCCCTGTCTCAGTTGCGGTTTGCCCCCAGCTTCCACGCCCCCCTGCGCCCCCCTGCCCCCTCCCCGTGGGTGGGACTGCATTCACACGCCCAGGCCGCAGCCACTGCCAGACCCCAGGCCTCTGCCCCCTTGACGGGACCAAGCTCGTGCATCCCGCTGCCGCCTGCCCTTTGACGAGCACTCAGCAGTGTGGGGGTGGCGATGTAGCTCAGACCTCAGCACTTAGTAATGTATCCCCGATGGGCTCCCTGTTTCTAAGTGACTCTTTGCTCTGGCTGCTGCAGGAGAGCTTCTGTTTGGCTGGTGACCTGCTTCCCTTTGCTGGTATTGTGGTTCCAGGAAAAATATTCACTTTAGAGTTGTGGAGTGCCTCAGCCCAGGTGTTAGGGTGGCTGTTCCTCAAAATGTTTCTCTGTATGCCTCCTAGATTACACTCTCTTCATGCTACTCCGGTCCTCTCAGCTCTCCCTGTTCCCAGAGCCCCAGGTGATTGGTTGTGAAAGAGGTTTTCTGCGCAGTCCCTTTAAGATGAATCCTGGGTCTGAGAAATATGTCTTTTTCTCACAAACAGTATCCTATATACTGTCTGTACACGTCTTCTAGGCTCCGGGGCTGCCGTCTGGTGCTCTGGTCCTGAGGCCCAGGACCCTCACCTCTCCAGGAAATCAACCCCGCTCTGTGAGTCCCTCCAGGTTGCTGCTTGCTCCCGGGAGCTGGGAGCCCTCTCTGCGTTTCTGCTTTTCCTACCAGTCTCAGTGTGGTTTCTTCAGTGATTGTTGTTTATAGATTCCTCTTGGTTTAGCCCAAAGTTGGTTTTTCCGGATGATTGTTCTTAAAATTAAGTTGTAATCCATTTTGGTTCTGGGAGGTGGAAGTTTGAACATCTGCCTACTCCTTTGCCATCTTGCCGTTTCCTCAATAAAATCTTTTTAAAAAAGGGATACTTACTCTAAAAGAAGAAGAAATGAAACCTATGACAAGGACCCCAGACTTCCTGCTGCATTTCCTCCCCTTTTAGTAAAAGCTGATAATAAATAAGAAAAAAAGAAGAAGAAATGTGGCCTTGGCTAGTTTTCGCAGTAGATAGAGCATCAGCCTAGCATGCATATGTCCCAGATTTGATCCATAGTCTGGGCACACATGAGGTGTGACCATCTGCTTCTCTTACCCTCTCTCTCCACCTTCTCTCTCTCTTCCCTCAGCCAGTGGTTTGATTGGTTTGACAATTGTCCCTGGGCACTGAGGATAGCTCAGTTGATTAGAGCATCGGTCCCAGGCCCTAGACAGAGGTTTCCGGGTGGATTCCAGTCAGGGCACTTGAGAATCTGTCTTTCTCCTCTCCTCTCACTTAAAAAAAAATGGTAACGCAGGAACTCTACTTGTGATAAAAAGTGGATGATAGAAGGATTTAAAGACTTTCTGTCCACTTTATATCTCCACAGGTCTAATCTAAACGTGCATTTCCTTGCACCATAGCATGCAAGATAAATTCCATATACTATTTTTCTTCTTTGACCAGTTTTGTTTACAACACAAGTTGAGAAACTACCTTGTTTTTTCCTTAATGTTTTGATTTTTATAAACCTCTATATGTTTTATGATTCAAATAACTCCAAAGACAATATAATATAGTAATTAGAAACACCGGCCCTGAAGTCGGAAATGCATGGAGGTCTGGTTCTGGCTCTGCCACGGACTGATGGCACCTCATCTACAGCACGTCACTTTACCTCTGCCTTGATCTCCTCGTTTGTTAAGTGGGCATGATAAGAGGATACTATTCCATAAGGTTGTTTGAAGACTAAATGACTTAAATGTAAAATTCTTAAAATAGTGCCTAGCATATATGAATGCTTAATAATTTTTTCATGTATAAGAATAGTACATTGTGGATGAAATGGGAATTTATAAAATTGTATACATACATAACTGCTTTTATGTAATGATCCATTCTACTGATTTAAAAACCAGGTGTTTGAACCATGACCCATTTGTGAGTAAAGGACTGTAGTTTTTGTTCATTTTTCTATGTAGTATTTACTATATTTCCATGTGCTAATAAACATGTATGTCATTTTGTGTAATCCACAATCACCCCTACTAGGTAGCTATTAATAACTCCATTTTATGTTAACAGTGAGTGTTTCTGGTTAGTGAGGGAATGTAACATCAGAGAATGTTAACATCTTTAGCAACCTTTGGACAGTTAAGGCTAAGAAAGCCCTGCTTTGTGGAAAGAGCTTGATACTGAAACAGTGTTTGTCAAATTGTGTTCCATAGAACCCCTGAATTCTGTATAAGTATCTTAGAAAGTCTCATAGTTAAGACTTCAACTATCATCGGTTAATCTCAGTTTTAACAGGAGCTGGACGGTTTCCGGAAAGGAGAAATAGATGGTCCCACAGGGAATAATTTTACTTATTTATTTATTTATTTATTTTAATGTGCCTTGACCGCAGGCCTTCAGCAGACCAAGTAACCCCTTGCTTGAGCCAGCGACGTTGGGCTCAAGCAGGTGAGCTTTTTGCTCATACCAGATGAGCCCTCGCTCAAGCTGGTGACCTCGGGGTCTCAAACCCGGGTCTTCTGCATCCCAGTCTGACACTCTATCCACTGTGCCACCGCTTGGTCAGGCCGGGAATAATTTTCATCAAATGGGTGGGAATTAAAACCCCTCAGGGAGATCTGAACTTTCTCAAAAAGCATGCTATCATCTATATAACAGACATAGGGAATGTAACATCAGAGAATGTAACATCTTTAGCAACCTTTGGACAGTTAAGGCTAAGAAAGCCCTGCTTTGTGGAAAGAGCTTGATACTGAAACAGTGTTTGTCAAATTGTGTTCCATAGAACCCCCAAATTCTGTATAAGTATTTTAGAAAGTCCATAAGCCTCTCATAGTTAAGACTTCAACTGTCATCGGTTAATCTCAGTTTCAAATGTTTATCAAAAATGTGTTCTTTGATTAACTTTATAATAAGTAAATATTAGATATTATAAAGCTAAATGTATAAAATAAAGACATGCTGATAAAAAAACAACAACAACTCTATTTTCAAAAAGGAAGTTGAAATTTCAGCAAAGTCCAGTGGTTTACCCAGGTAGTAGAGCTGCTATAATATAGTTTAACTTAAAGCTTCCACTACTGTTCATGTCTCATAAAGAAGAGAGGTTCAAAATATGTAACATAGTCACCAACCAATCAGAGTGGATGCCAGGGTCTTGGAGGCCCCTGCAGTGCCAGATGTTATCTCATTAGGGGTTAGAATTTGAAGTCTTGGTTGGGGAGAGGGTCCTAGAAAAGAGGGCATGTGGAGAGGTTGGAGCAGTAGCCATTTTCCAACAAGCATGGAGGTCTTTTTAGTATTTTGACAACTGGTATAGCCACACTCTTCATATTGACCAAACATTAGATATATCAAAATAGGTAACTATGATGTACCTAATCTTATAATTAGATATATAAACTTTAAAATACTGTATCAATTTTTGTCTTTATGTTTTTTTGTTTGGGTTTTTTTTAAAACTCATTTTAGGATCAGACATACATGAGACTTCCTTGAGATTTCTGATAAACCATTATTAAGTAAATATCTGGTCCTTTTTTAGTTACATTGATTAATCGACCAATTGCCAGTTAATATAGATTGCTTTTATTTGCGGTCAACCTTTTTTTTTTTTTTTTAATTATGAACTTGCAGTAATTTGGTGAAGAAAGCTCACACCATACATACTTTGGCCAAACAAATCACAGTAAGTTGTTGTAAATACCATAAGGACTTGGTTAGTTGATATTTTTCTAAATGAATTTGCTGTCATTTATAACATTCCTCGTGTTACATCTTTGCTATGCACATCTAAGAAGAATAAAACAATGCTGAGTTTTATCTAATAGTTTACATATTATATATTCAAATTTGTTAAAAACCTAATCTCTTAACTTTATAATCTTGTAGCAACAAAAATCACTGACAGTATTTATTTCTCTTTCACCTTTTCTGTGTGGTAAAATTATTTGAAATACAGATTTAAGCATTGAATACATTTGTTTTTGTTTTGTATTGCACTATTTCATGAAATTAAATATGTTAACTCTAGAATGCTTTTAATTGGAACTGTATGTAATTATCAACATTTAGCCATTTTTGAACAATGAAAAGAACAGTTTTACCAGGTTCAATCTAAGAGAGGCACCTATTGCCAACATGTTGACTATTTTCAGATAATCTGTATTATTTTCTATATGAATGAACTGAATATTTTATTTTTTGCTTCATTTGCTCTCTGTTGCAACCATCCAATCAATAGATATTTTAAAATATTTTATATTTATTTTTTACTGACCATGAGCCCATCATACTGTTTTACTTCCACATATTGATTTGTAGTTTACCATACTGAGTTAAAATTTGTATTATATATATATATATATATATTTATATAAGGTACAGTTGATTATATCTATATCTGCAGTGGTATCTGCAGCTGTATTCTTAGTGCTGAGGAACTATCACAAAATTCACACAGCATTATAAATACCAGCAATTTGGGGAGCATTTAATATTTTACTACTAATAAGTAGCATTTGAACCTATATGTAGGATTTGGTTTTAAGACTAATATATAGAGCACAATATTCTATAATGTTTTGGTTTGAATATGTAAGTAGTTATTTTTCTGCATAGTCATTCCAGTTCACTGTAAACAGAGAAAATGGAGCAAATTTCTGGAAATACTTCATATTTTATATGTATAGCTTTGAAGTTGTCACCTTTGAATGATCTAAAATGATATTCCATTTATTTTTTGTAAAACTCAAAAACGAAACTTGACAGGACAATCCTCTAACCCTGAAAAATCTCTAATAAACAAGAGTGACTCAGAAGCTTTTTTGGTTATACTCGTTCACATTCAGTTTTCATTTTTCCATCTCTCAGTTATCAAGTCAGTAATGACCCCATCTTTGTTTACTCCTGGAAGAAATTTATGTAATATAGACATTGTTTTCTATTTATAAGGATTTTAGTCTTACGTCAATGTGTTCTTTTGTCTAACAAAACTATATTATTTGGCAGGTTAGCATAGTATTGAGCTGTTCTTGGTAGGATTTGAAATATTGTTTTCTTCCAGTAAAAGGGAGCTATTTCCAGACATCATAAAATCAGGCATTACTGCTGGTTCACAGAATTTCTCACATAATATGTTGTTGAGGTTTTTTTCCATTATGAGAGCCTGCACCAAAAATATATAGAAAGTCTGAACCTTGTGTTTCCCTCAAATGCTGGCAGCTTTGATACTATAGTCACATTAACCTCCTTTTCAGACATCACTAAGGAGGATAATCCTATTATTCTGTGCATATCTTTGCATTTTCTCTCCTTGTCATTTTATTCTTTCAATGGGTTGACATATAAAGATTTCTCCACCTCCTTGCAATGGAGTTCTAATACCTCTCTCCCTACTATATTTTTGTTTTTATTGGAAATTATAGTAGATTTTAATTTGGTTATATAGGAAATGTTTATTATACTGTTTTTCTCTATTTTTTTCCGTTATGATGGTTGAATCTTGTCCTGAGATACAAGTACATGTTGCTTTTTTGTCAGTTATATCTATTTCCTTAGCTTAGGATAATACTTGGAGAATTTATGTTCATTAGGGAGGATTCTTCTTTTTGGACAAAGATTTGTTTTATTTTATATTTTGTTTGATAATTTGTAGTCACTTTGGGTGAAGTATGCATTGTATAAAAAGATAATAGTTTACATTATGCCATAAACATTAGAAGGAGGGTGTTTACATAAGTTTTATAACAAATTTTTTGTTTACCTATAAGCAGTTTAAATTGTGGTTTTAAAAATATGTAGCTACATTTTGAAGCTGTTTATTTTATGTGCAAAAGAGAAAATTTTAGTCTATATATATACATACTTTAAAACTGTTTATTTAAAATTTTTCAAAAGTTGATTTAAATATACTTCCCTTTAATTAGTTTTCTCTAAAATTTGTCTCAAACAGGTATTGATAGAGTCTGCTATATCTGATTAACCTTTTAAATTACATGATTTTATTTTGTTTTTATAAGAGGACATCTTTTAAAAAACACTTTTTTCCAATTTCTGATTCAGTGTTTTCTACTTAAGCTCCTACAATACTTAGTAATTTGTTCAGTTTAATACAATGGAATTGCTTTTTGACCTATTATCTTTGTTACTACCATGTAAATAAAGCATTATGGTTCATATTTAAGACCTGTATTTCTTTTTAGGCATTGAAGTAGATTTATGATAACTTCATGAAATCTATCTTTATATAAGTGTTTCTCTTTGGGATAATAGTGTCATATATGTCAGATGCCAAAAATTGCTATCGCAGCACCATTAAAATACTTCAAAATATGTGAAACTTCATTAACGCCTCCTAATTCTTGTGCATAAAGACAATACTCTCTCTCTCTCTCTCTCTCTCTCTCTCTCTCTATCACACACACACACACACACACACACACACACACACACACACACACTCAACAACAACAGAAACATTGTGTTGGGCTAAATTCCAATTCTTTTGCAACTTTTTATCTGTTGGCATGAATTTCATCATCAGTCCCAAGGTTTTTGTTTTATTTTTTTATATTGGCCCATCATTAGTTTATAGTTTATAGTATTTTCTTTGTTTTAACCTGGGGGGTTAGTTAAATGTATTGTGTAATAAATGTCTGGTACAGCTAATGCCTATATTTTGCCATATTGTGTTAGAATTTTAAAAAATTCATAATATCCTTTTAAATGTTTGTGACTTTCTGTTGCCTGGCTCCAAAGTAGGGCAGTACAAATTTGATATTTAACTTGGGAGTGCTTTATTTTTTTCAAAGCATTTTATTCCTGTTTACTCATAAAATTTCTTGTATATTCTAATCATAGAGTCATAGAAGCAGGGAGTTGGAAGAGACTTTCAAGGTCATCATGTTTCAGAGGGAATTTAAGCATACCCTTTGATGTTGAAATTCATTTTTTAATCCTCACTTTTGTCCAATAATTTCAACTACACTTTTATAGCAGAATACTGATTAATAAAATCAACATTAGCTGTAACCATCGCTTTTTTATCTTCTTTTTTTGTGTCTTTTGCCTCCTCCAAACTTTTTAGAATTGAAAAATAGTTTATTTTTAGCATTTTGGAAATTTAGGCAACTCCTGTTGGTTGTGATAAAGAAAAAAAGATGAATATGATGTTTTAGAAAAGACAATTTTGGCATTGTCAGTGGTAGTGATTTTTTTATTAGGAAGTCATAAAAAAATAAAGGAGAGGATATACTGCTAAAAATGTGTAACAGAGATTACTGAGTCAGGACTAAGAAAGACAGAACCTGAGAAGATATGAGGAAAGTAACATCTTCATAATACTACTCATAAATTTATATCAATGTGTGCATTTGAAGTGAGGCAAAGAGCAAGGTCATTTGTATATTTATTATTTCCAAAGGTAAAATAGCTTCATAAAATATATATAATAAAGCTATATAAAATAGTTTTACAGTGTATCTCTATACACTGCCACAGAGGACGTCCTTGAAAATTTTTAGTGTGTAGAAAGAAAAATGGAAGTAATTTCTTTAAAAAAAAAGTTTCAATGAATATAAATCTATTAACATAAACTCTTATATTCATATGATTTCAGTCTTCCAATACTATTTTTTTTTCTACAACATACTCATGTTTTCAACCTTGAGTTCTTAATCCAGTGGTTTTCTTTTTTCTTTTTTAAATTCATTTTAGAAAGGGGAAGGAGAGAGAGAGTAGAGAGTAGGAGCAGGAAGCATCAACTCCCATATATATATCTTTTTTTGTTGTTTTGGGGGGTTTTTGTTGTTTTTTTTGTATTTTTCCGAAGCTGGAAACGGGGAGAGACAGACAGACTCCCGCATGCGCCCGACCGGGATCCACCCAGCAAGCCCACCAGGGGCGATGCTCTGCCCTTCCGGGGCGTCGCTCTGCCGGCGACCAGAGCCACTCTAGCGCCTGGGGCAGAGGCCAAGGAACCATCCCCAGCGCCCAGGCCATCTTTGCTCCAATGGAGCCTTGGCTGCGGGAGGGGAAGAGAGAGACAGAGAGGAAGGAGGGGGGGTGGAGAAGCAAATGGGCGCTTCTCCTATGTGCCCTGGTCGGAAATCGAACCCGGGTCCCCCGCACGCCAGGCCGACGCTCTACCGCCGAGCCAACCGGCCAGGGCCCCATGTATACCTTGATCAGGCAAGCCCAGGGTTTTGAACTAGCAACCTTAGCATTCTAGGTTGATGCTTTATCCACTTCGCCACCACAGGTCAGGCCATAGTGGTTTTCAAGAACCTTATTTTTGCGTGGCGGGGGGAGACTAGGTAGAGTTAAAATAATAAACTCTGCCAACTCATTTTCTGTGTTCCAACCCTAATAGCTCATTAATTATCTGTCAACAAGCCCAGTTGGATAAGAAGATTAAAGTTGAATTTATTATTGCCAAAATGTATTGTGTGACCTGTGTTGGCACAGTGAATAAGTTGTGGACCTGGAACGCAGAGGACACCTGTTGGAAACCCCAGGCTTGCCTAGTCAGGGCACATGTGGGAAGCAATAAGAGCTAATGCTTTCTGCTCCCCACTCCACTTCTCTCTCTCTCTCTCTCTCTCTCTCTCACACACACACACACACACACAAATAAATAAATAAATAAATAAATAAATAAATAAATAAATAAAACCTTTCACAGAATGTATTATGCATGTTTTGGTACTATGTTTGGCAAAATATTGTACTTAATTCTTTGGCTCCAAAAAGATCAGCTCTTAAAGTGTTCGCTTATTAGTCTACCCAAAAATTACTCACTGGTATTCCCCCAAATAAAAGATGTAATTAAGGTGGTCTGTCAGAACCAAGTGGATTACTTATTTCACCTGAAGAGAACCCTGTAAACATCAGATTAACATTTTTAGAGAATACTGGTATGGTAAAAAAAAAGAGAGAGAGAGAGTAAGAAAGGATTGCTTCTTTTTCTTCTCTAATGAAGATAAATCATTTACTATTAATACCTTCAATAGCTTGGTTATTATCTATTTTCATAGAACTTTAGGTGCTTTGGACTTTAAGAATAGGTTTTTTTGTGTGGTTTTTTTTTTCATTTTTCCGAAGCTGGAAACGGGGAGGCAGTCAGACAGACTCCCGCATGCGCCCGACCGGGATCCACCTGGCATGCCCACAAGGGGGCGATGCTCTGCCCCTCTGGGGCCTCGCTCTGTTGCATCCAGAGCCATTCTAGCACCTGAGGCAGAGGCCACAGAGCCATCCCCAGCGCCCGGGCCATCTTTGCTCCAATGGAGCCTTGGCTGCAGGAAGGGAAGAGAGAGACAGAGAGGAAGGAGATGGGGAGGGGTGGAGAAGCAGATGGGCGCTTCTCCTTTGTGCCCTGGCCGGGAATCGAACCCAGGACTCCTGCACGCCAGGCCGATGCTCTACCGCTGAGCCAACCGGCCAGGGCCAAGAATAGTTTTTAACTGAACCACATTATCTGGACAAGTTTCAAGAGTGCTAAAGACAAGGCTTAATTTGTAAACAGGATCTAGAATTACCAGTGATTCTTCTGTATTTGAAAGTGACTTAGGCATACCCAATAAGCGACTGTGTTATACCGTTTACAAAGCACGCACACACACACACACACTAACTGCATTAAAACCATAAATAGGCTCTGGCTTGTTGACTCAACAGTAGAGCATTAGCCCGACATGTGGAAGTCTGGGGTTTGATTCCCGCTCAGGACACACAGGAGAAGCAACCATCTGCTTCTCCACCCCTCTTCTCACCTCTCTCTCTTTCCCTCCCACAGCCATGGAGCAAGTTGGCCCTGGGCGCTGAGGATGGCTCCATGGCCTCACCTGAGGTGCTAAAATAGCTTGGTTATTGAGCAACAGAGCAATGGCCCCAGAAGGGCAGAACATCAGCCCCAAATGGGTTGCCTTGTGGATTCCAGTCAGGGCACATGTGGAAGTCTGTCTTTTTGCCTCATTGCTTCTCACTTAAAAAAAAATTATAAATAAAATTTATGCAAAGTCCACTGAAACAGTAGTCTGGAATGAACTTAATACTGATCCTAACTGGTACTGAGGAATGACTTGAATATGCCCAGATTGAGATTATTGTTTGTGATAAAACAGTTGAGAAAACAAATCTTCCACGGATTGTGTAATTGGAGCTCTTACACAGAAGAAATTTGGAATCTTTAAAAAAGCAAACATAGGCTAAAAATATAACGCTTTGCATATTTGTTCCTGTTGAAATAAAATAATTTATGAGGTTTTATTTTATTTTATGGTTTCTTACTATGATTTGTTTTCATTAGCCATATTTGTGAATTAAAAAATTTTTTAAAGTCTCCAATCAGATCAGAATGAATAGGATCTTAAGGACTATGAAACTGCATACAGCTATGAAAGCAATCAACTGTAAAAGTTTTAGTTTGGATATAGTCACCTTAGCTCAGGGAAGTAGAAAGCATGCTTTGTTTCTATAAAAACTGCCATATTTTGCCTTGGCCGGATAGCTCAGTTGGTTAGAGCGTAATTCTGAAGCACAGAGTTTGCCAGTTCAATCCCTGGTCAGGGCACATATAGAAACAGATTGATGATCCTGTCTCTTTCTCTCTCTCTCCCTTTCTCTCTCTAAAATCAATAATGTAAACATTTAAAAAATGGTCGTGTTTTAAAATTAGAAGTACAGTGATATCTTAAGAAAGCGTAGTTTTTCATTTTAGAAAATTGGAAAAAAATGAGGTAAAACCATAAATTTTATATCCCAATATTGAATCATACTTTAAGGATCTTAATTGGAATAGGCTTATAGAATATTATATTCAGAAACAAGACTGAGGTTTTTAGGGTAAACCTTTAGTCTCATAGAGGACTTATTGTGTAAATTGTACAGAAGGTAAGTAGACCTAGATAAGGACTTAAAAATCATCTTTTTGTGAGGAAGAGAGTTGGAAGTGGCCCACCCTGCATTCTACTTTCATTGGGAAATCTTATAAACCTTGCAAAATAATGGAGAGTGTAAGGCAGAAATTTATGTGAGAGTTACTGGAGGTTTTAGTTTAATGGATAAGGGCCTTCAAGAATTATGATAGTTTATTATAGATTGCATAAGTTGAAACCCATCTGCCAGTTATTAGCTGTAAAACCTTGGGCAGGTTAGTCGGTCTGTTTCTCAATTTCCTTATCTTTAAAATATAGATGAAAATAGCACTTCTTAGGATTGTTATGAGGATGAAATTAATACTACTTAGAACTTAGTAATCAATAAATGTTAACACTAACATATTTAAAAAGGAAGAAGTTAGCAAATTAATATGGCAAATGTTGGTGATACTTAGCAATGTCTATTATCAAGAAGTTTGTATTTTTAATTATTAAAGGTAATATAGATTATAACATAGATTAAATTTTATTTATTAATTTTTTTTAAATTTTTAAATATTTTTATTTTTCTGAAGTGAGAAGCAGGGAGGCAGAGAGACAGATTCCTGCATGCACTTGACTGGGATTCACCCAGCAAGCCCATTAGGGGGCGATGCTCTGCCCATCTGGGGCATTGCTTTTTTGCAAACAGAGCCATTCTAGTGTCTGAGGGGGAGGCCATGGAGCCATCCTCAACAACCAGGCTAACTTCGCTCCAATGGAGCCTTGGCTGTGGGAAAGGAAGAGAGAGACAGAGAAAAAGGAGAGGGGGAAGGGTAAAGAAGCAGATAGGCACTTCTCTTGTGTGCCCTAGCCGGGAATCAAACCTGGGACTTCCATACACTGAGCCAATAAGCCAAGGCCTAGATTGAATTCTTTTGTGATGTGGAGTATTGTTTGATTTACAGTTACTGACTCTTATTAAAATATGTGGTTTTCCTAAGAAACACTGAACCATGTTCCCTATAACTTCTGTGTTAAGTATAAAAAGCCCAATTTATTGAAAAAAAAATGTTCATTCTTGTTAATTCAGTTGTTATCAATAATGGTAACTATTATGCTGTTACTCGCAGTTAATCCAAATTACCTAAATTATGCGACATTAAATGATGTGGCAGTCCTAATAAGAGATGAGAAAATTCATGCAGCGTAGGGAGATTACAATTTCTAAATCATTCATAGTTATAGAATACTAGAAAGCCCGGCGGTCATACGAAATGACCGCTGTTCTAGATATTATAAATTGTAATTAAGGCCCTGGCCGGTTGGCTCAGCGGTAGAGCGTCAGTCTGGCATGCGGGGGACCCGGGTTTGATTCCCGGCCAGGGCACATAGGAGAAGTGCCCATTTGCTTCTCCACCCCCCCTCCTTCCTCTCTGTCTCTCTCTTCCCCTCCCGCAGCCAAGTCTCCATTGGAGCAAAGATGGCCCGGGCGCTGAGGATGGCTCCTTGGCCTCTGCCCCAGGCGCTAGAGTGGCTCTGGTTGCAGCAGAGCGACATCCCGGAGGGGCAGAGCATCGCCCCCTGGTGGGCAGAGCGCCGCCCCTGGTGGGCGTGCCGGGTGGATCCCGGTCGGGCGCATGTGGGAGTCTGTCTGACTGTCTTTCCCCATTTCCAGCTTCAGAAAAATACAAAAAAAAAATTGTAATTAAAATGATTTGTGCAAAGGTGTCTGCTAATTCAAACTGAATTACCCAGGGCAGGCGGCGAGGATGCCCCTTTGCTTACTGCCCCACGGGGTTTCCCCTTCTACTTGCTTAATTGCTTAAAGTAGAATGTAATGAAGGAAACTACTGGTGGTACATTTCTTAAGAGCCACTGCTAGGCCCTGGCCGGTTGGCTCAGCGGTAGAGCATCGGCCTAGCGTGCGGAGGACCCGGGTTCGATTCCCGGCCAGGGCACACAGGAGAAGCGCCCATTTGCTTCTCCACCCCTCCGCCGCGCTTTCCTCTCTGTCTCTCTCTTCCCCTCCCGCAGCCAAGGCTCCATTGGAGCAAAGATGGCCCGGGCGCTGGGGATGGCTCTGTGGCCTCTGCCTCAGGCGCTAGAGTGGCTCTGGTCGCAACATGGTGACGCCCAGGATGGGCAGAGCATCGCCCCCTGGTGGGCAGAGCGTCGCCCCATGGTGGGCGTACCGGGTGGATCCCGGTCGGGCGCATGCGGGAGTCTGTCTGACTGTCTCTCCCCGTTTCCAACTTCAGAAAAATGAAAAAAAAAAAAAAAAAAAAAAAAAAAAGAGCCACTGCTAGCTCAATAAATAAAGGTGATTTAAATAATAAAATGTTAATTCACATGTCAAAGATCTCTTTGTACACAACATTTCTTGTGTAGATGTTTCCATCATTTTTAAGCTCACCTTGCAGAGGACCATCAATTATTTTTAATTTTACGTCCGTTCTTTCACGAACTCTTGAACAGGCAACATAAAGTTGACCGTGTCCAAATGCAGGCTCAGGTAAAAAAATGCCAACACGCTTAAGACTTGGCCCTGAGACTTATTGATGGTCATAGCAAAGTTTTACAGGAAATTGTCTACGTCTCAATTGAAATGGCAACCCTGTTTGAGATGGAACCAAATCAGTTCTTGGAATGACATGTATTTCACCTTTAGAGGAGCCAGTCAAAGACTTAGCTATTATAACATTATTTTTTAGTTGGAAAACCTCTATTCTTATACCATTGCAAAGACCCCTTCTGGTGTTAAGATTTCTTAACAGCATAATAATTGCTCCAATCTTTAACCTCAATTTGTGAGGTGGCATGCCAGAAGGGGGACTATTTGAATGCCATGGCAACTTCACCCCATTGGCTAGTACAGTTATGCAAGCAACCAATAAGCTATCGGCGACAAACAGACACTTAAGCTGCATATAATAAAGATACTGAAAAGAAAATCTGGTTTCCTGACCCTATCATTGTAAAATACTACAATTACTAGAAAGACCAACAAATAAAATCATCACATATTTATTAAATGCTTTTAGGCTAGGACTTGCTGGAAAATTATGATCTAATTCAGGGTTCAGGAACCTTTTTGGCTGAGAGAGCCATGAACGCTACATATTTTAAAATGTAATTCTGGAGAGCCATACAATGACCTGTGTATGTTACGCATTATCCAATAAAAATTTAGTGTTGTCCAGGAGGGCAGCTGTGATTGGCTCCAGCCACCCGCAACCATGAATATGAGCGGTAGGAAATGAATGGATTGTAATACATAAGAATGTTTTATATTTTTAACGTTATTATTTTTTTATTAAAGATTTGTCTGCAAGCCAGATGCAGCCATCAAAAGAGCCACATCTGGCTCATGAGCCATAGGTTCCCGACCCCTGATCTAATTGAAGGAATAAAACAAACATGCCAAATCTTAAATAATAACAAAAGATTGAATAAGGGACCACAAGTGAGTACCTGATTAATTAGCTAAGTAATTTTCAATAATCAATGTAGGAATCAGAAAAGAAAGTGAACTTTTAAGTGTCAAATTGATGGAAATTTCCTTCAAGGTGGAAGGAGTATTTGAGCCATGGTTTGGTTGACCAAGCGATGAGAGATAAACAGCAAAGGCAGCTGGGGCAGATAGTAGGCCAAGAGTCTTGCCAAAAGACATTGGGACTTAATTTCATAGCTTAAACCAGAGGCAGTTGTTGTACAGCTCATCCTGTAGATTTTAGAGGTGAATAGCTCCCTATTTGTGAAGCCATTTGAGAAACCCATGACTGTTTACCAGCTGTAACAAAGGTTACAGCACTAGGTCTGGGGAAATATCAACTCTAGTCATAAACTGAAGATTGATGTTAACTTAATGAAAAAAACCTAAAATCTTTAGCAGCATGATTAGGTAGGTAAACGAAAATGAGTATAATTGTCTTCAAAAGTTTAGTAGTTACTGAGATCGCCATCCTTATTATGTATAGCAGAGACTTGGATATTTAACTTTATTAGACTTCTCTTTTTCAGAAAGGATCTAAAGAGTTTGTGTGTATGAATATTATTTGTATTGTGAAGTATTTGTGGACTTGTTTATAAGAATTTTCAAAACTAAAATACTAAAAGCCTATTTCTTGTTATTTTTAGCTAGTTATGTTAGTGTGTATGTGTGCTTGAGGAAATGATTTGACACTTTTTCTTTAAAAATATGTTGGCTTTATATTTAAACAGAAAATGATGCTAGAGAGTTTTCCTTACCCCCCCCCCCCACTAAGTTAGAGATAAAAAATTTTAATTCTGAGATATTGAGGGCATGTTTCTAATTATATAAGAGGTTCTAGGTTAAATTTTCATTGTGGAATATAACCTAGATTTGGTGGTTGTTTTGCCACAGCATTTTATTGATTACCTGCACAGTTTACTTAGGAGGATGCCAAAGCTTACAAAACATACGATCCATAAACACTATTTTAGCTTATCTATATTGATTTATTGCTGGAGGTCTGTTTATTCTATTTTTAAAGTTATTTTCTTTCTAGTGAATCTCGGGATTATTCAGTTTTAGAAATATAATCTTAGAATAAAAACTCAAGAAGTATTGTTATAAATACTAATAATGAAGGTCAGTTAAGTAGTCTTCATAAATAATTACAGTACTGTTTTACAGGGACTGTAGACTTTGGCATTATAATCATCAGAGATGTCTTTAAAAATAGAGAATTGTGGCCTTAGCCAAGTTCTTCTGGATCAGAATCTCTGGGCATGTTACCTGGAAATTTACATTTTAAAATTGTACTTTTGATTCTTAAGTGCATTATAGTTTGGAATTTACTACAGCTACCATTTATGTCATGGTTGGGTCCACACAATCTAAAATATTACATCATTGTTTAGTTACATGTATGTATATATGTATCATGGAAGCATAGAAGTAATTTTAAATATCTCAGTAGCTCTCATAGTTCTCTGTAGACTATTTTTTTAAGTTAGTGTCTTATTAATCTATAGAAACTAAGGTAAATAGTTGCAGTGAGATTATTATTATTATTATTATTATTATTTTGTATTTTTCTGAAGTTGGAAACAGGAAGGCAGTCAGACAGACTCCCACATGCGCCCAACTGGGATCCACCTGGCACGCCCACCAGGGGGCGATGCTCTGCCCATCTGGGGCATTGCTCTGTTGCAACCAGAGCCATTCTAGCGCCTGAGACAGAGGCCACAGAGCCATCTTCAGCGCCCAGGCCAACTTTGCTCCAATGGAGCCTTGGCTGCAGAAGGGGAAGAGAGAGACAGAGAGGAAAGAGAGGGGGAGAGGTGGAGAAGCAGTTGGGTGCCTCTCCTGTGTGCCCTGGCAGGGGATCAAACCTGGGACTTCTGCACACCAGGCTGATGCTCTAAGAGATTATTTTTATCTGCAGAACAAATACCCATCTTTAATGCTTTTTAAAAATATCTGGGTCCAGGCTCCATCTACATCATAGCAATTAAATCAAAATTTCTAAGGAATAGACTAAGTCTTTATATATTTTAAGAAGTTCCAAGTGTTTTTAACATACAGCTGTAACTGAGAAACAGGGATCTATCTACAAGAATGACCAAAAAGAACAATGACATTGTTAATCCAAAAATTATTGGTATTGGCCTGACCTGTGGTGGCGCAGTGGATAAAGCGTCAACCTGGAAACACTGAGGTTGCCGGTTCAAAACCCTGGCTTGCCTGGTCAAGGCACATATGGGAGTTGATGCTTCCTGCTCCTCCCCCTTCTCTCTCTCTCTCTCTCTCTCTCTCTCTCCCCCCCTTCTCTCTAAAAAATGAATAAAAAATATATATATATTAAAAAAAATTATTGGTATTTGGCTTGGGAATCTCTTGTACTCAAAATGATATACTAAAGGTATTACACTGTAGCATCCAAATCCTGTTTCTCTTACTGCTTGTCCAACTCATTTAAAAAAATCAAAGAAAACTATCATCAAATTTTTCCAGCTAAGAGCCTTTTCCAGCTAAGAATCTAATTCCAGTGATCTTTTAGAGGCAATTTCTCTTCAAAGATCTCTGCTAAACTTCACTAGGTTAGTATAACGTATTGATTGGGCAGTTTAATTGATACAGGGAATGAAAATTTGACCTTTTCATGGGGACAGATATATTTAACTTGTTGATTTTTATGATTTTGGCATTTATAGGCCACTCGAATTTAATCAAGAATTATTTTTAATTATCTATTTTGAGGACGAAAAATATTTTCTGGAGTGTGGTTGTGTACATATAGGACATCAGAATCTATATGATTAGAATTATTAATTTTAAAAATGTTCATAGGAACTAGGCAGCCAGATAAAATTAGTACTATAGAAAATGCAAACCATATGACATGGATCAAAATACATGTTCCACAGAACTTTCTAATTCTTCTAATTTGAAAATCTCATTATTATTATTACAGTTTATTTATATAAAACACATACTTTGATACATACTTCCTTTTGCTCAAATTCATTAAAGAAAGCCCTAAAGAATAATCAAGATACGCTTTTACATTTAAAATAACTGAAACCATATTTATAACCTTAAATTTATGATATTTTCTTATGTTTCTCTTTTAGATGCTTATTAAGAATATCAGCTTTTGTGTGTGGGAAGTAGATACTGAAGGTTATATGGTTTACAGACAACATCTTTAAAACGTAGACACTCAAGGTAAGTAATAACTATAGCCTCATAAATAATCTCATTTAAGTTTGTCAGATTGTAATTTGACTTGCTAAAACTTGCTTACTTTTTATCACTGGTCCTATCTCAGTGACCTCACAACCATGTTTGTTCATATTCAGACACAAATTTTTATGCCTTCACATCATCTTGACTGGAAGTATCAGATTTTGTTTATTAGAGGCAGTTTATAAAATTGATTTATTATTATGGAAGAGTGCAAGTCAGTTAAGAAGAATGGAGGAGGCCTGACCTGTGGTGGCGCAGTGGATAAAGCGTCAACCTGGAAATGCTGAGGTTGCCGGTTTGAAACCCTGGGCTTGCCGGGGCAAGGCGCATATGGGAGTTGATACTTCCTGCTCCTTTCCTCCTCCTCTCTCTCTCTCTCTCTCTCTCTCTTTCCCCTAAAATGAATAAATAAAATCTTTAAAAAAAAAAGGGTGGGAAAGGCTTAGTTAAAAAAATAAAAGAATGGAAGAGTAGCTTCTATCAACTCTGTGAACACAACTCAGTCAGGAGAGTTTATCTTAAAAAAAATAAAAACTGCTATCCACTGCATTTCCTTTCAATGTATTCATTAATCTATTTTTAACTATGTTAAAAACTTGTTCTTTAACAGCTTCAAAAACCCTGTCATAGTTTCAAATACTCACAGTATTACCTCTGAATACCAAATCTCTTTTTCACTATTTTTTGAGTCCCCCAAAATTTGTCTTGACCTAATATATCCCTCAACTCAGTATGTTCTGTTTATGCCTCCACTGATTACACGCTTACATTACTAAGCAAATTTTTTAGTACATTTTGATAAAATTTTGAGTGAGATATGAGGGTCAAAAAATATAAATAATGTGTGTAAGGTGGGTAAATGGAACCTTGGAAAGTATATTACCTGTAAATAGGACACTTCTCTTCAGCTCTAGAATCCTAAGTGGAAATAAGAGACCAGAAAAATCATATCTTATTAATTTTTTCAAAAGGAACTACACAGATTTTGAGAAGTCCTAATTTTTCAATATCAGCATAAAATTTTGTTGATGAAAAAATATCTAATTTTGGCTCACTGTGTGAGCCAAATAAAACATTTTACAGCCTCTGGTAGGAAAATTCTTTTTCCTTTGTTTTATGTTTCTTTATTCTTTTTGAATGCAAATACTTAGAGTCTATTTTTTCTTCTTAATTTGTAATTAGCAGCTTAGTGATTTTCATAGTTTTCTGTGATGACTATTGTCAAAAATAACTTTTCTTGAAAATATAAATGAAATAAATATTATTTTTAATGCATTTTTATAGCTATATATGGTGAGTTGGTTACTTGGAACAGCTATTCAGTTGTTTTCTGAATTATAATAATTAGACAGTTATTTTTGTAGTTTCTTTATCTCCACAGTCTATAACAGAGCCTTCTGATTGAGGAAAAGGAAAGAGAATCTTTTTTTTATTATTTTTAATGGATTTTTTTCATAAAGAACAGTGTAAAATCACAGTCCTCAGTACATGGCATACTGTCACCACTGGTCCATGCCATGCACATATTTATTTTTTATATTTTTATTTATCTTATTTCTATTCCCATGTTCCTGACCTCAACCCATAGGAAACCATTCTCATATGAAGGTCTAAAATAATATCTACTGCGCTGTTCTCTTTTGTTTGTATGTATTCCCATAATATGAGTATTGTTTTATATACATGTATTTAAAAATATTTAAAATGGAAATTTTCCAATAAATAAAAAGAAAAAGGAGAATAATACTTTGAACCTCCATGCCCATCTCTCACATTTAACAGTTACGTTGTGATTGAGCTTGTCATGACTTTATCTACCCTGCCCCTTCCCCATTTGTCTACATGAAGTTTTAATATGCATAAATGGTATTATACTTTGTGTCTCATTCTGTTTGTTTTTATCATTTATGTATGTTGTTGTGCTTACATTGCTTCTAACTGCTGCATAGTATTCCATGATTTGGAGCTACCATGTGTTAACTACTCATATTTACTAATAATTGCCATCCTGATTGCTTCCAATCTCATATCACAACAAACAATAGCTTGTCAAACATCCTCATGCCTGTCCTTGTATGCAACTTTTTGAGGATTTCTTTGGGATGTATACCTAGGATCAAAATTGCTGAGTAATAGGATATATGTTTATACTTAATTTAACCAAGTCTTACCAGATGCTCTACTAAATAAACACTTCAGTCCACACTTTCCCCAGCAGTAACCCCTCATTGCTGCCCACCCCTGTACCATCTGGCTTTCTAATATTTTCAATCTAATGCATGTAATTTTATAGCTCAGTGTTTAATTTGAATTATTCTTATTCCTAATGAGTTTGAGTATCTCTTTGTACTCCTGTTGGCCTTTGGTTTCCCATTTCTGAAATTGTTTAACACTATCTTTCATGTTTGTTTCTATCTCCCTTTTTTTTGTTTTGTTTTGTTTTGTTTTTTAGTGAGAGGAGGGGAGGCAGAGAGAGGGACTCCCACATGCATAATGACTGGAATCCACTCGGCAAGCCCATTAGGGGGCTATGCTCTGCCCATCTGGGGCATTGCTCCTTTGCAACCGGAGCCAGTTTCTTTTAGCACCTAAGGTGGAGGCCATGATGCCATCCTCAGCGCCCATGGGCAACCACTGGAGCCAATCAAGCCACGGCTGCGGGAGGGGAAGAGAGATAGAGAAGGATAGAGAGAAAAGGGGGAGGGGTAGAGAAGCGGATGGTCTCTTCTCCTGTGTGCCCTGACCAGGAATTGAACCTGGGACATCCACACACCAGGCTAACACTGTACCACTGAGCCAGCCAGCCAGCCATGGTCTGTTCCTATCTCTTGATTAATATTTTTTAGAGTTTTTTATATATTTCAAATATTTGTTTCCTGTCAGTTTTAGATATTAAAAATTATCTGCTATTTTTTTAACTTTTATTTTGTGCATGATGTTCTTTGAGTAGACATTAATATTTTAAATAGTACATTAAAATATTTTCTAGATGTTTGTTACTGGTATACAGAAATGACGCTGATGTTTTGAAACTTGATCTTGATTCTAGCAATGTTGCTGAACTCTTCTTAATAGGTTTTTTTTATAGATGAAGACAGTTTTATCCTTTCTATCTGTATACTTTTACTTCTTTTTTCTTTCCAGTATCTTTGGTCAGTTTCTTTGTAACTGTGTTAAACAGTTGTAGTGACAGTGGATATCTCCATCTTATGCCCATTGTTAAAGAAGATGCATCTAGTTTCTCACTTAAGTATAAAGTTTGCTGAAGATTTTTAATATATAATGTTTACTAAGTTAAGAAAGGTTCTTCATTTCTAGTTTGCTGTGCATTCTTATGATAGATAGCTATTGAACCCATAAAATGTTTTTATGTATCTGTTAAAATAATTATTTGATATTTATCCTACATATATTAATATAAATTAATGAATAGAAATTTTTATGTTAAACCATCATGCATTCCTACTTTGCACACTACTTGATTTTGGTGTATTATTTTTAATATATTATTGTATTTGGTTAATAAGTATTTCAGGATTTTAGAATCTGCATTCTATTTTTTTAATGTTTTATTTATTGATTTGAGAGATAAAAAGGGTCGGGGAGGAGCAGGTAGCATCAACTCAGTAGTTGCTTCTCAAATGTGCCTTGACCAGGCAAGCCTGGGGTTTTGAACCAGCAACCTTAGCATTCCAAGTCAATGCTTCATCCACTGCACCACCACAGGTCAGGTTACAAGCTACATTCTTAAGTGAAATTTTCTATAATTTTCTTCTCTTCATTTTTTTCATCTGGTTTTGCATTTAAGATTCACTAGTCTTATAAAATGAGATAGGCTGATCTTACTATTTTTCTATTTTCTGGAACAATTTCATAATATATGAATTTATTGTTTCTTTAATATGTGTTAAATTCATGGAAACTATCTGGTTCTGAGAAATTTTGAGAGATTTCTTAGAAAGCTATTTATGCCTTTAATATTCTTTGGTTTATTCGGGTATTTTTCCTCAGCTTCTTCCATTTCCCTCCCCATGGGTACTAATGGCTCCTGATGGTCTCCCAGGAGGGAGTATAACCCAGACCCACTTTTCTTTGACTCAGGAAATACCTAGACAGTCTTGTTGTCTATACCCAGATAATTCATGCAATGGTCTCCCCTCCCCGCTTTAGAACTGGCAAGGGATTCAATGTCTAACCCTGAGAAGGGAGCTCTGATCTGCCCAGTCTTGCTTCATTTAGATTCTCACTGCCACCCACCCAAATTCATTCTGTACTCCAACAGTTTTCTACTTTCCTATAACCAAAACTTTTCCTATAACTGACTTCCTTATAACTCTTAAAACTGTTGCCAGTACTTCTGGTTAAAGTGTCAAGGTTATATAAAAGACAAGTATGGTTTTGGGGGTGTTTGTTTGTTTGCTTTGGGGACAGAGAGAGGGACAGACAGGAAGGGAGAGAGATGAGAAGCATCAATTCTTCATTGCAGCTCCTTAGTTGTTCATTGATTGCTTTCTCATCATATGTGCCTTGCCCTGAGGGTGAGTGACCCCTTGCTAAAACCAGCAACCTTGAGCTTCAAGCCAGAGAGAGATCTTTGGGCTCAAGCCAGCAACCATGAAGTCATGTCTATGGTCCCTCGCTTAAGCCTGTGACCCCACACTCAAGCTGGTGAGCCCATACTCAAGCTGGCGACCTTGGGATTTTGAACCTGGGTTCTCTGTGTCTGATACTCTATCCACTGTGCCACCGCCTGGTCAAGCAAAAAGGCAAATATTTTGACAAAAGAATAAGTAAGATATTATGTTCAGGGAAGATAAGTGTTGGGGGGAAAAAATAGACAGTCATCTGTTCTAATGTCCTTTATACTATATAGCAAATTGTAGTTAATTCCAAAAAACTTTCAGTTTACCTCCAGAGTTTCAAATTTTATAGAAATTATGTATTATCAGAAAAATAAATAAATAAATGTAAACCTAACAAAACGTGGAAGTTCATAGACCCATAACAAAAAAAAAATTGTCAGTGAACATATAATAATAATTTTTAATACATTTGAATGTACATTTACCATCTTGATTTTCTCACACACATTGACAGTGTATCTTTATTTTTAATCTTTTCTTACTTTAAAATATGTAATATATCCTCCCTCAAAAGTTCTTGTAAACTCTGATATCCCTTTGTGTCCCTCACCTTTCCCAATTCCATCATGTTGTTATTGTCTACTTTAAATTCTAGACTATGGTAGTCAAATTTTCTTTTTCTTTGCTGGTAGCTATTTTTAAAGACAACTAACTTTACAAAGCATTATCTAATACATCTTTTAAATATTTCTGGATTTGTTTTTCTTTCTATTTGAGTATTTCTTCAACAACAGTTTTCTGAGGCCTTGGATGCTTAAAAATATATATTACCATATCCTCATAATTAATTGACTGCACAGCTATATGTAAAACTCTAGTTTTTCAATTTTCAATATCTGAAAATCTATGGTGTTTTAATTTTTATCACCATCATTTCTTTTCTTTTAAATTTTTTTATTATTCATTTTAGAGAGAGAAACAGTTATTTGTTGTTCCACTTACTTATGCATTCACTGATTGATTCTTGTATGTGCCCTGAGCGGGATTCAAACCCACAAGCTTAGCGTATCACACGGTGCTCTACCAGCTGAACTATCTAGCTAGGGAGCCATCATTTCTTCAAATACATTCTTTATATTTCTCTTTTTCTCTCTGCTTCCTTGTTATTCAGATATTAGCACTAACACTCTGTTAGCCTTTCTTTTATATATTTTTATTTTTTTGTCCTTTGCTTAGTCTTGAAGATTTTGTCAAACTGGTCTCAAATTCATTCATTTATTCATCATTTTAATTTTATTTATTTCATCTGTATGTTTCAAATATTAGTTTTTCTATATTTCTGCTTGCTTCTTTGTTTTATGTTTTTATTAGATATTGCTATGCTCCCTTATCTTTTTCAGTATGTTTATTAGGCTAATTTTCAATTCTTAGGCCATCAGATTTCTAACATTTCTGCTTCTCTTAGAAACTGAATACCTATATGTTACGTTATTTTTCTTTGGAAATAGTTACACTCTTTAAAATGTCTTCCTATTTGACCTGTCAGATCATTTCCCCAGGGTATACTGGCTACTCTATTTGGCACTACAGATGGGGAGCGGCTAGCACCCAATGCCTGCCATTCTCAGTGAGCTCAGAGGAAGGGTGCTAGTTAGAAAAGCCCAAGTTCACCTGAGAAATCACAGTTCACAGTTAATCAGGTTAACACAGCGATACCCACATCTGTACTTTATCGTCTCCCCCCATCTCCCTCCACCCACCAGGGGAAAGCAGCATCCACACTGGTAATCGTCCAGCTCTGTGACTTGGTAGAAAATGACTGCACAGGTTTAGTTAGTCCTCACTGTTTTTCTCAGCTCGTTTAAGTACCCTGTTTACTTCTGAGGGCAATTGCATAGTAGTCTGAGTCCCTGAAGTTGTGGGAACAGGTTTTATCTCAAGACAATGACAGGAAAGAATTAAAAGTAGAACTCTACTAGTTCATTTTGTATTTTGTCCTCCCTCAGCCTAAAGGCTGCCTCTTGCTCTATATACCATGTTCCAAGGTCCAAGAACATTTACCAAAAATCAGTCCTCTTCACCCTCTACCTTCCCTAGGAACTTTTTGAGTATTCTTATTTTTTTTGTGTTTTTTTCTCTCTCTATGATTCCTACTAGAGAAGGACCCAGCGGTTTTTCTAGTATAACATCTTGAGTTTATTTTTGTGAATGGTGTAAGTTGGTGGTCTGATTTCATTTTTTGTAGGTAGCTGTCCAATTTCCCCAACGCCATTTGTTAAGGAGACTGTCTTTACTCCATTGTATTCTCTTACCTCCTTTGTCAAATATCAATTATCCATAAAGGTGTGGGTTTATTTCTGGGTTCTCTGTTCTGCTCCATTGATCTATATGCCTGTTCTTATGCCAGTACCAAACTGTTTTGAGTATAATGTCCTTGTAGTATAACTTGATATCAGGAAGTGTGATACCACCCACTTTATTCTTCTTTTTCAGGATTGCTGAGGCTATTTATGTTCTTTTTGGGTTTCATATAAATTTTTGGAATATTTGTCCTATATCTTTGAAGTATGTCATTGGTATTTTAATAGGAACTGCATTGAATTTATAGATTGCTTTGGATAATATAGACATTTTAATGATATGTATTCTTTCTATCTGTGAACACTGTACATGCTTCCACTTGTTTGTATCTTCCTTGACTTTTTTTAACAATGATTTATAATTTTCCGAGTACAAGTCTTTAACCTTCTTGGTTAAATTTACTCCCAGGTACTTTCTATTTTTTGTTGCAGAAGTGAAGGAGATTGTTTTCTTAATTTCTTTTTAAGACAGTTTATTGTTGGTGTATAAAAATGAACGATTTCTGAATATTGATTTTATATCCTGCTACCTTGCTGAATTCATTTATCAGGTCCAGTAGTTTTTTGACTGAGATTTTAGGTTTTTCTGTGTACAGTATCATATCATCAGCAAATAATGATAGTTTTACTTCTTCTTTTCCAATTTGGATGCCTTTTACCCCTTCTTCTTGTCTGATTACTGTGGCTAGGACTTCCAGAACTATGTGGAATAAGAGTGGTGAAAGGGGGCACCCCTGCCTTGTTCCTGATCTTAAGGGGATTGTTTTTAATTTTTTCCCATTGAGTATGATGTTGGCTTTTGGTTTGTCATAGATGACCTTTATCATGTTGAGGTTTGTTCCCTGTATTCCCACTTTGCTGAGAGTTTTGATGATGAGTGGGTGCTGGATTTTATCAAATGCTTTTTCTGCATTTATTGATATTATCATTTGATTTTTATCCTTTTTTTTGGTTTATGTGTTGAATCACATTGATTGATTTGCAAATATTGTACCAGACTGTCTCCCTAGAATAAATTCCACCTGATCATGATGTATAATTTTTTTCGTATATTGCTTGATCTGGTTTGCTAATATTTTGTTGAGAATTTTAGCATCAAAGTTCATCAGGGATATTGGTTTATACTTTTCTTTCTTGTAGTGTCTTTGCCTGGTTTTGGAATCAGTATTATGCTTGCCTCATAAAAAGAGTTTGGAAGTCTTATGTCCCCTTGAATTTTTTGAAATAACTTGAGAAAGATAGGAGTTAGTTCTTCTTTGAATAGTTGGTAAAATTAGTCTGTGAAGCCATCTGGCCCAGGACTTTTGTTTGTTGGGAGTTATTTGATAACTGTTTCAATCACATTTGATGAAATCGGTCTGTTTAGGTTTTCTTATTCTTACCTATTGATTTTTGAAAGATTATATGTTTTGAATAATTTGTCCATTTTGCCTAGGTTGTCTAATTTTATGGCGTACATTTCTTCATAGTATTTTCTTATAATCCTTTGTATTTCTGCTGTGTCACTTGTTACTTCGAAACTCTCATTTCTAATTTTTTTTATTTGACTCCTCTCTCTTTTTGTCTTGGTGAGTCTGGTTAATGGTTCATCAATGTTATTAATCTTTTCAAAGAACCAGCTCTTGGTTTCATTTATCCTCTGTATTGTTTTTTTAGCCTCTATGTCATTTATTTCTGCTCTGACCTTTATTATTTCCTTCCTTCTACTTCCTCCTTCCTCTGGACTTTACTTGCTGTTCTTTTTCTAGTCCTTTTAGATGCAGGGTTAGATTGTTTATTTGAGCTTTCTATTGCTCCTTAAGGTATGCCTGTAGTGCTATGAACTTCCCTTTCAGGACTGCTTTTGCTGTCTCCCATAAATTTTGTTGTATGTTCATTTTCATTTGTTTCAAGGAAATTATTTATTTCTTCCTTGACTCATTGTTAACTTATTTAGATAATAACATGCTATTTAGTTTCCAAATGTTTGAGTGTTTTTCAGTTTTTCTATTGTAGTTGATTTCTAGTTTCATGCCATTGTGATCCGACAAGATGCTTGATATGATTTTAATCTTCTTAAATTTGCTGAGACTCGTTTTGTATCCTAACATGTGGTCTATCCTAGAGAATGTACCATGAGCACTTGAAAAGAATGTATATTCTTTTACTTTAGGGTGAAAGGTTCCAAATATGCAGCTAGTGCTCAACTTACGACCACGATTGGTTCCGACAGACTGGTCGTAACACGATTTGGTCGTAAGTTGAGTAGGCTATATGTATAGTACTGTGAAATGATGTTATAAAAATCTTTAAGTCATATTTTATTATAATTTTCTCCATTTCGTGGATGGGCCCTCTTTGTTGCTTTATTATAACTGTTGATCACATGAGTGCAGAACCTTTCACAGCTTCACGAATTCTTTCTTTATCTTTCAAAATCGTCAACACAGTTGAGCGTGGTAACTTCATATCACATGCGATCATATTCACTTTCTTTCCTCCTTCGTACTGCTTAATTACCTTCATTTTCATGTCGAGATCGATGGCCTTTCTTTCCTTCTTGGCAGGCTGAGGCACAGACAAAGACAATTTCCTCTTAGTAGACACCTTGGAGGGGTTTGATGAAAAATATCCAAGACACAAAACACAAATTGCTGTACCAAGTCTGGGATAGCAGTTGAAATGGTGCACGTGGAGGTGGTAGTGCTACCAGAAGCTGGTCCGCACTGTCGTACACCCAGCTGGGCAACACTTGCGTTGCCAGACGTGGAGCAGTCGTGGCTAACTGTTGTGGTCGTAAAGTCGAATGGTCATAATTTGCATAGGTTGTAAGTCGATCAATACCTGTATCTATTAAATCCAGTTGATCTAGTGCAGGGGTCTCAAACTCAACTCAGCATGTGGGCCGCAGAGCAAGATCACAGAAGTTCGGCGGGCCGCACTAGGTTTACAAGAGGCAACTGTTACGCAACACTTTTCAGTGTCACAAAACGACCAGAAACTGTAGTTCGTGGATTAGTCTGCGGGCCGCAAAAAATTGTTTGGCGGGCCGCGAGTTTGAGACCTCTGATCTAGTGTGTCCTTTAAATCAGCTGTTTCCTTGTTAATTTTTTTTCTTGAGGATCTATCCAGTGATGTTAGTGGGGTATTAGAATCCCCTACTATTATAATATTGCTGATGATCTCGCCCATTATGCTCATTAAAATCTGCATTATGTATTTAGGAGCTCCTATATTAGGTGCATAGATATTTATAATGGTTATATCTTCCTGTTCGATTGCTCCCTTTATTCTTATGTATTGACGTTCTTTATTTCTTACTATCACCTTTGTTTTAAAGTCTATTTTGTCATTAAGTATTGCTACCCAAGCTTTTTATTCATTTCCATTTGCATGAAATATTTTTTTCCATCCCTTTACTTTCAATTTATGTGTATCTTTTGTTTTGAGGTACATCTCTTATAGACATATGTATGGATCAGGTTTTCTTATCCACGCAGCTACCCTATGTGTTTTGATTGGAGCATTTAAGCCATTTACATTTAAGGTTATTATTGATATGTAGTTGTTTATTGCCATTTTATTCTTTAAATCTACATTCATCTTTTTTTTTTTTTTTTTTTTCATTTTTCTGAAGCTGGAAACCGGGATAGACAGTCAGACAGACTCCCGCATGCGCCCGACCGGGATCCACCCGGCACGCCCACCAGGGGCGGTGCTCTGCCCCCCAGGGGGCGATGCTCTGCCCATCCTGGGCGTCGCCATATTGTGACCAGAGCCACTCTAGCGCCTGCGGCAGAGGCCACAGAGCCATGCCCAGCGCCCGGGCCATCTTTGCTCCAATGGAGCCTTGGCTGCGGGAGGGGAAGAGAGAGACAGAGAGGAAAGCGCGGCGGAGGGGTGGAGAAGCAAATGGGCGCTTCTCCTGTGTGCCCTGGCCGGGAATCGAACCCGGGTCCTCCGCACGCTAGGCCTACATTCATCTTTTACTTGATTTTTTTCTCTCTTTGTTCTGTTTACAACAGGCCTCTTAACATTTCTTGTAGCATTGGTTTGGTTGTAATGAATTCCTTGAGGGGTTTTTTTGTTGTTATTTCTCCTTCAATTTTAAATGATAGCCTTGCTGGATAAAGAAGTCTTGGTTGTAGGCTCTTGTTTTGCATTACTTTGAATATTTCTTGCCATTCCCTCCTGGTGTCAAGTGTTTCTGTTGAAAAATCTGATGTCATCCTTATGGGGGATTCTTTATAGGTGATTAACTGCTTTTCTCTTGCAGCTTTTAGTATTCTTTCTTTATCTCGTATCTTTGGTATTTTAATTATTATGTGTGTTGTTGTAGGTCTCTTTGGGTTCCTCTTTATTGGGATTGCCATGAACTTGTGTGACTTGTTGCTTCATCAATTTAGGGAAGTTTTCAGCTATGATTTCTTCAATCAGGTTCTCTATCTCTCTATCCCTTGTTCTTTCTCTTCTCTTTCAGGAACCCCTATGATATGGATGTTGTTTCTCTTCATGTTGTCACAGAGATATCTTAGAGTTTTCTCAGACTTTTTGATCCTCTTTTCTTTTTTGCTGTTCTGTTTCTGTGGTTTCACTTATCTTGTCCTCTAAATCGTTGATTCGATCCTCTGCTTCATCCAGCCTGCTTTTAATTCCTTCTAGTGTAGTGTTCATTTTTGATAGTGTTTGTCATTTCTGCCTGATTTTCTTTTATGATTTCAATGTCCTTTTTGTTGCTTACTATATCTTTGTTTAGGTGCTCATTATGCCCATTTATTGTTGCTCTAACATGCTTGATCATTCTAACAATCATTATTCTAAACTCTGCATCCGGTATCTTGGCTATTTCCATATCATCCAATTCTTTTTTCTGGGGATTTCTCTTGTTGATTCATTTGAATTACATTTCTCTGTCTTCCTATTTTGTCTCTGTATAAACTGCTCCTTTGGATGTGTTGTTTATGTAGCTACCTGAGTATAGGGTTAGTGTTGTCTGCCTCCATCTACCAGGTGTGTTGTTTCTAGATCTTCTTGGGTTGCCCTCAGCTGTTATTTGTAATCTGCTGTGGGCTACTTGTCTGCTGCTACCGCTCTTTTTGCTATTTGTGTCAGAGTTTTCTTTATCTTAGCTGGGTCAGGTGTCAGGAGCTTTTCCTTAAGATACCACTCTAACTAGGGTTGTTAGGTCCTGAGCTGATGCCCTCTGTATCTGGCTACTGGATATACCAGCCCTGGACCTCCCTTGTCAGAACATGGTGCAGACTAGTGGGGGTCACTACTTATGACTGGCCCTTAGCAAGCTTCTTGGAGCTACAGGTGATCCAGAATTTGTGGCTGCCTCTGTTGGGCCCAGATGCTGTTGTACATATCAGCTGCACTCCTAGGCTGGCTTTTATATACTCTTGGCCAGTGTGTGTGGCCTCTCTATTCCCAAAGTGTGTTCTTTCCACGGCCCCCCTGCTGCCGCAGCCTTCTCAGGCACTCGGGCACCAACACTGAAGGGTATGCGGGCTTGCGGGCCACAGCTCAGGTTGCCCTGTGAGACTGCCCCGTGAGCATGGCTGATTTCCATCCTTCCTACCAATCTTGGTGTGGCTACTTCAGTGTTCCCTGGTTATAGAGTCATCTTAGTTTAGTCCAGAGTTGGATTTTGAAGATGATTGTTCCTAAGTTTAGTTGTAATCCACTTCAGTTCTGGGAGGTAGGAATTGTAATGGCCGCCTACTCGGTCACCATTTTCCCAGTCCGACCACTCTTTAACTTCTTGAGTCACATTACAGTATTGCAATATGGCCTGGCTGCTATCCCTTACCCCTGTGGTATGAGTATCATTCGGAGATTTCTCTTCCTACTTCATGGGATCCCCTTTTCTCTCTCCTATGTTAAAATTCCTATTGGTTAAACCTTTTTTTAAAGTTTTGCTTTCTCTTTTAGAAATAACTATTTCAAAATATTTTTGCACCACCATTAAAAACTACTTTCTCTCTATTCAGTGACTGTATCTACACAAAAAAACAAGGGAAACAGTCTTTTTTTAGTGAGATAGAGGAGAGTGAGAGGACAGACAGGGACAGACAGGAAGGGAAAGAGATGAGAAGCATCAAATTCGTTTGTTGTGGCTTTTTTGTTCTTCATTTATTGCTTTCTCATATGTGCCTTGACAGGGGGACTACAGCAGAGTGAGTGACTCCGTGCTCAAGCCAGTGACCGTTGGCTCAAGCCAGCAACCTTGGGCTTCAAGCCAGCAACTCTTGGGCTCAAGCCAGCAACCATGGGGTCATGTCTGTGATCCCACACTCGAGCCAACAACCCTGCTTAAGCAGGTGAGCCCGTGCTCAAGCTGGTTGATCCTGTGCTCAAGCCAGTGACCTCAGGGTTTTGTATTTGGTTCCTCAGCATCCCAGTCTAGTGCTCAATCCATTGTGCCACTGCCTGGCCAGGCCACAAGGGAAACATTCTGAAAACCTCAAGAAGACGTTGCTATTAATAGAATCAATCCCTTTAGATAAGCTTTATTACTCAGAATTTTGTTCAGCAAAAAAGATGTATTTTTTTTTAATTTTTCTGAACTTGGAAATGGAGAGGCAGTCAGACAGACTCCCGCATGCGCCCGACTGGGATCCAGCCGGCATGCCCACCAGGGGGCGATTCTCCGCCCATCTGGGGCGTTGCTCTGTTGCAACCAGAGCCATTCTAGCTCCTGAGGCAAGGGCATGGAGCCATCTCCAGCACCCGGGCCAACTTTGCTCAAATTGAGCCTTGGCTGCAGGAGGGGAAGAGAGAGACAGAGAGGAAGGAGAGGAGGAGGGGTGGAGAAGCAGATGGGCGCTTCTCCTGTGTGCCCTGTCCGGGAATCGAACCTGGGACTCCTGCATGCCAGGCCAACACTCTACCACTGAGCCAACTGGTCAGGGCCAAAAAAGATGTATTTTTGTGTAGTTAATTTTATAAGTCAAATTAAAATTTTTTTTCATTACTAATATTAAAATAGTTTCTGTAGTCTTCATGCAATATTAGGGTAGTTAACTCTTTCATATACCAGCATGAAATTTCTGACAGACTGGCATTGGTCCGTGAAAAACACTGCTCTAAACAACTGAGCTACTTGGACAAGGCAAGTCTGAATCGCTGATTAACCAGGCAGTAGTGCAGTTGATAGAGCTTCGAACTGGGATGCTGAGGACCCAGATTCGAAACACTGAGATCACCAACTTGAGTGTGGGCTTGAGCGTGGGATCATAAACATGACCTATAGTTGCTGGTTTGAGCCCAAAGGTCACTGGCTTGAGCAAGGGGTTACTTGCTCTGCTGTAGGCCCCCCCCCTTTGTCAAGGCACATTTGAGAAAGCAATCAATAAACAACTAAGGAGCCACAACAAAAAATTGATGCTTCTCATCTCTCTTTTCCTGTCTGTCCCTATCTGTCCCTTTGTCTCTCTCTTTCTATGTCACACACACACACACACAAACACAAAGACTGAATCCTTTAAGTAACCTTTCTTTTTTTTTGTATCCTCCATGTTTATCACTACAATTGCCTGGGTCTTCATAGTCTGTGACAGCTCCACCACTGAATACCTAGTTTTGTTTCTCAGTGTCTCTGTGATTTGGCTTCCTTGTCCATAAAATGAGAATATAAGTATTATCTTTCTCAGGTTGTTGGAAGAAGTAACTAAAATAATGCACATAAAGCACTGACTTGATTTTTTATATTATATTATTTTAAACACTTAGAGAATGCTGAATAAGTTTAGATTTTCTCATACAGAGAAGTTGTAATGATTTTGTATATTTTTGTAATTTCATCATGTATATTTGATATGAGAACTTTTATTTACCTCATATTCATTTTCCTTTTTAATCTTTTGATTTTGTTGTGTAAAATTTTTAAAGGTTTATAACTTTTCTACTATTTAATAGTAAAATTACCTTCCTGCTAACTATGGAATTAAAATGCTCTTATAAGATTTCTTTTTCAAGGAAGCACATGCTGTGAACTGTATTAGATCCGGGAATCACAGTAAATGAAGTAGCTTCTAATTTAGTTAGAGAAGTACTAAAAAGAAGGTCTCCAGAAAAGCAGAACCAGTAAGGGAGATATATGAATGTGTGTGTGCAAATATGTGCGTGCACGTGTGTATAAAGTCGTTCATTTTGAGAAATTAGCTTGCACAGTTATAGTCTTTCACATGTGCAATTTGTGGGGCAAGCTGGAAGACTGAACTAGGTCCTGAAACAGAATTTCTCTTATAGGAAAACCTGGTCTTTGCTTTTAAGGCTTTTCAACTGATTGTATGAGGCTTACCCAGATTATGAAAGATAATTTCTTTTATTTAATCTCTTTTATTTAAAATCAACAGATTGTAGTTTTTTTGTGTGTGTGTGAAAGGAGGGGATATAATGAGACAGCCTCCTGCATGAACTCCATCCAGG
Source organism: Saccopteryx leptura (assembly GCF_036850995.1). Classification (NCBI taxonomy): domain Eukaryota; kingdom Metazoa; phylum Chordata; class Mammalia; order Chiroptera; family Emballonuridae; genus Saccopteryx; species Saccopteryx leptura. The sequence goes on from NC_089509.1 coordinate 32,706,042, forward strand.
ATCCACCCAGCAACCCTGTCTAGGGCTGATGCTCGATGCTCATAACTGAGCTATTTTTAGTGCCTGGGGATGACGTGCTCAGACTACCTAAGCCATCTTTAGAGCATAGGACCATGCTTGAATCAATCAAGCCACTGGCTGCGGGAAGGGAAGAGTAAGAGAAGGGGGAGAGGGAAGGGGAGAGAAGCAGATGGTCACTTCTCCTGTGCACCCTGACTGGTCAAACCCAGGATATCCATATGTTGGGTCGATACTCTGTCCACTGAGCCATGGGCTAAGGCCTTAGATGTTAAGATATAAAAAATTTTTTATAAAAGATCTTCACAGCAACATCTAAATTCATGTTTAACTGAATAACTATAATATAGCCTACGGTGACACAGAAACTAATCATTACAAAGACAGATAATATGGCAGGATTTTTTATGGTAATTTTAATATTAATTATGTCTTCATTTCAGTATTTATACCTTTAATTGTGACATTTAAGAGAAAAACAAAATAAGTGCACTAGTATGTTCAAGGGGAAAGGTTTATTATTAGTATAGATTCTATAGACTTCTTTATTGATACATTTTTCTCTAACATATTTCTTATGATTATCTACTATACCAAAAGAGATATCATATAGAGTATACAAAGTATGATTAAGTGATATAACTAATAAACATAAATATCATGCCATCTAAATGAATTTTATATCCTCCAACATGTTGTGAGATTGTATGTTTATCTTTTGATTCTAATCTCCTCTTCTAGAATTGCCTTTTGAGCCTGAAATACATTATTACTAAATTGATAGTTTCCTCACCTTTTTCAAACATTTGCTTGCATGTCACCTCCTCAATAAGGCCTATTTGACCATTCTGTTTTAAATTGCAACACTCTTTTACTTTACTTCGCTTTCTTTATTTTCCATAACATTAAATCTTCTAATGCATTATGTAATATACATATTTGTTGTGTAACTGCACTGGAAACTAAACCACTATGGAAGAGATTTTGCATAATACAGATACTTTCTCAAAGGGCTTGTAGAAATAAATCTTTTTTTAAAATATAACATGCAAAAGAAGTATAAATTAAACTTAGATTGTGTTCCAACAGAAATATGGTCATGTTTTACCACAGAAGAAATAACATGTTTTTATATGTACTGGTGAGCTCTGAAAATTCTTAGCATAGCATAAAAGAAATCTTTAAAAGCACAATAGCTAAAGCTTTTTGATCCAACCAGTGTGCCTTCTTATGCCTTATTTTTACTAATAGAGGCACTTTTTTAAAGTTGCTTCAAATCATTTTTTCAATTATCAGAAATATCATTCATTTTAAAAATACATTTGTGTACCAACTATCTGCTGGGGATTATTCTAGAAGCTGTCATAAGCAAGGCTGTTGGGTCAACAAGAACTATATGTTTGAAGCATAGTCAGAAACTGAATGTGGAAAACGTACGGAAATGAAGAAAGAGAGGGAAAGAGCGATTTGAAGTAAGGCTGAAGAGGTAACAGGCCCAGACATGTAGGGCCTTAGAGATCATAGTAAGGAATTTAACATTTAGTTTTCTTTTAACCATGTCAGGAAGCCATCAGTGGGTTTTGAACATAAGATTGATGCGATTTATGAAATTTAAAACATCTAAAGGAAACATATTGTGTGATAACTTTAGTGTTTTATTTAAAAAGCAACTCTTGGCCCTGGCCGGTTGGCTCAGTGGTAGAGCATCGGCCTGGCGTGCAGGAGTCCCGGCTTCAATTCCCGGCCAGGGCACACAGGAAAAGCGCCCATCTGCTTCTCCACCCCTCTCCCTCTCCTTCCTCTCCGTCTCTCTCTTCCCCTCCCGCAGCCAGGGCTCCATTGGAGCAAAGTTGGCCCAGGCGCTGAGGATGGCTCTGTGGCCTCTGCCTCAGGCTCTAGAATGGCTCTGGTTGCAACAGAGCGATGCCCGGGATGGGCAGAGCATTGCCCCCTGGAGGGCATGCTGGGTGGATCCCAGTCAGGCGCATGCGGGAGTCTGTCTGGCTGCCTCCCATTTCTAACTTCAGAAAAATACACACACACAAAAAAGCAACTCTTTACCACTGCTTGGCCTTTTGGTTAAGATCAAGTTTAAAAAACAACTCATTTTTAATAAATTTTATTTATTGATTTTATAGAGAGGGGAGGTGAGGTTGTAGCGAGAAGTATGTATTCATAGTTGCTTCACTTTAGTTGATCACTGCTTGTTTGTTGCTTGTATGTGCCTGGATCAGGCAAGTGCAAGGTTGTGAACCTGTTACCTCAGCATTTCAGGTCAGCGCTCTCTCCACTGTACCACCACAGGCAGGCAAAACAACAACTCTTTAAAACCCATAAAATAATAGATTGATCATTTTTTTACTCTAAATTTTAAATAAATTAGACACAAATCCACAAATTAAATTAAAAACACTTGAAAACCTAATAATTAATATGTAGTAGCTATAACAGGAAGATGTTGATTTTCTTAATAGGCAAAGAATGCTAACAATTTATTACAGAAAAGACAACTCATATTAAAGACATCCAAATGTATTTTATCAGAAAAATTCTAATGGCTAACAAATGTATGAGAATGTTTCATTTCTCAACCTCTCCCTTGCACTGTGGTAACATTTCTAGGAATCACTTGCTGCCTCTTACTATGTATGTTTTGCTATTATGTTCACCATCTTTTCATGAAGTATCTTTGTTATCAGTGCTGTGCTAGTTTCTCTTTTTTATTAGTATCTATTTATAAGAGAGAGAGTGTGTGTGCATGCGTGTGTGTGTGTGTGTGTGTGTGTGTGTGTGTGTGTTGGTAGGGAGGGTGAAGGAAAGGGAGAGTCCAGAGTATTGTTCCAGGTTTGCCAGTCTTCACAAAGGAATTGTTTCTCTCTGCCATAGCCACAAAATATTTCTATAGAGTGTATTCTTTATGTAGCCCCACCTTCGTACTCCTCTGTTCCCATACCTGTGAGTATAAAAAAGGGCCTATCACTACTTAGAGTGTGTTATATACTCAGGGCATATTTTCTGCCCTTCTTTTCTGGGGTTCTCACTCTTTTGCCACTACATTTCTTTAAGACTGCTCTTCTCTTCACTTACTCTCATGTAACTCCTGCCAGATTTCAGCTGCTTGTCCCTATATTAGAGTTTGGGGATATATCTGAATTCTAATATTAATGAAAATATATTGCATGCATTTCTTCCTTTGGAGGGAAGGACAGATGAACAGATGTAAGGACACAGAGGCAGAAAGAGAAGAGAGAAAATAAAGCAATCAGTTCTAGGAGCAAAACTCATGATTCCAAAAGCAAGAACTCTGGAAAAGACAAACAATGAAGAAGGTCAATTTTGAGGGGACCAAACTTAGAAGAAAGTATTCACTTCAAAGATGAAATTGGAAAGAGTTCAAGAGAAACTGGAAATTATGAAAAGGTCCTTAAAGAATATAAAAGATAAAAACAAGAAGAATGAATAAAGTAAACCCAGACAAAGAATAAAATGTTAGAGTATTTTGTATGTATGTGTGAGGTAGATGAATTGAGATAGCAACACTGAAGAAAACCAAAAAAATAGAAAAGAATAAATTTTTAAAGATAAAATTTAATAACTTTTATAAAATAGGAGACAGTTTGAATCCACATATTGAAAGGATATTCCCTCAGCCAGGGAAAGTTAACTTAGAATTGTCAATACTGAGACATCCTCTGAGGTTACTGGATTTTAAACATGAAGAAAGAATGATGAAGTCACTGATAAGAGGAAAAAATATTTGGGCATGTCTCTGATTTATCTACATCAATATTTAGAGCCAGCTGACAGTGTAGTAACATCTGCAGGATCTTGTAGACAAGAATGTGTTTTGTGTTTTAAATTCAGTCAGACTGTCTTCAGGTATAAAAACTACAGACAGTTTTGAACTTTAAGAATATTGTTTTAGGTGTGCGCTTCTTGAAAAAATGCCTAGAAAATTAACTACTGCCATTCAGATGGAAATAATTTAAAAAAAAAACACAAAGATGAGCAGTGAGCATTGAAAGGGTTTAACTGTAAAATAGGATGAAAACAAATGGGGAATTAGAGTTCAATTGAAGAACAAAACATAAAGACCATATTCTCTAAAAATACGCTACCTTGACCTGTTTTCTCTTTTCCCCAGGTATTTGTATTTATGCATTTGTTGATTTCCTTCTCTTATACTTTCAAGTAAAAAAATGTTCTACTAAAGCTGCAAATAATAAAAGTAACAAGCAAAATTTAACAAGACATAGCTAAACACTGAAAAATTACCTAAAATATTATGAAGGAAAGAAAGACCAGGACAGAGTAATAGAAAATATGCTAATGTAATTCCTTGTAGAAGTAAGCTAATATATCTTGAATACAGATATTAAAAAATTATATAAATTACATAATTTGATTTGTGAATACAAAGTTGCTCACAGTTAAAAACACAACTACTAGAAATAAGATACATGCAGAGAAACTATGCATCAAGAAATATGAGATAAGAACTACTAATAAAATATTTTCCTTTTAAAAAATCTAGAAGACAAGTTAAAATAACAGAACGAAGACCAAGTCTATCAGATTCCCATTGTCAAAATTACCATTTAACGTTGTACTGAAGGGAATCAGCCAACAGAAAAATTAATGTAAATGAGGCTTAACTCATGTCTTGGTTTTTTTAAAAGTGAATTTCCAACTAAATCACAGAGCAAAAGTTAAAGCCCTGGTGGGAGATCTCAGTTGGTTAGAGATCATCCTGATACACCAAGGTTGCGGGTTTGATCCTAGTCAGAACACATACAAGAATCAACCAATGAATGCATAAATAAATGGAACAACAAAGTGGATCTTTCTTTCACTCTATCTTCGTTCCTCTCTCTCTAAAATCAATCAATTTAAAAATATTTCTAAATGAAGTTAAACCACCTGCATGCATAGCATATGATTATACACCTGGATCACCACCCAAAATAAAATAAACTCAGTGACTGCTAAGAATAATAAGAAAATTCACTAAGATATTGTGGCACAAAATTAATGTATCCATATAAGTAACTTTCATGTACATTGTATGTAGGCATATTGTTTGGTTGTGTGCCATAAGACTAAGTCATATTTTTTGTGCAGTAATTTTTTATGGCTGCTTTATCAAATCACCACAAACTTGGTAACTTAATGCCATAGATATTTTATTATCTCACAGTTTCAGTTGCCAGAAGTATGAAATTAGTTGTCACTGGGCCAGACAAGGTGTTGGCAGGGCCATTCCCCTGTAAAGACTCTAGGGCAGGGGTCAGGAGCCTATGGCTTACAAGCCAGATGTGGCTCTTTTGATGGCTGCATCTGGCTCGCAGACAAATCTTTAATTAAAAAAACAATAACGTTAAAAATATAAAACATTCTCGGCCCTGGCCGGTTGGCTCAGCGGTAGAGCGTCGGCCTGGCGTGCGGGGGACCCGGGTTCGATTCCCAGCCAGGGCACATAGGAGAAGCGCCCGTTTGCTTCTCCACCCCCCACCCCCTCCTTCCTCTCTGTCTCTCTCTTCCCCTCCCGCAGCCAAGGCTCCATTGGAGCAAAGATGGCCCGGGCGCTGGGGATGGCTCCTTGGCCTCTGCCCCAGGCGCTAGAGTGGCTCTGGTCGCAGCAGAGCGACACCCTGGAGGGGCAGAGCATCGCCCCCTGGTGGGCAGAGCGTCGCCCCTGGTGGGCGTGCCGGGTGGATCCCGGTCGGGTGCATGCAGGAGTCTGTCTGACTGTCTCTCCCCGTTTCCAGCTTCAGAAAAATACAAAAAAAAAAAAAAAAAAAAAAAAATATATATATATATATATATATATATAAAACATTCTCATGTATTACAATCCATTCATTTCCTACCACTCATGTTCATGGTTGCAGGTGGCTGGAGCCAATCACAGCTGTTCTCTGGGACAACACCAAATTTTTATTGGATAATGTGTAACGTACACGGTTCGTTGTATGGCTCTCATGGAATTACATTTTAAAATATGTAGCGTTCGTGGCTCTCTCAGCCAAAAAGCTTCCCGACCCCTGCTCTAGGGGGTTGGGAGAATCCTTTCCTAATCTCTTCCAGCTTCTAATGGCTACCAGCATTCCTTGGCTTATGGCCATTACACTTTAATCTTGGGTTGCATAGCATATTGCCTCCTCCGTTTCTGTGTATCTGCTTTTTTCTTATAAAATAACCTTCCAAGATTATCTCCCCATATAAAAATACTTAATTACATCTGGAAACGCCCATTTTCCATATAATCTCTCATTTACAGGTTTCAGGGATTAGGACATGATATCTTTGGGTAGCCATGTAATGTAATGTGTTACGTAATGAATTAATTTTCTATACATCTGGAATGGTACTAGCTCAGTACTATCCTAGGGAGAATAAGGAAAGTAATACCCTTGGGATGATTAAGAAAATAGTCACATATTGTTTTTGTAGAGTTTAATTCTCTATGTATGTAATGAATTAACTTCCAATACCCCTAGAATGTTACTGGCCATGTACTATCTTTGGTGTAATTAGGAAATTGCCACCCTTGAGACAATTAAAACAATGGTCACATATCATTATTTTAGAGTTTAATTCTCTCACAGAACCCTCATTGATCTTTTCTTACCCCATTGATCTTGGGGTATGAAATGACAGAATGAGCAGGATTATAAACTCCATCAAGAGACTTAGTAAATGCAGGAATGTTGAAAATGATAAGGATGGCATCACATTAGTGGGAAAAGGTGTACTATGTAATGCATGTTGTTGGGACAACTGCTTAGTCATCTGCAAAGAAAAGATTAATCCATACCTCACATCACACAACAAGATATATTCTAAATGGACCAGAAATTTGAATGTAAAATAAAGGTGCTCAAAAACCACTAGAATTTTTTTCTTATGACTTTAGAATAGGAAAAAAAAACCCTTCAATACAAAATCTAGTGAGAGGCAAATAATTTTCACCAAGGAGCCAAAAACATACAATGGAGAGAAGAAAGCCAGCCTCCTTAATAAATAGGGCTCGGAAAGTTGGTAAACCACATGCAAAAAAATGAAACTAAACTATAGTCTGTTCCTACATACAAAAATTAACTCAAAATGAGTCAAAGACCTAAGTATAAAATCTGAAACAATAAATTACATAGGATAAAATATATAGTAGTTACTAAAGATATGGACCATGGTTGTAGAGAACATTATATGACTTTGACACCCAAGGCAAGGGAAGTAAGAGCAAAAATTAAAAAAAATAGGACTATATCAAACTAAAAAGCTTCTGCACAACAACAGAATCCAACAACAACAAAAAAAGGCAACCAACTGAATGGGAGAAGATATTTGCAAACAACAGCTCTGACAAGGTGTTAATATCCAAAAATATATAGAGAACTCATACAACCCAACTTGACCAAACAAACAGTAAATTATTTTAAAATAGGCAGAGTACCTGACAGGTGGTGACACAGTAGATAGAGCATCAGCCTGGTTTGCTGAGGATGCAAGTTCAAAGCTGCAAGGTCTGGCTTGAGCACAGGCTCATCCAGCATGAGTGTGGGTTCACCACCTTGAGCATGGGCCCACCAGCTTGAACATGGGATCAAAGACATAACCACATGGTCAATGGCCTGAGCCTTGAGGTTGCTGGGTTGGAGCACAAGGTCACTGGCTTGAGCCCAAAGTCACTGACTTGAGCAGAGTGTCATTGGCTCAGCTGGAGCCTCTTGATCAAGCTACATATGAGAAAGCAACCAATGAACAACTAACGTGCCGCAACTATGAGTTAATGCTTCTCATCTCTCTCTCTTCCTGACTGTTGCTATCTCTCTCTCTCTAAAAAAAAATTATTTTTTAATAAAAATAAATAAATAAATGGGCAGAAGGCCTGAACAGTCACTTCTTCCAAGAAGACGTGCAACTGGCCAACAGATATATGAAAAGATGCTCACCTTTACTATTAGGGAATGCAAATCAAAACTACAATGAGCCATGTCTGGTTGGCTCAGTGGCAGAGTGTCAGCTTGGCATGTGGATGCCTCAGGTTTGATTCCCAGGGAGAGCGCACAGGTGAAGTGCCCATCTGCTTCTCCACTCTCCTCCTCTCCTTTATCTCTCTCTCCATCTCTCTTTTCCCCTCCCACAGCCATGGCTCAGTTGGAGCAAGTTGGCCCCACTCACTGAGGCTGGCTCCATAGCCTCCCCTCCGGCATGAAAATAGCTCATTTGCTTAGCAACAGATCAATGGCCCCAGATGGGCAGAGCATCACCTGGTAGGGAGCTTGCCAGGTGTATCCTGACTGGGGCATATGCAGGAGTCTGTCTCTCTTCCTCCCCGCTTCTCACTTAAGAAAAAAAAAATACAATGAGATACTACCTCACACCTATTTGGGCAGTTATTAACAAGACAAGTAATAACAAGTGTTGGAGAGGCTGTAGAGAAAAAAGAACCCTCATTCACAGCTACTGGGAACGTAAACTGGTACAGACACTATGAAAAATAGTATAAAGATTCCTCAAAAAATTAAGAAAAAAAGTCATCATATTATCCAGCAACCTCTTATTTTTAATTTTTGTATTTACAGAAAAAAAGGCAAATGGTTCTTAAGAATTTGAAAATCTACCTCAAAACCTTAAAAACATCTATTCACAAAGACAAATGCACCCTTATGTCTATTGCAGCATTATTTATGGTGACCAAGAAATGGAAACAGCAAAGTGTCATTGGATAAAAAAAATGTGGTGATATAAGCAATGAAATACTCCTAAGCCATAAGAAAAAATAAAATACTGCCATTTACAACAACATGGATGGATCTTGAAAGTATTATGCTAAGTGAAATAAGTCAGACAGAAATAGTCAAGAACCATATCATCTCACCTATATGTGGGATTTAAAACTAAAAGCAACAAATGAACAAGCAAGAAAAACATAAACTCATAGACACCGACAGCAGTTACAGTTGTTATCAAATGGAGTGGGTTTGGGTTGGAAGCTAATAAAAGGTAGAGGGGGTCAAATATATGGTGACATTGAAGATTTGACTTTGGTGGTGGGCACACAATGCAATGTACAGATGATGTATCATACAATTGAACACTTGAAACATATGATTTTATTAAACAATGTCACCTCAGTAGATTTAATATAAAAAGAAAAAATAGATTGGCTTGTGGTGGAACAGCTGATAGAGCGTTAGTCTGGGACACTGAGGGCGCTGGTTTGAAACCCTGGGCTTACTAGGTCAAGGCACATACAACAAGTAAGCAATGAGCAACTAAAGTGAAGCAACTATGAGTTGATACTTTGCATCCCCCCCCATTAAATTGATAAATAAAATATTTGAAAAAGAAAAAAATACAAACTCTAGAAGGCATAGAACAAAATGATTAATAAACTTGATCATATTTTTAAAAAACATACACAAATTATAAACATTGAAAAATGACAAATAATAAACATTGAAAATGTGTGCTATTCTTATTAAAGAAGAATGACTAAATTCCCTAAAATATAATTTAAAAATACAAAGTGGTAAGTTAAAATACTAATACTGTTGGAAAAATGCAAAGAACATGAACATACTGTTTACAGAAAAAAACACAAATGGCTCTTAAGAATATGAAAATTTCAGGCCCTGGCCGGTTGGCTCAGTGGTGGAGCGTCGGCCTGGCATGCAGGAGTCCCAGGTTCGATTCCCGGCCAGGGCACACAGGAGAAGCGCCCATCTACTTCTCCACCTCTCCCCCTCTTCCCCTCTCCTTCTTCTCTGTCTCTCTCTTCCCCTCCTGCAGCAAGGCTCCATTGGAGTAGGGATGGCCCTGGCGCTGGGGATGGCTCTGTGGCCTCTGCCTCAGGCGCTAAAATGGCTCTGGAAGCAACAGAGTGACGCCCCAGAGGGGCGGGGCGTCACCCCCTGGTGGGCATGCCAGGTGGATCCTGGTCGGGCGCATGTGGGAGTCTGTCTGACTGCCTCCCCATTTCCAGCTTCAGAAAAATACAAAAAAAAAAAAAAAAAAGAATATGAAAATTTCTACCTCCTAATAAATGAAAACAGATTTACTTAACAATGAAATACTATTGGTCACTATGAGAAATTTAAATATCCCAAAATTGGATATAATAATCTTGATGAGATTGAAAGCATTCTTTTATGTTTCTGATGGAATTACAAATTAGCACATATCATATGGAGGGTGGTTGGCAATATCTGTCAAAATTAGCAGAAAAATTTTTTATTGACAATTCTTAGAATTTTTTCACTGATCTATTTCTTTATTAAATGAGGTGATGTGCAGAGTTATTCTTTGCAATATTTAATACCAATTGCAGAAACATGAATGTTCATCCATTTGGGATAAATTAAACTATGGATATTCAGAATGAAATACTATGCAGCTATTTAAAAGGGAACCTTGTTATTTCTAAAAAAAAAAGTCTTCAAGGTCTATTACTCTTTTAAGAACTACAACTAAATTACAATTAAAATTACAATTTACAAATCCATAATTTGTAAATGTAGGATGCTGTTTTTGTGGTTCAAGTATAGTGAGGAAAAACATTCATTTATATATGCTTACTTGTGAAAAATCACTACACATATATGCAAGGAAATAACTGGAAAGATTGAGGACAACAGTGAGAGGGAAATTTTACTATAAAATATTCAAAGCTTAAAATTTATTTAAATACAAATGTATAAATTTTTAAATTAAATGAATAAAGTTTTTTATCCATTTTTTTTTCTCAATGGTATATTCATTGAGAGCCTAGTAGACACTGTTTTAAGTGCTTAGGATCAGTGACAAAAATCCTAACCGTTATGGCACTTACATTGTATGGTAAGATACAGACAAATTAATCATACTAAGTACTTAATGTAGTATGTCAGAAGATAAAAAAATTTTAAGGAAAAACGCATAAAACAGGGTAAGTTGGATAGGCAGTGTCACTGGGATTAGAAGGAGGTGCTGCAATATTATTAGCAGGGTAGGTCTCATCAAGAAAGAGAGGTAGGTCTCATCAATTTTTCCATTTGAATGATTTTTTAAAAGGGATATACACATGTTTATTTATATTTATATAAAACTTAGGTATATTTTCTGAAGTTATATCTGGATGTGGTTTTTATATGATCATTCTAGATAATAGATTCTGAATGTGTATCAATTGATGCTAAGTAAACCATGCCTGTTATTTGTCCTATACAGCAGGTGGCAAATATAAGATAGATCTCAATCATAAAATTGAGGCAGGTAGTTGGCATTTTAAAGACAGCCTGCATTTCAGAATGCTCACTTATTTAATGTTTTTAAAATTTAGCTTAGATTTTGCAGTTTTAAAAAAATAAACATGGAACTTATTTTTACCTTAATACAGTATAGATAAAATTGTTTATATGAATTGTATGTGTTTCTGAGCACATACAGTAGAAGAACTTTATGAGATCATGAGATGAATGCTTAAGAAATAGCAGAAGAGTTAGATGGATTATCTGCCAGATTGAACATCTAGTGAACACAGCTGGTAAGAACATAAAAAAGAAAGTTGCAAATGACAAAAGAGAACTATCAAAGGATAAATCAAATATATAAAAGATACAAATAATAACCCATAATCAGAAGCAAAGAGGGAATGTTGGAAACATTAGCAAACAATGCCAGGCTTGATGTTGGAGACATTGAATGAACACACCATATGCCAGCTGATAGAGCATCTTCACTTGACCCATTCTCAGAATTCTCAAAGAGCTGCATCTAAGAAATATATACTTATCCAGAAACAACTCAATGATGAGACTTTTTACTAATTGGCAGTAAGTTACTATCTGTATTAGTGCAAGTAAGTATGTAGTGTTCTCTGAAGATTTAAATCACTAAACACTATGACTGAAAACTAGATTGTTTTTCATTTATAATGAAGCTTATGAATGAATAAGGATACAAGTTATCAATGTAAGTATGTAATATATTATGCTTCCTGGGTAGAGATTGTACAGGTCTGTAATAGCAATTCTAAAAGGTAAAAGACTGCAATTCAAAACTTTCATTTTCTTTCAATACATTTTGCAGCAAAACCAAATTGATGTGAAGACATTAAAGGCTCACTTAATTTCATCCTGAATTTAAAAATCATTTATGACTACATCAGACAAGGGGTTGACATCCAAAATATATAAAGAACTCAACTCAATAGCCAAAAATAATTGATTTTAAATGGCCAGAGAACCTGAATAGACATTTTTCCAAAAAAGACATATACAAATGGCCAACCAATAACAGGAAAAGGTGCCCAGTATCATTATTCATCAGGGAAATACAATTCAAAACCATGAGATATCAACGCATACCTGGAAGACTGATTATTGTTAAAAAGAAAATAGATACATGCTGGTGAGTATGTGGAGAAAAGGGAATGCTTTGCTCTGTCAGTGGGAATGCAAATTGATACAGTCACTGGAAAACAGTATAGTAGTTCCTCAATAAATTAAAAATAGGCCTACCATATGGTCCCACATCTGCATATATATCCCACTTTTGTGTATATTTCCAAAGGAAATAAAATCATTATCTCAAAGAGATACCTGCACCCCCATGCTCATTGCAACATTATTCACTATAGCCATAATATGGAAACAACCTACGCACTCACAGTAGATGACTGAAGAAAGAAAATGTGATATACATATATACACATATAATAAATATTATTCGGCCATTTAAAAAAATAGGAATTACATCTTTTGAGACAACATGGATGGACCTTGAAGGCATTAAGTTTAGTGAAATAAGTCAGACAGAGAAAGACACATAATGCATCAACTCATTTGTGTGTGGAATCTTTATTATTTATTTATTTATTAATTTCAGAGAGGAGAGATGGGGGAGGGGGAGCAGGAAGGATCAACTCCCATATGTGCCTTGACCAGGTAAGCCCAGGGTTTCAAACCAGCGACCTCAGTGTTCCAGGTCGACGATCTATCCACTGCACCACCACTGGTCAGACAACGTGTGGAATCTTTTAAAACGAAAAAGGCAGACTCACAGAAAACAATAGAATGGTAGTTGCCAGAAGCTGAGAAGTGGGGGAAAGGACAGATTTTGGTCAAAGGGCATAAACTTCTAGTTATAAAGAGAACAAGTTCCTGGGATCTAATATTCAGCATGCTGCTTACAGTTAACAATACTATATATTTTTGTCCATGGCTGGTTTGCTCAATGGATAGAGTGTCAGCCCAACATTTGGACGTCCTAGGTTTGATCCCGGGTCAGAGCACACATACTAAGTGACCATCTGCTTCTCTCCCCTTCCCTCTCCCTCTTCTCTCTCTCTTCCCCTCCCACAGCCAGTGATTCTATTGGTTCAAGTGTCTGCCCTGGGCACTGAGGATAGCTCGGTTTATTCTAGCATTGGTCCCAGATGGAGTTGCTGGGTAGATACTGGTTGGGCCCCATGCAGGAATCTATCTCCCCTCCTCTCACTTAAAAAAAGAAAGAAAGAGAAAGAGATACAGAGAAAAAAAAATACTACATATTTTCACAACACACAGATTTTAATTAGGTGAGGTATCAGATGTGTTAGCCTTACTGTAATAATCATTTTGCAATATAAACATGTATCAAATCATCACATTATATACCTTAAATTTACCAATGTTGTATGTCAATTATATCTCAATAAAGCTAAGGAAAAAAGACTTATTTTCTGAGGGGGGAAAAGCTATTTATGAATATATAAAATTATTTATAGTCTTTGTTAAAGTGTGACTGTTCATTACAGAAAAATTAGTGTATTTGATTATGAGTTGCTGCCCAGACACCACTGACTGGTATTAGATAAAATGCAGTAAATGCAGCAGGTTACTTTTTTAAATCTGAAAAATTCCAAATTTCTAAATATCTTTGTCTCCAAGAGTTTCTAAAACAGGTGTAGAAAGTTTCTGGAATCAGACATGCAAGAAATTATTGATGGTGTGTATCTGTGGAGAGAAGAGATAAGACTTTCATTTCTCATTTTTTACTCTTCTGTGCTCTCTAAATTTTACTATGATTATGAATTAATTTAATAAATAAAAATGACTAAAAAAAACCAATTATGGTACACATCTCTAAACCCTGCCTACCTTTTCCTTATATCTCTGAATAGAGGGCATCCTTGTTGACAGTAATTTAAAATATTTGTCTTCCCTCATCAAATTGGTCAATATCCCCAGTGGATTCTATTATTAATATCTCTCATTTATTCTTCCTTTTCTGTTCTTACCATCAGTAACTGAATTTATCTTTGTTCTGCATAATAATAAAGCAGCTTCTTTACATCTATGAGCCACTCAATTTACATCTATTGAAGAGCTTATCAAAATGTATTGTAACAATCTGAATACTTGTCTTTTTCCAGCCCATGGTCTGTAAGTTCCTTGAAAGTAAGAACTGTCATTTCTCTCTTAGTTTTTTCTACAGTGACTGGCAACAAGTTTGTACTCATCTGTTTGCTGAAGAAATAATGAATGAGAAACTACTATCACTTATTTATTTTTCTATTTGGCATAATATTTCAGAACATCTTTTTAAATCGGTAAACCTTAAAACTCTCAAAAAAGCCCTGGCTGGTTGGCTCAGTGGTAAAGCATTGATTGTCCTGGCATATGAATGTTCCATGTTCAATTCCCAGTCAGGGCACACAGGAGAAGTGCTCATCTGCTTCTCCACCCTTCCCCCTCGCCCTTCTCTCTCTTCCACTCTCGCAGCCAAGCCTCCATTGGAGCAAGTTGGCCCAGGCACTGAGGATGCCTCTGTGGCCTCTGCCTCAGTCGCTAGAATGGCTCTGGTTGCAACAGAGCAACACCCCCCAGATGGGCAGAGCATCACCCTCTAGTGGGTGTGCCGAGTGGATTCTGGTCCAGTGTATATGGGTGTCTGTCTCTGTCTCCCCGCTTCTCACTTCAGAAAAATACAAAAAAAAAATCTCTCAAAGGAGTGTCATTGTTTTTGAGTTACAAATATGTTGGGAAACTTGTTAAAAATTGAATCAACAGTTTATGAAAGAAAATTGCAAATTAAGGACAAGTAGACCCTTATATTGAACATTCAGAGAAATAACTTTGCAAAAGCATAAATATTTAAAAAACGATGATCACAGGAATATATGGCTATCTGGACCAGAAGCTTAGATGTTTCTAAGGAGAGAAGAGGTAAAAACAAAAACAGTGCATGTAAAGATGAGGTAAATGTTAAAAATGACTGGAGAAAACTAAAATTAGAAAAGTAAATTAACATTCTCAACTTGTTCCAGTAAAATCAGAATTGATGCCCAGCTTGATGTAGAGAAAAAAAATTAGAAATTTTCTCAGAATTCTGAGAAAAGTCAAAACAAAATGATTCAAGAGAAGATGAAAAATATGGGCATAAGCAATGAAACTCATCATTCAGGGATAAATGAAAAAGTCAAAATAGAAGCTCTAGTAAAAGACAATCTTAATTTTTTTTTTCTGGTTAAGGGTAGACTTGGGCTTCTAAATGACAGAGTAGCTTGTTTTAGAGCAACATTATGACAGAATAAATAGAATGATACATATATATATTTTTATTTTATTTATTTATTTATTCATTTTAGAGAGGCTAGAGAGAGACAGGGTGGGGGGAGGTGAGGTGGGGAGGAGCAGGAAGCATCAACTCCCATATGTGCCTTAACCAGGCAAGCCCAGGGTTCAAACCAGAAACCTTATCATTCCAGGTAGGCGCTTTATCCACTGCACCACCACAGATCAGGCAATACGTTTATTTATTTATTATTATTATTATTATTATTATTATTTTTGTATTTTTCCGAAGCTGGAAACGGGGAGGCAGTCAGACAGACTCCCGCATGTGCCCAACCGGGATCCACCCGGCATGCCCACCAGGGCGTGATGCTCTGCCCATCTTGGGGCGTTGCTCTGCCACAACCAGAGCCATTCTAGTGCCTGAGGCAGAGGCCACAGAGCCATCCTCAGCGCCCGGGCAAATGCTGCTCCAATGGAGCCTCGGCTGCAGGAAGGGAAGAGAGAGACAGAGAGGAAGGAGAGGGGGAGGGGTGGAGAAGCAGATGGGCACTTCTCCTGTGTGCCCTGGCCGGGAATCGAACCCAGGACTCCTGCACGCCAGGCCGACGCTCTACCACTGAGCCAACAGGCCAGGGCAATACATTTATTTTTAAATCTCCTTGAAAGAACGGTTAAATTACAAAATGAAAGAACATTGAATCATAAAATTTATTTTAAATATAAAAATGTATTATGCATAATAAAGACATTTAAACTTTTAGTAAGTGACCTGCTGTTTAACTTAAAATTAAGGTTGGGGAGGGGTTTTGACAACAGTAAATATAAAATTTTAACAATATTTTAAGTAATATTTGACTTTGAGGCCTAGAGAGAATTTAAATATATGCTGAAAAGTAACTAAGTTATAGCATCAAAAGTATATTCAAAACTACTTTTATGTTCTCATGTTTTGGAGTTTTTTTGTATTTTATGCTTTTGAAATCAGCAGAATTAGATTTCTAAATAGATAATTTTGCTCAAGAAAATCTTGGGCCTGACCAGGTGGTGGCGCAGTGAAAAGAGCGTCAGACTGGGACACAGAGGACCCAGTTTCGAAAGCCCGAGGTGGCCGGCTTGAGCACGGGCTCATCTGGTTTGAGCAAGGCTCACCAGCTTGAACTCAAGGTCACTGGCTTGAGAAAGGGAATCACTAGTCTGCTGTAGCGCCCCCCCCCCCTCCAGGCACAAATGAAAAAGCAATCAATGAACACCTAAGGTGCCGCAACGAAGAATTGATGCTTCTCATCTCTCGCCTTTCCTGTCTGTCTATTCCTCTCTCTGTCTCTGTCACAAAAAGAAAATAAAGCCTGACCTGTGGTGGCGCAGTGGATAAAGCCTCGACCTGGAATGCTGAGGTCCCCGGTTCGAAACCCTGGGCTTGCCTGGTCAAGGCACATATGGGAGTTGATGCTTCCAGCTCCTCCCCCTTTCTCTCTCTCTGTCTCTCTCTCCTCTCTCTCCCTCTCTGTCTCTCTCTCCTCTCTAAAAATAAATAAATTAAATAAAATAAATAAAAAAATAATGAATATCAATTGTTAATAAAAAATTCTATAAAAAAAAAGAAAATTTTGGATGTGATAATCATGTTCTTTTTAATACTGAGTTTTAAAGAATTTGAGACTTCTAGAGGGTTACTTTTCATTAAATAAATGCAACTAATAGATTTGATGATGGTCATCTTAAGGCAAATTTATAGGCTTCACAGGATTTTTATGTTTCTCATTAATTATTTGCCACCAAAAGTTTCTCGGTGTTTGCAGTCTTTAACCAGCAATCTATATAATAGTAAATTTCACACTGTAGGACTGACAGGTAAGAAATGTAAACCTCTATAATGATAACAAACACCATGAGGTAATTTAAATACAAAGAGATAACTTAAGTGATCAGCTGACTGAGTGGCTGAGTTATATCATAAGCATATACGTATTTTAGGCCCCTAAGGTAGTCAATCACCCATAGACCTTGGATGCTTTCAAATCATCCAATTTTAAGAGGAATAAATATTTAAATAACTGTACAGTTATTAAATTTATTTAATTACAAGTTTAGATAGCTGTCATTATTGCCTTCAAGATTATGAACTCCTTGGAAAATGCTATGGCCTTCTAAATCGACACAATTTTCAACCTTTATTATCTCATGGCACACATGAATTAATTACTTAAATTCTGAGGCACAACAAAAAAATATTTTTTGCTAATCTGACAAAAAGAAATAGGTATAATTTCGATTCATTCACACTGGACTGCTACTGTGTTGCCTATTGCCTTTTTTTTATTAATTAATTAATTAATTTTTTGACAGTCTAAGGGAAAAGAGGTCACTGCCCTTGACTAAATATTCAGGTATTGCATGTTTTAAAAATTCATGTGGCACTCTGGTTGAAAATCACTGTTCTAGATCAAGGAAAACAAATGTTTTCTATAAAAGCCAAGGTAGTAAATACGTTAGGCTTCACCGGCTAGCAGGTCTCTGTGGAACTATTCAACTCTGCTGTTGAGAAGTGAAAGTAGTCACAGGCAATACTGGACAAATGAGCATGGCTGTGTTTCAGCTGTATGTGTGGATACTGAAATGTGAATTTCATATAATTTTCAGCTGTCAAAATTGTTTATGCTTTTAAACCATTTAGAAATGTAAATACTATTCTTGTCTGGGGGGGGGGGGGGGGCAGACTGTATTTGTTCTGCTGGCTGAAGTGTGCCAACCCCCTTTGGTTTTAAAAATCTAATACATTCTTAAACTTCTCCACAGCCAATTCTATCAAACCATCCCAGCAACTTCTTTTTGACCCCTATAATATTGTTTCTTTATCCCACTTCATAAGTATAGCTCACAGAAGTAAATTAAAAGAAATTTTAACATGGCCTGCTATGTTGTAACAATAGATATGAAATCACTGGTAAAGTAAAAAGTGAGATATAAACATTGCCTTTGTGGTGATGATTGCACTTTATTATTTACTCTTATATAAGATTTTAGGGCTTCCTATATATTCTGATATATCTCTCTTAAAGATTAGGTATAGGTTCAGGATTACACATAAATGTTTCCAGGATTTTTGCCTCCATACTCTCACACTTGTAAGCTACTCTTATCTCTTCACTATATATATAGGTGTACCAACCTCATTACTAGTAGTACTAAGAAATTTTCAAATTCACTCTCTCTTATAACTACTCTATTCAGGCAGTGACTATCTATATATATCCCTGCTTTATTCTCAGTTCCCAAAATTGTCTGAAGTATATTTGAGTCTCATCAATAGTTCTGAGTGAATGAGTGACACAAATAGTCACATATATTCACTTGTCTTACATCAGTGGTCCCCAACCTCCCGGGCCACTGACTGGTACCGGTCCATGGGCCATTTGGTACCGATCCGCAGAGAAAGAATAAATAACTTACATTATTTCCGTTTTATTTATATTTAAGTCTGAACGGTTTTATTTTTTAAAAATGACCAGATTCCCTCTGTTACATCCGTCTAAGACTCACTCTTGACCAGGGGTCCCCAAACTACAGCCCACAAGCTGCATGCAGCCCCCTGAGGCCATTTATCCGGCCCGCCGCACTTCCGGAAGGGGCACCTCTTTCATTGGTGGTCAGTGAGAGATGCATCCTGTGTTCCTGGAGTACTGTATGTGGTGGTGCCGCAAAGCGCAGTGTCGCTCATGTACAGTACTACTTCCGGTGACGCGGGATGCATGCATCAGGGCTTTGGAAGCATGTCATATCACTTGTTACGGCTAGCAGTGACAAATATGGAACCAGACATTGACCATCTCATTAGCCAAAAGCAGGCCCATAGTTCCCATTGAAATACTGGTCAGTTTGTTGATTTAAATTTACTTGTTCTTTATTTTAAATATTGTATTTGTTCCCGTTTTGTTTTTTTACTTTAAAATAAGATATGTGCAGTGTGCATAGGAATTTGTTCATACTTTTTTTTATAGTCCGGCCCTCCAACGGGCCTCCTGTGTAAAAAGTTTGGGGACCCCTGCTCTTGACGCTTGTCTCAGTCACATGATACATTTATTTGTCCCACCGTACAGGCCGGTCCGTGATAATATTTTCTGACATTAAACTGGTCCGTGGCCCAAAAAAGGTTGGAGACCACTGTCTTACATTTGCAAAGGGAATATATAAAGCTCATTCTACATGAAATGTTTTTAAATATATAAAATATGTAAAAATACAAAGGAAATCTACTTTATTCATCTGTACTAATATATAGTTCTATGCACAAACTTTTTAGTATCCCTCCGAACCCCAGTTTTTAAATTTTGGGAGAATTTTTAAGTAGTATCAGAGGATACACAATCCATAGCTAACTTGTAAAAGCTACTTTGATAGGATAAAAAACAAAAGTAACCTCTATTTGGTCTCTAAGAAATCCTTCCTCTACAATTCAAAATTATAACAAAAAAGAACACTTTTTTAAAGCCTATTTTGATTAAATTTCATTTGCTTGCAGCAAGAAAAACAAATTTTGGCAAGCTTATTCATCTGGAAAAACACTGGAGTATCTCATGGAATAGACAGGTGGGAAGGAAAGGAAAAGGGGTAGCTCTGGGAATTTCAGCTTTCTTCATAGGGGTCCCATTAATGGGGATTCCTGGTCATATTGCCAAATATTAAAATATTATAAGAAACTTGATTGTCCAGCTTGGATCACACAGGCCTGAACTGGTCAGCCAGAGTCAGAGGTAGAGTCATGATGTAGAACTATCAACACTGAGAGCCACTGGTTAGTATTAGGATGAATTGGGAAGCTACCTCAAGTGATGGGTAGTCTTATTAATCTGACTGCAGAAAACAATAAATTTATATTCATTAATGTCTTAATAAAACGTTTCGCTTGAAGCTGTAAGACATATTTTCCATTAACAATTAGATAGACTACATTTACATTTATGAATTTTAATATGTACCAGATTCTTTACTGCCATCTTAATAAATGTCTTTATATCATATAATACAGCCAGTATAATGTAGTGGTGATATAGCATAGGGGTTAAGGGTATAGACTGTTGAGCCAGTGATGCATGGCTTTATATCTTTGCCTTACTGTGAAAGTTTCGACAAGTTCATCTCTGACCTTCATTTTGTCTGTAAAAAGAGGGTTTATCAGCCAGCTTTCGCTACAGTGCAAACTACAGATCTTGGCATACCTCAATAAGCATTTAGTCCTGATCAGCAGTCTGGACAAGCAGGAGTAAGTCTGATCTAGGATGGGTCTACATCTGTCAGATGGCTCTCATCTTCCGTGGATCTACAGCTATCCCACGGACTTTTTTCTCAGAATAAAAGGCAGGCTAACAAGGGAGAAACCCAACTGCTAAAGTGTATTTCAAGGCTTTTTTTTTTTTTTTTATATAGACAGAGAGAGAGTCAGAGAGAGGGATAGACAGACAGGAATGGAGAGAGATGAGAAGCATCAATCATTAGTTTTTCATTGCGACACCTTAGTTGTACATTGATTGCTTTCTCATATGTGCCTTGACCGCGGGCCTTCAGCAGACTGAGTAACCCCTTGCTGGAGCCAGCGACCTTGGGTCCAAGCTGGTGAGCTTTTTTTGCTCAAGCCAGATGAGCCCGCGCTCAAGCTGGCGACCTCGGGGTCTTGAACCTGGGCCCTCCGCATCCCAGTCCAACACTCTATCCACTGCGCCACCGCCTGGTCAGGCCAAGGCTTTTTTTTTGTGTGTGTGTATTTTTCTGAAGTGAGAAACAGTGAGGCACAAGGACAGACTCCCACATGCACCCGACCAGGATTCACCCAGCATGCCCACTAGGGGGCAATGATCTGCCTATCTGGGGCGATGCTCTGTTCCAACCAGAGCCACTCTAGCGCCTTAGGCAGAGGCCATGGAACCATCCTCAGCGCCCAAACCAACCTCGCTCCAATGGAGCCTTGGCTGTGGGAGGGGAAGAGAGAGATAGAGAGAAAGGAGAAATGGAAGGGTGGAGAAGCATATGGGTGCTTATCCTGTGTGCCCTGGCCAGGAATTGAAGCCGGGACTTCCACACACGGGGAAGATGCTCTACTGTTGAGCCAACTAGCCAGGGCTCAAGGCTTTTCTTGTGTGATACCTGCTGTTACTCCATTTTGTCAAAGCAAGCCCACAGTTGTAGAGCAGAGAGGTATAAAAACACCTTCCATGGATGTGTGGTGGGGATAGGGAGGAGTGACTCAGTTTACCACAGGGGGTAGTATTAATACCTATCTAACAGAGTAGCTATAAGTTTAATATATGTAAAAAGCATGGAATAGTGCCTGGCACATTGTAAATGCTTAATAAATATTATTAGGCATACTCTTATCCAGAAACTTACACAAAAAGCTAAGTAGTAAAATACATATTTGGCAAATGTGTCACTTCATTGGAACTAAACAGACATGTTAAAATTTTATTAAAAACTAATCTTTTTTTTTTAATTGTAGATTAGATGAGCAAGAATATATGTCTTTTGGATTGGCCAGCCAACTTCTGGGATAGATTGGTTACTGCCTCAATTATTTAACTGTTGTAAATCATAAATCTACTAAAGATCATCAGTTCTACCAACTCAATTTACAGATAATAAAGGGAGCCAAGAATGGTGGGTTATCTAAATCAAAGAGAAGGAGTTAGATGGATGGCTAAATTATAAGTAAATAAGTAGTTAACTTAAAAATAGGGAATGCAAGGAAGCAAATCAAGATCTCTAGCATTCACCCTGGCCAGTTGGTTCAGTGGTAGAGCATCATCCCGGCATGTGGATGTCCCAGGTTTGATTCCCCACTAGGGCACACAGGAGAAGCCACCATCTGCTTCTCTACCCTCCCCCTCTTCCTTCTCGGTTTCTTTCTCTCTCTCTCTTCCCTTCCTGCAGCCATGGCTTGACTGGTTTGAGCTCACTGACCCAGATGCTGAGGATCATTCCGTTGAGC
Organism: Saccopteryx leptura; assembly: GCF_036850995.1. Taxonomy (NCBI): domain Eukaryota; kingdom Metazoa; phylum Chordata; class Mammalia; order Chiroptera; family Emballonuridae; genus Saccopteryx; species Saccopteryx leptura. The sequence goes on from NC_089509.1 coordinate 32,728,584, forward strand.
CTCCACCTCAGGTGCTGAAAATAGCTCCATTGTGAGCATGATCTCAGATGGGCAGAGCATCAGCCCCAGACGGGGGTTGCGGGGTGGGTCTTGGTCGGAGCACATGCAGGAGTCTGTATCTCTATCTCCCATTCTCTCACTTTGAAAAGAAGAAAAAATAAAAAGATTTCTAGAATTCTGGTTGAGAACTCTTCCCACTTATCACACATCCCAGGTATTATATCCTATATTTTTCCAGGTATTATGTACTATATTTTTATCTAAATGCTGTCGGTCACATTTCCTTTTTCTTTCAGTGAACCTTAAAAGAAGAAGTAATTTTAAGAAGCTATTAAGCCTGGTCAGGTAGCTCCATTGGTTGGAGTGGAATCTCAATACAGGAAGATTATGGGTTCAATTCCCAGTCAGGGCACATACAAGAATCAACCAATGAATGCATAAATAAGTGGAACAACAAATCAACATTCTCTCCCTCTCTCTTTCTCTTTCTTCCTTCCTCTTTCTCCATAAAGTCAATAAATAAAAATTTTAAAAATATTTATAGAAAGATGTTATTAAAATAAAAATTTCAACTATTCCTTCAATTGAGAAAAATTGCTTTATTATAGCATAGGATTTACTTACAATGTAAACAAAACAAAACATCCTTACAGAAGCCTTCCCTTATCCCTTTTTTTTAAAAGATTTTATTCATTATAGAGATGGGAGAGAGAGAGAGAGAGAGAAGGGGGAGGAGCAGAAAGCATCAACTTCCATATGTGCCTTGACCAGGCAAGCCCAGGGTTTTGAACCGGCAACCTCAGCATTTCCAGGTTGACGCTTTATCCACTGCGCCACCACAGGTCAGGCACTCCCTTATCCCTTTTACTAATATTGATTGAATACTTATTTTTTGTTGACACTGGGCATATAACAACAACAACAAAAAGGTCTCTGGTCTTGTGAGCATACATTATGTGAGTGAAGTGGACAATAAAGACATAAATTAATATGTAATATATTCACAATAACTTATCTTTAATTCCAAAATCAAAAAATTCTGAAACTTAAAGTTTTTGCCATTCATGTAGTGGCAAAAGATTTTACAACTATAATTTTGAACTTACTTGGTTGTAAAACTGTGAGGCTGTTTAATCTTTTAAAGTATCACTTAAAATGCATCTATATTTTTTTGTAGAGATATTAACATTTTATTTCAGGGTGCTGTCCCAGATCTCTCAAATGGGGAGGCGATGCATGTTTCCTAATTACAGAACATTCACCATATTACCTTTAAGCATTCAAATATTACTGTATTCAGAACCACTCTGGCTGCCATGGGGATTGTGTTGAGCTGTATAACATCTAGAAATTATAAATACTGTGAATGGAAATGAAGCAGATATGGGTATAGAGAATGAAGGCCAGTAGGGGGTGAGTGTTGTAGGGAAGAGAAGTTGTTTAGCTAGACTAGTAAGGGAAGACTTCCTTGGGAGCTGACATTTGAGCAGAGTCTGAAACATGCATGGAACTGTCAGTGGAAAAGAGTATGTGTCAGTCATTGGAACAGACGTGGCTATCTGGAAAAAAAATGTCCTTGTGTAAGGGAAGACCACGGTCGAAGACCTAAACCAAAAGTGTGCTTACTTAGCACATTGATGTACAGGCCACTCGAGCTGTATAAGAACAAGCAAGGGAAGAGTGATCAGATAGGCTGTCAGAGGGAACCAGGGGGCCAGTCATCTCAGGCAAGATAAGACCTTTGGATTTCATTTTAAATGTTATGGGATGTCTTTGAAGGGTTTTGACCAAGGGTGTATCCAAAATTCAATTTTCTTTTTAAAAATTTCTATCTATTGCTCTGCAGATAATAAATACCACTCTTTTGCTATGTTGCAGTAGTAAGAATTGGAAAAAATAAATGATTATGACTCTGGATAAAATTCAGAAATTTAATGATAACTGGTTATTTTTAATAAAATGATCATGCTTTAATAAAATAAACTCTTAGATATCCATTGACCAAGTGCCATGCTTTGAATTAGTAATCTAAATAATAAACTCTCAGTTTGTTTTTTCTTGTTCTAGATTTTTCTTTAAGTATTAGGGCTGAGAAATTAGCTTGGGCATGATAGTGTTTTTCCCAATTTCCCTCTCAGATAGACAATTATAGGAAAGGACCCTCCACGTGGAGTAATAAGAACTGGTTTCTCATGCTGGCTCTGCCATTAATTGGTTAAAACATTGGTTGAGTTGTTTAACCTCTCTGGATTTCAGTTTCTTATAGTGTGAAAAATGGGGATTGAATCATCTGATTGATATAGTTCTTTCTTGCCTGCAATCATAAATTTAGTAAGTCCTGTGTGTAAAACTAAAATTCTTTGATTCTTAATGAGAACTCATAAAATCTCATAAAATCTCAAAATGTCCTTAAATATGAGACTAAAGAAAAATGAAATAACTGGCTCTCTGTTCAAAATTGATAAATTCACCCTTAATCCCTTTTTAACAGGACCAAGGAAATAAAATACCAGAAGCCAAGAGCACAGAATATTTTTCTTCATCAGTTTATAGATTGTGATCCTTCTCTAATTCCGTCAAATACAAAGGAATGACCACCTTGGCAGATGGCCACAGAGGATGTCAACAATTTTTTGGAGGCAAGCAATGAAATATTGATGCTATGAATTTTTTATTATGAAGTATGTAGAAATGAGTAGAATTATATTTTAATGTAAATACTAAAAGTGTTCAATATAGTAATTTATATAACTAAGCTATTTCTCCCTTCTTTTTTTTTTCCTGAGTATTGTTGCATGTCAAGAATTATACTGAATTAAGCTGCTTTTGCCCTTACATAGTATAGAAATATATCACATCCCTAGATACAAAATAAAAATTTAAATAACAGAAATTAAGTACCCATGTTTGGAAACGGCTCTTTGTATCTATCTCAGACACACATATCATATAACTACAAATACTAAATAGTTTTGGAACTTAGAATCATTTTCTATTTATTTTAAAATTATCCATACCAGTTATGAATTTTTTTCATTCTTGCATTTTTCCCACTGATTTTTAAATATTCTAACGTGCTCCAAACTCTTGGGGAGTCATCTCTCTATATTCCTCACAGCTTATATGTTGTGAAAAGTCTACATCAAAAGATCCCATTCAATTTTTACTTTCACAGCTGCTCTTACTTTTTCTGAAAAAACAGTGAGCCAAGGATTGTGGGCCACATTGCCATCTTCCAAAATGAAATTAATTACGTTACCTTTTAATGGGAATGCTTCCTGGAAAGAAATTGACTATTTATTTTAAAGAACAAAAATATAAACATAAGGAATCTGCCTTCTCTAACTTCATGGAAAATAAAGACTTAAATAGATAAATATAAAATGAAATAAAGTAAACTCATAAAAAATTAAGTAGAATGCACTAAAATTGAATTTCTTCAAAGCATTTTATACAAACAGAGAAACTAGAGATTTGCTCAGAATTTTTTATTTAATGTTAATTCAACTCAGGGGCCTAAGGTCATCCAGCAAAAGAGTCTACTTTTTAAGTTGAACAAAGAGGAATGCTTTCTAAGTAAAGGAGACCATAAATGTTTAAAAAGCCCAATGTAGAGCTTCTGAGTCTCTTTCAGTAACTAGAGTCAAAATTAATTCTTGCTTTTCTGTTAGGGAAAATTTCATCTAATTACATTGAAATTATTCTGCAACTTTTGGGACAGCAAATCCTGATCACCAAAGAAAAGAAAGAGCAGCTGTGTTGCCCTTGCCTCATAGTATAAGAATAGCATCATTATGCAGTCACTGGGCTTTATAGAACTATTAAGTGGTTATCCACTGGCTGCCTCTAGCAGACACACACCTAACCTTTCTGAACTGCTGATAATGTATACCTACAGTATGTAAGGAGGGATTTTCTAGATAGATAGATAGATAGATAGATAGATAGATAGATAGATAGATAGATAGATAGATTCTACTGCTTTCTTAAGCAAACCAATCTAGTAAAACAGCCCTCAGGAGTAGCAAGTTCTTTTTTATATTCCTTTGCACATATTTATTAAGCGACTGTTTCTAAAACTTCTTTTCTTAGAATTACTGTAATCATGATTTAAATATTTTCTTAGTTTAATATAATTCACTTAACTATTTCAAAAAAATACTTTATATTGACAATTCCTAAATTGGTGGAAATAGTTTCCATAAACAGCACTACTCCATAAGCAACTTCTTGTTCCGTTTCTTTCTCTAACGTTCCCTTTTTAAACTCATCTACATCTTATTTTGATCTTTAATCACAGCAACAATCTTGTGTCAGATAGCTCTAATTTATATTTCTTTCACATTAAGAACTAGCCCTTTGTTCTCTTTGAATTGCATTCTATTTATGACTGTGTCATTAATTTGCCACAGATATTTATAGTTCTAATCAAAACTGTTGAATTTTTCACTTATTTCCCATATTTTAAGGTTTATTTGCAAACTAACATGGTAAAAATGTTTAGTAGTTAGAAAGGCAATTAGAACATAGCATGTGTGACTGATAGGTATGACAAATTCAGAGTGGTTAACCCTGTGCCATATCCACCAGCTGTGTGACCTTGGTTAAATTATTGATTGTCTTTGACACCCAATTTGTACATCTTTCATATTTGGATGCTAATAGTAATGTAATTGTGAGGATTAAGTGGTATAGATGATAATATAAGTACAAAGCTTAGATATTTAGCATTCACCTAGCACATAATTCAATAAATGTGTAATGTAGTTATTCTGCTTTTTGCAAAATGATTGAAGTAGGTTTCCTCATAGTAAGCTTAGCTCTTGCAAAATAATTAATGAATGTGTCCATTATACTCATGCCAAATTTCTTTTACATTATTATGTCTGTTGTACTACTACTTAATTTTGTTCTCATTGAAGTTTCCCAACAAGCAGTTCAAAGTTTATGTTTAAACATGTGAAAATGCCATTTATGCAGAAATCATGGTTTAAAAACATTTTTTAAAAATTGGTTATTAACCTTTGATCTTCATGAAAACAATATGCATTCCAAAATTTACAAGAAATTTTCCGTGGGTATCCACAGACTTACTGCCTGTTCTAAAATTTTAACTTTTTATCAACCACTATTGTTTGGAGAAATATTCCATGTGCAAAGCAGAGAGAGTTGAAGAATTTTCTTCTTAGTATTAAATATATTTTATGGATACAGTGATCTCTCGTCTATCATGTGGGCTAGGTTCCAGAACCCCTCGCGGTAGGCGAAAATCTGCAAAGTAGTGGCCTTATATTTATTTTGTTATTTATATATATTTTAAGGCTTTATAAACCCTCCCCACACTCTTATAAACACTTCCTATGCTCTTAAATACTTTGTACATATTTTATTTTGATTTAATATTCTTTTAATGTTTTGGGGTTTTTTTGTTTTGTTTTGTTTTATGTGCCCTAGGCATGAAACAGCTCTGGCCACCAATACAGGCATCAAGCTAGGATGAACTAGGGCTGAACCCTGCTTTGCCCCTGACTGATACAAGAACAGCACCCCTAATCAGGTGCCTCCTTGCCCATTGCCAGGGGCTCTTTTAATGTTTTAATTAGTATTTTTTTATGTTTTTATATTGTTTTCAATTTTTAGGCTAGAAAATGCTTGTTTTACCACAAAAATAATTAAAATAATAAATATATTAAAATACTAATATGCTGCAAAATCCTGCAATAGAGCAAAAAAAATCCACGATACCAAATTAGATGTAATACAATTTAAAAATCCACAATACTGTGAGACCACAAAAGTGAACCGTCATGTGGCAGGAGACGACTGTGGAAGTAAAAAATCAAGTTGTCCTCAGCACCATGCTCTTGTGAAGGTTCCAGGGAGAATCTGTTCCATGCCTTTCTCCTAGCTTCTGGTCCGTGGCTTTCCTTGTCTTATACACTCATCACTTCAATCTCTGCCTCCCTCATGACTCATTTTTTCTCTTTCAGTGTCTATGTGTATGTCTCATCTCTTCTTACAAGAACAAAGTTAGCCCTGGCCAGATAGCTTTGTTGGTTAGAGTATGGTCCCAAAGCACAAAGGTTTCTGGTTCAATCTTTGGTCAGGGCACATGCAAGAACAGCTCTATCTCTCTCTCTCCCTCCCCACTTCCTCTCTCACTGAAACCAATAAATAAAAATTTTATAAATATAAAATAAAAGAATTAAAAACAAATAAAAACAAAGATAGGGTCATACTGGATTAGGGTCCGCCCTAATTCAGCATGACTTCTTCTTAATTTAATTACATCTTTTACAAATAAGGTCACATTCATAGGTGTCCAGGGTTAGGATTTGAATGTATCTTTTGGGAGAAGGGGCACAATTTAACCAATAATATTGTCTTTTCTTTATCTATGTAGATATGTTTAGATATACAGTGTGTCCGTAAAGTCATGGTGCACTTTTGACCAGTCACAGGAAAGCAACAAAAGACGATAGAAATGTGAAATCTGCACCAAATAAAAGGAAAACTCTCCCAGTTTCATACCTATTCAGCGCAGTTCGATGTGGGCTCACGCACAGATTTTTTAGGGCTCCTTAGGTAGCTATCCCATATAGCCTCTACAGACTCGTCACTGATTGATGGCCTACCAGAACGGGGTTTCTCCACCAAACTGCCAGTTTCCTTCAACTGCTTATCCCTCCAAGTAATGTTATTCCTATGTGGTGGTGCTTCGTTATAAACGCGCCGATATTCACGTTGCACTTTGGTCATGAATTCAAATTTAGTGAGCCACAGAACACACTGAACTTTCCTCTGTACCGTCCACATCTCGACTGGCATGGCCGTGGGCTGCTCCACTGTATACACGGTGTTATGTCATCATCTGCGCATGTGCACATGCTGCCACATCATCCTACAGAAACTGGGAGGGTTTTCCTTTTATTTGGTGCAGATTTCACATTTCTATCGTCTTTTATTGCTTTCCTGTGACCTGTCAAGGGTGCACCATGACTTTACGGACACACTGTATATTTTAACTGAGGATAAAGTTAGAGAAGAAAAAAGTATTTTAAAAACAATTATCTTCTAGAACAATGATTGTTTCACTTGTGACAAGACATAATCTATGAGTAGATGTACATGTTTTGCTTGTAATGATTTGGCAGTATAATTCCTTGAACATGGTTTCTTAATAGTACTTTTTTTTTCCCATCAACTGCATAGCTCTATTTTTTAAAATTATAGAACAATATTATTTTGTTTGTTTACTTGAGATTAGAGTTCAAATAATAGGGTTATAGTTGTATGTTCACAGACTGGTGTCTATATTACACGTATCAACAAATATGACATCCTAAAGACATTGGAGATAGTATGATATTTGCATAAATGTACTGAGAATTATACTTTGTAAGTAAATGAACTGAGACAGTTTTCCTTTGCTACACTTGATTCAAAACAGGGCTACTTTTTATTTTCTTGAGTAAGAAAGAAGGTTAAATTAAAATCATGAAAAATTATTGACCTTTCAAAAAGAACATAACCACTATATATTTTTTAACATTCCAGTGAAGTCTTTCTAATATATAACTTGATATGAGTTTTATAGATAATTAGTACATTTTTATCATATCTTCTTTATAGTCTTCTCCCATCTATTTAGACATGTGTCACAGTTTTTTATGTGATAAAACTTATACAGTTAAGTTTCAGCACTTTAACCAAAGGTTTTATATGTATTTTCTTCTCTTTTAATTAAAAGAGAATGGCTGTAAAGCGCCGCCCTCTGGTGGGCGTGCCGGGTGGATCCCGGTCGGGCGCATGCAGGAGTCTGTCTGACTGTCTCTCTCCGTTTCCAGCTTCAGAAAAATACCCCCCCCCAAAAAATCTTATTGTGATGTCTTTATGTTTTTCCATTCTTGTATGAAACACATTAAATTTCCAAAACATATTTTTCTTGCAGGTAAAACTTACTTCAAATTACTATGTACATGTAATTGTCACTCACTAAATATTTATGAAGTGAAGGAAAGAAATTGTAATTAGTCCTTTTGCTTCTAGATAGCATTCAGAAAAGTGCTATTAGAAGGTAAAGCAGTTCTGAAGCTAACTCAGTTATACACCTTCATGTTAAATACTTATTTTAAATTTAATATGAAAAGTAAACAGAGATAGACACTAAAGAATTTGCAGTGCTGCAAAGTGAAGATATGTTCTTTATTTCCCAGAATTTTCAGTAAATTGAAGGATTTAAGGCTTTGGTTTATATTTTTATCTTGTTCTCAAGTGAATGTTGAAACCTTGGGAGAAAAACATGAAGTACATAATCAAATGAACAGTTGACTATGTATTTTAAGAATGGGATTTGGTTTTCTAAACTATGGATCAAATTGCCAGAGCAGTGGTTCTCCACCCTGACTGCATTAGCATAACCAGAAGAGCTTTTTAAAAACAGATATTTTGGCCCTGGCCGGTTGGCTCAGCGGTAGAGCGTCGGCCTTGTGTGCGGGGGACCTGGGTTCGATTCCCGGCCAGGGCACATAGGAGAAGCGCCCATTTGCTTCTCCACCCCCACCCCCTCCTTCCTCTCTGTCTCTCTCTTCCCCTCCCGCAGCCAAGGCTCCATTGGAGCAAGGATGGCCTGGGCGCTGGGGATGGCTCCTTGGCCTCTGCCCCAGGCGCTAGAGTGGCTCTGGTCGCGGCAGAGCGACGCCCCAGAGGGGCAGAGCATCACCCCCTGGTGGGCAGAGTGTCACCCCTGGTGGGCGTGCCGGGTGGATCCCAGTCGGGCGCATGCGGGAATCTGTCTGACTGTCTCTCCCCGTTTCCAGCTTCAGAAAAATACAAAAAAATAAATAAATAAATAAAAACAGATATTTTGGACCTATCTCTGCTGGTTATCTCAGTTGTTTGAATTACTGTCTGTGTGACTTTGAACATTATTTAATCCACAGGATCAGATTCTCTAGTAGTGAAGATGATACAAAAGTAGTAGAATTTTGGATAAAAATGTGTCTCAAAGAAGTGGAGATAACATATAATACATACTTAAAGATGTGCTGATCTAATTAGGAATGCTTTGAACTGAAAAACAAGGAATTTGAAAAAATAAATATGCAAGTTAAACAGAAGGACTTTATAGTATTAAGAGCATCAATAGCAATGAAATAAATGTCCTGTATTACTAGTAAAAAGACTTGGCAAAAATGTTAGGAAATTGTATTTTTGCCTCAAATGTCTATATTCCAAAGCCCAGGATATGTCTGACAGTGGAGTGGACTGATTTCTTAAGTGGGGAATTTAACTTCAATAGAGTATTCCCAGTAAGACTGAACAGCCATTTGCTAAGTAGATGACAGTGATAGTTATGGTGGTGGTCAGGGATAGGACAGGGTTAGTATTGGATTGCTTATGAATTGGAAAACCTGTAAGGGCCTTTCCAACTCTTATATGCTATATTTATAAATAATTGACAGTTCTTTCTTAGCATTTATTTATTCATCTATATATTTTGAAAACTTTGCTGTGCCACACATTTTAGTGGAAGATAAAATTGATGGCTATGAAGAAAAATAGTATACACTAAATTTGATAATCACTACAATATAGTATCATGGAGACAAGTAAATGACATAATTGTATTTCATTTATACATGTGTTGGTTATTTCGGTTACCATTTAGAAGATAATGTAAATGTATGAAATAGGAATTCAATACACTTAAATATTGAGAAAGAAATTGCATTAGAAAAGATGTCGTCTTCATCCAGGGTTTTTGAAGACAATTTTTTTGAAGACACTATATAATATGCAATATATTGTATCTCGAATTACTCTTCTATAGGGTAAGACTCAGATCCTATCATTAATTGCTATCATTGTTCCTTGCCTTTGTGCTCTTTTACTGAGCATGCAGCTGATGATATTACTGTGATGCTGCTATTGCTTATTAATAGCCAGAATCTTGGAGAGAGAGGCCAGTTTCCTGGAAGAAAAACTGCTGAGGATAGAGAAGCAGTACCCTTAAGAGAAAAGATTAATATAATGGATCTTAGAGCATAGGACTTATTGATTCCAGAGCACCAAAAGGAGTGAAGGGAAAGGAGTTTCTAGAGAAAACTGTCTAGTTCAGACTTTAAAGAAGCAAAATGAAAACAGTAGTAATATTTTTTTTCTGCTATATATTTCTAAAGCAATATAAGATTAAGAAAAATATTTAAAAGTAAATTTGAGTACCTTTTTTAACTTTTCTTACTCTAGAGTTTCACAGCTTTTTGTTTTACTATTTTTTGTTTTACTGGGCTTTAGTAAGTCAGTCCCTTTTTAAAAATGTTTTAACTCCATAAAAGAATTCAACATTTAATACTGTTCATGAGTGAAGAGGGTCCCTAGAAATGAATCTATATTGAGTAAGATCATCAGCATATTACTGGTTGGGTTCTTCAGAAGTTAAGTGTTTGTGTTAGATTTTGTTTTTGAATTATTAAAAATTATAAATTTTTTATTCTATTCTGAGTTACTTTTTTTTATTCTAAGTTTTTTGTTGTTGTTTTTGCAAGAGACAGAGAGAGAGAGAGAGAGAGAGAGAGAGAGAGAAGGACAGACAGTAAGGGAGAGAAATAAACATCAGCTGGTAGTTGCAGCACAATGATTGTTCATTGATTGCTTTCTCATAAATGCCTTGATGGGGCGGGGGGAGTAGGCTCCAGCCGAGCCAGTGACCTTGGACTTCAAGCCAGTGACCTTTCAGCTCAATCCAGTGATCATGGGGTCATCTCACACTCAAGCTAGTGACCCTGCACTCAAGCTGGTGACTTCAGGGTTTTGAACTTCAGCATCCCAGGTCCATACTCTATCCACTGTGCTGCTGCCTAGTCAGGCTGAGTTACTTTCTTTTTATGTTTCTTTTTTCTAATATTAAATGGGTGTGCTTCTAGTTTTTATTTTCTTTTTCTTTTTTTTTTTTTGTGACACAGACAGAGAGGGACAGATAGGGACAGACAGACAGGAAGGGAGAGAGATGAGAAGCATCAATTCTTCGTTGCAGCACCTTAGTTGTTCGTTGATTGCTTTCTCATATGTGCCTTGATGGGAGGGGGGGCCTTCAGCAGACCGAGTGACCCCTTGCTCAAGCCAGCGACCTTGGGCTCATGCTGGTTAGCCTTGCTCAAACCAGATGAGCCTGTGCTCAAGCTGGAGACCTTAGATTTTCGAACCTGGTTCCTCTGCGTCCCAGTCTAATACTCTATCCACTGTGCCACCACCTGGTCAAGCTAGTTTTGATTTTCTTATTGAACACAGCTTATATATAGGAGAAATATTGATTTCTATATACTAATTATATAACTAGGTACCTTTCTGAATCTTTACTTAGTTTTTCCATTGATTTTCTTGATTTGAGTTCCTTAACTATACATGCATGTCATCTTGAAAATAAGCATATAATTGTCCCCCCTCCCCGGTTTACTGAGGTATAAATGACATAAAAGGTGTAAATTTAAGGTATACAAGTGATAATTTAATAAATATATATTGCAAACAATTAGCAGAATGTCACCTCAAATAATTACCTTTGTGCACCCACGTGTGTGCTGAGAGCGTTTAAAATCTGCTCTCTTAGCAACTCACAGCTATATAATAGAGTATTATTGTTAGTTCTAGTCGCCATAATATATAGTAGATAACCAAAACTTATTCCTCTATCTTATAACTGGAAGTTTGTACTCGTTTACCACCTTCACCCATTTTCCCTACCCTCACCCCATCACCAGCAACCACCGATGCACTCTGTTTCTATGAGTTGTTTTTTTAGGTTCCACCTAAAAGTGAAATGACACAGTATTTGGGTTTCTCTGACTTAGCATAATACCTTTAAGTTTTATCCATGTTGTCACAAATGGCAAAATTTTTTTCTCACAACTTAAAAATATTCGAATATATGTAAATATAATATTTTCTTTATTCATTCATCAATTGATTTCGATCAGTGGATGTGTTTTTCATGTGTGTTTTCCTGGTAAATAGTGATTTTGAACACCTTTTTATGTACCTATTGGTCATTTTTGTATTTGATTTGGAAAAATGTCTATTCAATTTCTTTACTCTTTTTTTAAAATCAGATTATTTGTTTTTCTGCTATTTAGTTGTATAAGTTTCTGATATGTTTTGGATATTAACCCATTGTCATATATATGATTTGCATATATTTTCCTTTATTCCATAGATTGCCTTTTTATTTTGTGGATTATTTTTCTTCTTTGCAAAATAGAAGCTTGTTTAATGTAGTTCCACTGATTTCTTTTTGCTTTTGTTATTTGTACTGTCATATCCAAAAATATCATTGCCAAGACCAGTGTCAAGGAGCATTCTTTATGTTTTATTGTGTCAAGTCCTACATTTAATGTTTAGTCCAATTCAAGTTAATATTTGTGATTGCTATAAGATAGGGAACCAGTTTTATTCTTTTGCATGTGGGTATCTAGTTTTCCTAACACCATTTAATTTATCTTTTCTCCAGTGAATTTTCTTGACTCCCTTTTCAAATTGTTCCATTATTGACCATATGTGTGGGTTTATATCTGGACTCTCAATTCTGCTTCATTGGTCTGTGTGTCTGTTTTAATGCCAGTACCATAGTGTGTTGGTTACTGTAGCTTTGTAGTATAGTTTGGAATCAAAAAGTATAATGCCTCTAGCTTTGATCTTCTTTCTCAAGATTGCCTTGGCTATTTGGGTCTTTTGTATTTTTATATGAATTTTAGGATTTTTTCTATCATTAAAAAATAGAATTTTGATAGGTATTGCATTGAATCTATTATATACATAGCTTTCAGGAATATGGACATTTTAACAATATTAATTCTTCAGCTTCATGAACATGAAACATCTTTCCACTTATGTCCTTTTCAATTTCTTTTATCAATATAGTATAGTTCTCAATGTACAGATTTTTTACCTCTTTGTTTAAATTTATTCCTAAGTATTTTATTCTTCTTATATAAATGCTATTGTGAATTCTATTGTTTTCTTAATTTCTTCAGATTGTTCATTGTTAGTAGGTTAAAACATAACTGATTTTTGTATATTAATTTTGTTGCTGCAACTTTTTAGCATTCATTTATCAGTCCTAATAGGTTTATGGTAAACTCTATAGGTTTTTGAAGAGATAAGATTATATCTGCAAAAAGGACAGTTTTACTTCTTCCTTTCCATTTCAGATGCCCTTTATTTCTTTTTCTTGCATGATTGCTCTGGCTAGGTCTTCCAGAACTATGCTGAATAGCAGTAGTGAGAGTGGGCACTTTGTCTCATTCTTGATCCTAGAGAGAAATGTTTCAAACTTTTACCATTAGGTATAATGTTAGCTGTTGACTTGTCTTATATGGCCTTTATTATGCTGAGGTTTTTGTTTAGAGTTGAGAGTTTTTGTCATGAAAGGATATTGGATTTTGTCAAATGCCTTTTTTTTGTATATATTGAGATGATCATATGATTTCAATCTTTATTCTATTAATACGATACTCACATTTATTGATTTGCATGTATTGAATCATGCTTGCATCCCAGGGATAAATTCCACTTGATCATAATGTATGATCCTTTAATATACTTTTTAATTTAGTTTGGTAATATTTTGTTAAGAATTTTTACATGTATGTTCATCAGGATTATTGGCTTCTAATTTTCTTATCTTGTAATAGTATCCTTTTGGTTTTGCTATTAGAGTAATGCTGGCCCTATAAAATGAGATTAGAAGTGCTTCTTTCTCGTTAATTTTTTGGAAGAGTTTGAGAAGGATTGCTATTAAGTCTTTTTTAAATATTATTTGGATTCACCATCTACTCCTGAGTTTGTGTTTGTTGGGAGGTTTTTGATTACTAATTCAATCTCGTTAATCATTATTTGTTCAGATTTTCTATTTCTTCAAGATTCAGTTTTGGTAGCTTGTATAGTTTTAGCAAGGTATTCATTTTCTTAAGTTGTGCAATTTATTGAAATATTATTCATTATAGTCTATTATTATCCTATGTATTTCTGTTGTAATATCTCCCCCTTTCATTTATAATTTTATATTTTTATGTTCTCTCCAGCTAAAGGCTTGTCAATTTTATTTATCTTTTCAAAGTTCTAACTCTTCTTGTTAACATTTTGTTGTGTTTCTATTTTCTGTTTCAATTCTATTTTAATCTTTATTATTTCCTTCCTTGTGTTAACTTTGGGCTTAGTTTGTTCTTTTTTTTATTTTTTGGTTCCTTGAGGTATGATTTGTTTATTTGGGACCATTCTGTGTTTATATGTATGCATTTATGGCTATAGACCTTATTAGAACTATTATGACTGTATCCCATGAGTTTTGATATGTTGTTTCCATTTTGTTTCAAGATTTTTTAAAATTTCTCTTTTGATTCCTTCTTTGATTCATAGGTATCAGGAATATACACTTTAATTTCAATATTTGTGTATTTTCCAGGTTTCTTCCTGTTATGATTTCTAATTTTATATCATTGTATCCAGAAAACGTGCTTACTATAATTTCTCTGTTGTTTAATTTGTTGAGGCTATTTTTGTGGCCCTATATACGATCTATCAAGCAAATGTTCTGTATGCCCTTGAGAAGGACATTTATTTTGCTGCTGTTTGGTGGAATGTTTTGTACATATCTGTTAGGTACAGATCTGTTAGGTACATTTGGTCTAGAGTGTTGTTCAAATTTACTATTTCCTTATTTAGTATATGTCTGGATACATGTATTCATTGTTAACTTGGTGCCTCTTCCTTCTGATATGCATACCTTTTAGTTCTTTCTCCTAATTAACTAGTGTATATAGAACATTATTATAATAATTGTTCGTAACCTTTTTTTTTTTTTGGCTCACAAATACTTTTACCACCATAGATATGACATATAACATTACAGCTCTCATTGAAGAAAAATAGGTATTTGAAAATAAAAAATTCCTTTTTTGTGTGTGACAGAGACAAAGAGAGGAACAGATAGGAACAGACAGACAGGAAGGGAGAGAGATGAGAAGCATCAATTCTTTGTTACAGCACCTTATTCATTGACTGCTTTCTCATATGTACCTTGACCGGGGGGCTGCAGCAGACCAAGTAACCCCTTGCTTGAGCCAGCGACCTTGGGCTCAAGATGGTGAGCCTTGCTCAAATCATATGACCCCATACTCAAGCCAGCGACCCCAGGGTTTTGAAGCTGGGTTCTCCACATCCCTGTCCAATGTTCTATCCACTGTACCACCTCCTCATCAGGAACAAATAAAAAATTTCTTTATAAAGTAAAGCAAAACTGAATGAATAGTTGAATTTCTAGAGTTATATGAACCAATTTTCTGATGACAGAATTAAACTGTCTCTTGTTTTTCTGTGGCTAGTTTAAGATTTACTTTTTATCCTTGGTCTTCAGCAATTTAATATGTGCCCAGATTATCTTTCTTTGTATATTTTTTTCTAGAGTTTTGCTGAACTTCAATCTATAGGTTGATGTTTTTCATCAAATATGAGGAATTTCTCTCATTACTTTTTCAAAGATTTTATTCCTGCCTCTTTTCATCTGTCTTCTCCAGCTGGGACTTCAGATGTGTGTATGATACATTGCTTGGTGTTATTCCGTAGGTATGTAGGTCACTGAGACTCTGAATTTTTTTGCAATATTTTCTATCTGTTCTTCATAAATTTGTATTCACCTATCTTTAGGGTTTTTTCGTTGGCTTTTCTGTCATCTCCAAATATGCTGTTAAGCCCATCCAGTGAATTTTTCATTTTGATATTATACTTTTAATTCTATGATTTCAGATCAATTCTTTTATAATTTTTTATTGTGGTAAGATATATATAACTAAATTTTTCATTTTAACTGTTTTAAGTGTACAGATTGAATTATTTTTTTATTGTTCCTATTTTTCTAAAAGTTTCTGCATTTGCATTCATTATGATGACATTTTACTTTATGGTCTTGATAATATTTATAATAGCTGCCTTAAAGTACTTGTCTGAGTCATCTCAAATCTATTCTATAGGCTGCTTTTTCTGTGTTCGTCAGTGGACGAGTGGATTAAAAGGCTGTGGTACATATACACAATGAAATACTACGCAGCTGTGAAAAAGAAGGAAATCTTACCTTTTGTGACAACATGGATGGACCTGGAAACTGTTATGTTAAGTGAAATAAGCCAGACAGAGAAAGACAAATATCATATGATCTCACTTATATGTGGAATCTAATGAACAAAGTGAACTGAGGAATGGAATAGAGGCAGAGACGGGGTCACAGGGAGCAGAGGGACAGCTGTCAGAGGGAAGGGGAATAGGGGATGGGATCAGAGAAGGTAAAGGGATTAATGAAATTATATATACATAACACATAGATACAGATAACAGGACAGCAAATCCCAGAGGGAAGGGAAGAGTGAGTTAGGGGGAGGGGGCAGAGGGGGTATAATGAGGGACACAGGGGTGGGGGTAGGGTGTTTTATTGAATGGGACACTTGAATCCATGTTAACACAATTAATTAAACTTAATAAAAGTTTTTTTAAAAAAGACAAAAAATGAATTAGTTAAGAGCTTCAATAACTTCCATTTATCACTACATAGAAATTTTTTTGAGTGATTCTATAGAGATCAATAATATCTCTTGTAAATATAAAAAATAAATTCCTTAAGTTGCCTCTTAAAAAAAGAAAAAACAGATCCCTATTTCAGCCTTCGATCTGTTACTTTCTGCCAGGTTCTTTGGAGCCTTCTCCATGCATGCACAGTTCAGGAGTCAGCCCAGGTGCGTGTGTACATATGCAACTATTTTACTCCCCCTCTGTTTTCCTACTTCCTGACATCCACTTCACCCAACTGTCACTTATCAGCCATTCTTTCAGCCTCACCAGTGGCCTCTGATACCTCAAGCCAGTGAGCCTGGCTTTCTGCTTTAGTTCTTGCTGTTCCCACTACTCTTTACCTCAAGAGTAAGCTATATGGAGACATTGCCCAGCAGTGTTCACTTCTTTGAAGAGTTATATCCTCTCTTTCTCTTTCTGTTACTTTTGGTCACTCTCCATTGTGTCTTTAAATAGTTGTTTTTATTTGCTTGTTGTAGTATTGTCCACAGTTTATAATTACTATCAGTGGGATAACAATTCTGATTGAAGTTGCCACACCATTACCAGAATTAATTCCTGGGTTTTTTTTTTACTTTCATATTTACCTGTTCACTTTATTATTTCATACTCAAGTATATTGTGTCACCTCATGATCAATTTAGTCACTTAGACCTAGGTTTGATTTCTGTCACTGCCATTTACTATAATGTTACTTCAAATTTCTGATCTTTAATGTCTTTTTATGTAAAGTAGAAATGATCATATGTACCTTACTAGGTTGGTTGCTTTTGAATATCAAATGGAAATATGTATAAAACATGTGTGACACAAGGCCTAAAAATCACTTGTCACTTATAAATGCTGCTGCTTTTATTTACCATGATTATTCTATAATTTAGAAGGTCAATAATTACTAAATGGAACAACTCACCCAAGATCGTATTGCTAAGTAACAGGAGTGCACATTAATTAAATCAACTTTGCAAGATATGTTTATGTTTCCCGAAGATTCCAGTTTTAGTATTATCTATTAGATAAGAGGAAAAAGTGATTGTCTGATGGTGATTTAGAAGATGAACAGCTAAACAAGAATTACTGAGAGTAAGGCCCCATAGAGTTTTGGGTGATCTCTTTTTCTCTTTTGAGCACTTAACAGCCAGACAACTGACTGGTGAGAGAACATACACTACTGTACAGTTTTTTTTTTCATATCAGAGAAGAATGACTCTAAGCAAGTTTCCAATTTCAGAGTTAGAATATTCAGTGACAATAATCTGGCCCAGTGAAATAATTAGTATTTGTGTATATGGTCAGTAAATAATATAATAAAAAATATAGCACAATGTAATGAACTATGAATGATTTTTATGCTAAGCAAACATTCAATTTCAGAAATTTGTTATTGCATGAGCTTTTCTATGAATAGTTAATGTCAGTCTTTGTTCTATCTGCTGGAATCATGGTATAGATGGGTGTGTTGTTTTATATTATATTGAAGCAATGTATAAGATTTTGTGTGTGGTTTTCAAAAATATATTGCTTTAGTGAAAACAATTTAATGCTAAAGGTAAAAAGGGAAACTGGCTGAGGTTGCATCAACTCTCTCTCTGAATAATGTAAGCATTATTACAGTTACTATTCACGTTTATGCCTATTCAAATAGAAACCCATCAATCATGTAAGTTTAGGGCCAGATTTTGATCTCTAATGCATAGCATGAATTGTCACCTATCTTTTTTCCACCAAAAAGAAATGCTCAGCAACATCTGAGATTAAAATCTGTCCTTTTAAATTGATTTTATTTTTATCCAGACTAAGAAGCAAAATGCAGTGTAGGAAGAGGAAATAAATAATTCCTGTGAGGATGTGGTTCTTTTATTATATATAATTCTTGCAGACTTAAGTGTTCATATATTTCACTAATCATAAGAATAGTTCTGAGAAAATAAAAAAGTATATTATTTATCCTTTTAAAATTGAAATTTTATAATCCTTGTGTAATCATATGCAATAACTTCCTTTCCTAGGGAAGGCCATATTATTAAAAGAGCACAATGTAAATTTATAATATATGAAAAGCAACCAAAATCTATTTATAGATAACATGAGATTTGTCAGAATAGATTTTATATTTGTTTCTATGAAAAATTTTAAATTTTGTTAAAACATACCAATAAAGTAAAATATTTAAAATGATAAAACTGTCTTGTTTTGACATTTATTTATTTTAAGTATAAGGTAATTGCACAGAAGATTTGAAGATAAAATCTTCCTTTACAGTTTTTCTCAGCCTAGGTAATTTAATTCAATTTACGCATAGTGCTAGTTTTGAACACTGTTTATTAAGAACTTTTTATGAGCAAAGCACTGTACTAAGTATTTTGGGGGAAACTTTCACAGTATAGTTCTCAGGAATTAGGTCCCAGAAAGCATGTTGATATATGCCATTTGTAATTTCATTTCAGAATTACAGGTGATTTTTAAGAGAGCTAGCTAGTATGGTGGCTGGAACATAATAGGCGTTCATAAATGTTTGTTTGTTTGTCTGTTTGTTTGTTTGTTTCCAGGGACAGTAAGAGAGTCAGAGAGAGGGATAGATAGGAACAGACAGACAGGAACAGAGAGAGATGAGAAGCATCAATCATCAGTTTTTCGTTGCAACACCTTAGTTGTTCATTGATTGCTTTCTCATATGTGCCTTGACCGTGGGCCCTCAGCCGGCCGAGTAACCCCTTGCTCGAACCAGCGACCTTGGTTCTAAGCTGGTGAGCTTTTTTGCTCAAGCCAGATGAGCCTGTGCTCAAGCTGGTGACCTCGGGATCTCGAACCTGGGTCCCCCGCATCCCAGATCAACGCTCTATCCACTGCGCCACCACCTGGTCAGGCCATAAATGTTTTTTAAAAAAAGATGAATATTTTCTCATGCTTGGGTTGGAGAGCAGGCTAGCTGTTATGTGAGTCTTTGTGTGTGTTAAGTATCTCTGTGGTTAAACCAGAATTTTAGAATTAGACTGATTTTATCTGGATTTTACCATCTTTGTGAACTTGGGCAAGTTACCTCTTTAATAATCTTTATGTGTCAAATGTAGTGATAATATCTGTGTCATAGGTTTGTTGGGAGGATTGAATGAGATATGTATGGTATGTCAGGCTTTTATATAGGGCCTATAATAGTTTAGTTTAGAAAGATTATTGTTATGATTATGGTTCTCATTATCTTTACTAATAAGGGATGGGTGAAATTACCTTGTTGTGAAACAGAAGTAGTTAAACTGTAACATTGACTTGGTTTTAAGTAGCAGAACTTTTACTCCAAATAGGCAGTACTTTATTTCATCTATATGTTTTGTTTTGTTTTTAGTTAATGGAAAATGTCATGAGCCATAAATAAAATAAATGTATTATTTATTTAAATTTTTATCTAGTTATTTTGTCTTTGCAGAGTGAAAACTCAAATAATCACTAGGAATTATTATTTACTCTTCCATTTTTTTGTTTATCCACTCCATAAGAATTGACCGAGCCTGTTTTCCAGATACTGTGGTAGTCACCAATAATAGAGCTGTGAGCAAGGCTGATCGACGCTTGCCTTCAATTAGTTTTCGTTTTATTGGAATTCTAGTTCACACTGTTCAGACATGGTCTTGCAAGTTTACCTTTCAGATGTGGTTTACAGGTGGTGAAGTGTCCTAGACACTGTGTTTGAGATTGAAGGAGCAGATATCACATGAATGAGGGTTTCTCTTTTTTACTCCATGAATCACAGCAATGCCAGACAGCATCAGGCTTGAAAAGTTACATTATTAGTCCACATTCCTGAAAGTTGTAGGTAATTATTCTCTGTCATTTTAAAAGTAAGGTATATTTTTCAGCTGGCTTTACCAAATAATGAGAACTGAGGTAGAAATGAATAACAAAAGGTAGGTAAGGAAAGTGCATGATCACAATTGAAACTAACTACTATTAGAATTCTATTACTTCTATTATCTTGGCTATTTTAAGTAAAAATAATTAAATTCTCTGCATCTTCTGAGTATTAGAAAACTTTGGTCCTTGGACTGGTACCTCAGTTAACAGGTATACTCTGGAACTTTCTTCTGCCTTCCCCACCATCAATCACCATGTTGCTAAACTGTTGTGAAAACTTTGTTGAAGAAAACATTCTGCTACATTTCGGAACACAACACATTCAACAGTTCAAATGCTATAGAAATATTTACCATAAACCTATGTACTCTTATTGATCAATGGCACCTCATTAAATTTAATTTTCTAAATAAAATTTACCAAAAAAGAAAGAAAGAAAATCTCAGAAAAGGCTGTATAGATCCTTTTTGGGGGTATAGATCCAGCTATTTTTGAAAGAGATTGAGCAAATTAAGCAGTTGCAGTTTAGTTTCTTGTTTAAGTTCATACTAAGAGGATTTGGGCAGGTAAGCTTGTTCTCTTTTGCTCAGCTGTAAAGTACAGATGATAAAACTCACCTACTTAAAAAAAAAACTCACCTACTTGTTATGTGATTCAGATTTCAAAATAAGAATGAAGCTTTATTTTTTTTTTAATTTATTGGAGTGACATAGGATAAACAAATATACAGGCTTCAGGTGTATAATGCTACAGCACACACACTGTTTTGGGTGTTCACCACCCCAAGTCAAGTCTCGGTCCCCCACTGTTTACTTCTCATACCCTGTAGCTTCCTCCCCACCCCCATGCTCCGCCACCCCAACAACTCCACACTGTTGTCCATATCCATGACTTTTTTCTCTTCTATTTCTCTTCTGCTCAATCCCTAGTGCCATATGCTTCACATAGATTATTGGTAGTCCTCACAGTAACTCCACGTGATAGTAATCATTATTGCCTAACTATATTGGGTTGGCAAGAAAGTATTTTTGGTTGTCATAGTGTTGTAATTGTTTTGAAGGACTTCTGTCAGTGTTATGGTTTTTTCCTTTTGCCATTTGATATCAGTCACATTTAGGTTACTTTAGAAGCAAGTTGTGCATAATTTTGTTTATAGCTGTTAGTTTAGGGTCAATTTTAACATGGAGTGTGAAAACAAACATTTTTGGCATATTTTACTTTTTTACTTCCATAAAGAAAGCTGCTGAGGCCCACAAAGAGATATGTGAAGTTTATGGTGTTGATTGCCTAACAGAACTCATGTGTCAGAATTGGTTTAAAAAATTCTGTTCTGGAGATTTTTCACTCAAAGATGACCAACGTTCTGGTTGACCTACTGAAGTTCATGATGACCAAATCAAAGCCATAATTGATGAGAATTATCATATAACTGTTTGAGAGATTGCAGAGAGGTTAAATGTATCGCACACAACAATTGAAAATCACTTAAAATGCCTTGGACTCGCTAAGAAGCTTGATATTTGGGTTCCACATGAATTGAAAGTGATTCACCTAACACAGAGAATCAATATTTGCGGTATGCATCTCAAGCGCAATGAAACCAACCTTTTTTGTAAAGAATCATCACTGGTGATGAATAATGGGTCATCTACGATAACATCATTCAAAAATGATCATGGCCCAAGCATGATGAACCAGCACAAACCATATCTAAAGCTGAATTGGATCAATAAAAAGGTCATGCTGTCAATTTGGTGAGACTAGAAAGGTGTTGTGTATTTTGAGCTGCTTCCAAGAAGCCAGATGATCAATTCAGATGATTACTGTCAACAACTAATGAAATTGAATGAAGCAATCAAAGAAAAATGGCCATAATTGGCAAATTGCCAAGGAATTATGTTCCACCATGAAAATGTAAAGCTTTACATCTTTAGTAACTCATGGGAAATTATTGGAGCTTGGTTGGACGGTGATGTCGCATCCCCCATACAGCTCTGATCTGGTACCATCTGATTACCATTTATTTCAAAGTTTGCAAAAGTCTTTGAATGGTAAAACTTTCACAAACGATGATGACCTTAAATTGTACTTGGTTCAGTTTTTTGCTAAGGACCAAAATTTCTATGAGCGCAGAATCATGAAGCTGCAAGAAAGATGGCAAAAGGTCACTGAACAAGATGGAAAATATATAATTAATTAAAGTTTATTCTTTATATAAAAAAATGAGTTTTATTTCACACTTTAAAACTTAAATTACTTTCTTACCAACACAATATATCAGGGGTTGGGAACCTTTTTGGCTGAGAGAGCCATGAATGCCACATATTTTAAAATATAATTCCATGAGAGCCATACAACAACCCATGTACATTATGCATTATCCAATAAAAAATTTGGTGTTGTCCCGGAGGACAGCTGTGATTGGCTCCAGCCCCCTGCAACCATTCATGAGGAAATGAACGGATTGTAATACATGAGAATGCTTTATATTTTTAACGTTATTATTTTTTTTTATTAAAGATTTGTCTGCAGCCATCAAAAGAGCCACATCTGACTCATGAACCATAGGTTCCCAACCCCTGCAATATATAATGGAATATGTTCTGAAAAACATTAACTGACTTTCCCACAAACATTTGAGTTTGTCAGTTGTGCAGCCAGAATTCAGGCCATGTTTGTCTGAATCTGAATCCAATACGCATGCTACCACATTGCCTCTCCATTGGATTCTAAAACACAGAAATGGAGTGAGAGTATATATTCAGCCTTACATTCCCTGGTATGGACATAAAATTATTTTCCTTTTTTAAAAAAAACTTCTGTATTATATGCACATGTTAATTCAAATAATACTGAGGGTGCCTTCTTTAAATAACTGCTTTAATTTTTAATTGCTTTTAACTGTACTAACTTTTTAGCCACCTATTTGTAAATAATGTTTTTACCGCTATATCTAGGTTTCCAATATTAGACACTATTTATAGATACAAATTAGAGATAATTAATCTATTGTCATAGGTAGCTCACTGTACCCCCATCTGCCAATATAATTTAAAAAAATAAATGTTTGCCTTACTGATATCATGTAAATATGATTCAATGCAAAACCAAGTAGTATGCTATAATTACATATCCTTCCTTGTACAGTGCTTCTATTAACTATATAGTTTACCTGGTTTTCTGTTGTGAGCTTCTTATATTAGAAATTTTCTTTCCACCTATTTCTCTTTCTTTTATCTTTTATCTTTTTTTATTTAGAAATTAAATTACTGAGGAGACATAGCATGTGAACTATTCATTGTGTTGTGTGTCCATCACCCTAAGTCAAACCACTTTCTGTCACCACATATTTGGGCCCCCTACTTCCCTCTTTGCACCCCCCCTCACCTATTTCTTTTTCTGTCTTTATTACTATTCTTTGAAACCATGGTATAAATGGTAACTTTTATACAGTTTGTTTCTTTATTAAACTTTGCAACAGGTTTTTTTGCAGACTAAAACTTATCCTTGTCAGAAACTTGTTTTAATTCTTAAACAGCCTATGGCTTTGTTTCCAAAAGTTTTTCAAAAGCTACATTTAAAACATTTTTTGATAAAATAAACAAAAATTAAAACAAAAATCTCTAAGTTTTTTCTAATAGCTAATAGTAAAGCACTTCTATGGTAGGAGTATTTTATTTTAATAGTTCTTTAATAAATTTGCACAGGTTATCAGCATGTCTTAAAATATGTATAGTCACTACCCTCTTAGTTAGTGGACATCCAAAATATTGAAGATAGCAGATGTCATTAAATTGTTCAGTTGATCCCTCAAAAGAGTTGGGCTTGGGCATATAGGCGAACAGCCAGAGAAGATGGTAGCTCCAAGCCAGTTAGAATATTGAGTCCTTTTAAGCAGTATGACAACTATTTTAAATGTACTTAATGTCATTTGAAAAAGAAAAAAAAACTTGTATAACATACTGAGAATATTTTGTAAACCCATGTACCTAAGGACATAAAATTCTAAATTCACTGAGATTAATAACCTCAATGAAATTTTAAAAAGAGAGATGAGAATGTCAGACCTTAAATATGTGTCATGTTGAATATATTTAAGTTGTTTATTAATAAATGATCATAATTATAAATGAACTGATATGTTTGGATCTGCAGTCAAATATTGCAAATTTAATAAAGCAAGGTAAAATGTACTTTCCAAGTGACTTTCAGAAAGTAGGAATCTAGATTGCAGAGAAATAAATTCAAGATTTGCAAGTCACTGTTTTCTTTTGAAAATATTTATAAATATGATCTATAAAAATGAAAACCTATTTTAGAGCAAACTATTAATATATACTTTCATCTCATTTGATTTTTTTTTCTTTTTGGCAAGAGAGACAGAGAGAGGGATAGACAGGAAAGGAGAGAAATAAGAAGTGTCAATTGGTAGTTGCAGCACTTTGGCTGTTCACTGATTGCTTGGCTGGGGGGCTCCAGCTGAGCCAGTGATGCCTTGCTCAAGCCAGCAGCCTTGGGCTTCCAGCCAGTGACCTCAGTCTCAAGCCAGCAACCATGAGGTCATGTCTGTGATCCCACACTCAAGCTAGTGAGCTGACGCTCAGGCCAGCGGCCTCAGGATTTCAAACCTGGGTCCTCAGCATCCCAGGTTGACACTTCATCCATTGCACCACCACCTACCTGGTCAGGCTTATTTGAATTTTTTTCAAAATGAGCATCTGGTTTTTTGAAACCAAAAAAAACAAAAGGAATGGAGATACTTTAAAAGAAATAAGGTAAAGGTAAACTGGAGGAAAAAATAAAATTTAACCTTTCTATAAAGTTACTATGATAAAAAGAAATACCCTAATATCTCCTTTTAGGATATAGCAATTAAAAAATGTGATATATGTAAAAATGGTATTTTCATGCAACTATGACCTGAAGGCTAAAACAAACAAAAACAAAAACCATAGTCAAAAGTGCAGTTTGAGATATAAGCTTTGGAGATTAACTCTAGGTGTAGCAAAGACTTAAACATGAAAGGCAAAACTATAGAATTTTAAGGGAGTATCTTCAAAGTAGGGAAATTTTTAAGATACAAAATGAAAAAGTCATTAAGAAAAAGATTGTTAAATTTTATTGCATTACTATTATGATCTTTCTTCTTTCACAAGCCACTTTAAGAGAATGAAAAGACAAGTTAGAAACTAGAGAAGGTATTTCAACACAAATAATTGAAAAAGAATTACTACAAATTAATGCAAAAAGTAGGAAAATGGGCAAAAGATCTTTTAAGTTTAATCTGATTTTGCTTTCAAATGGCCCTATATTTCTGATCTTTATATCTGTCTTTCCGTGTACCACTTATCTAAGGAAGCAAAATCCAATATTGTGTGTTTCTCAGTTATTGTTTTTGGAAAATAAATCAAGCAGATTAAAATTAGAACACTGAAAAAGTCACCCTTGGACTGACTCACTACTATATCGTTTTCTACCCCCACCCAATTCATTATTACTTTCTCACAGCTTCTGACCTTTGACATAGTTATTGTATTACATTTATTCTTCTGTAATATCAAGTAGATATGACATTATCTACTGGAGTGTCACTGCTGACAGTTTTTCCCCAACATGATTCACGCAAACATTTACCATTTTTGTGTCATTAATCTTTTAAAATTGTGCCCATTGTTCTTAAATTTTTTTAAAGTTTATTTATTCATTTGAGAGAGAGAGAGAGAAAGAGAGAGAGAGAGAAGCGGGAGAGGGGCAGGAAGCATCAACTCCTATATGTGCCTTGACCAGGCAAGCCCAGGGATTTGAACTGGTGATCTCAGCATTCCAGGTCGACGCTTTATCCACTGTGCCACTACTGGTCAGGCAAAATTGTGCCCATTTTTAAGTGTGACTCTTATGGATAGTTACCTCACTCTTTTTTCATGCCTCTTTTACCAGCTAAATCAGTAATTCTAAACTGGGGGCAGTTTCTGCCCCTATATCTGGTACCATTTTGGGATGTCATTATGGGTAGGGTATGATACATGGCCAGGGATGCTGCTATTTATCTAGCAATATATAGGACAGCCCCCTGCAACAGAAGACCATATGACCCAAAATGTAAATAGTGCTATAATTAGCAACCTAGCTCTAACCTGCCTTTGTAGCTACTTTTTTTTTTTTTTTTGGTAACAGAGAGGGACAGACAGACAGACAGGAAGGGAGAGAAATGAGAAGTATCAGTTCTTTTCTGCGACACCTTATTTATTCATTGATTGCTTTCTTGTATGTGCATTGGCTGTGCGGCTACAGCAGACCAAGTAACCCCTTGCTCAAGCCAGAGACCTTGGATCCAAGCTGGTGGGCCGTGCTCAAACCAGATGAGCCCACACTCAAGCTGGCGAACTCGGGTTTTCCAACCTGGGTCCTCCCCGTCCCAGTCCGATGCTCTATCCACTGCGCCACCGCCTGGTCAGGCTGTAGCTACTTTCTTATCATGCTTGTCTTCTGTATTTGACTCTTCTGGTCATACCTGGCCTTTAGACTATTGTATTGAAGGAAAATGTAGTATTGTGTGAAACTTGGAAAGAGTTTGAGAACTATTTGGGGTATGAGATGAGAATTTGTGGCAGCTGCTCTGCTAGGATTTAAGGGCAGAACAAAAGAAAATTTTAAGAAATTTCACTATTAGAAAGGAAATCCTACATTAGTGTTACTTCATCGGAGTTCAGTAAAGATTTAAAATTTCTTCACTTTTAGGGCTTTTTGGATATAAGTTACTGTTCTGTTTATTTTTACCTAAACATAGCATTATGAGTTTGGCTAAAAGGCAGCTTGACTTTGGTTACATCCAGTTTCTCTACCAGAACTCCAGCAATCTATGCATAGTAAAGAAAGCAGACATTTGGGTTTATGGGCAGGCATTTCATAGCCTGATGAGACAGAAGTAGTTGATCATGTTGGCAAGTAGTTTTCACTGTAATGAAGGTATCCATGAAAGAAAGTGTAGATGTAATGTAAACCCTGGAATACGGGAGCCAAGCTGGGGATTTGAGATAAATATGGAACGTGTGAAATTTTACTGTGATCTTGTTCAGTCCTCAAAAATAATACAGAAATGAAGAAATTAAGACTGAGAGAAATTAGTTTTATCGTCCAAGGTCACACAACTAGGCAATATCATTTCTGGTATTCAAACCTGATCTGTCTGGCTTCAAGGCCCCTTTACTTTTTACTAAGCCTTTGAACTGCCTTAGAAAAATGACGACAGTTTCTGAAATGCATAAGCATTATTAGCAGTAATTGCTAGGAAGTATACTAATTGATAATTGTACCAGTCAGGATTCTTGGGTTGAAATAATAAAAGCCAACTGTCTAAAGCAGAAAAGGACTTTTTTGGAAACATATCATAGAGCTCAAAGATTCTGTGAGGCACAACAGGCTTAAGAGGGAGTACCAGGCTTAAGAAGGAAGCAGAACCCCAAAAAGGCAATGCCTAGCCAGTATCTTACTGTAAGGGAATTCTGCTTTGGAAGCTGCTGCTAATGCCATTTCCACTGGACATTCTCTATCATGTGCTGGGCTCTGCTGCCCTGGGACACTCATTGGAATTGGGTGCCTCAGTTTGGCCACAGATTTAATTAGTAATCTCTAGGGGTTTTCTATGTCTTTGCATCACTCTTACAGAATTCAAAGTCCTGGGTGGAAGCACTAGTTTGACTGAACCTAGGTCACATGACTGCCCAGTAGTAGCCAAAAAACCAGGAAGGGGACTATTCCAGACACTTAATTTATTTTGATGTCCCTCAAAATAAGAAGTACATTCAGATACTGGTCAAATGTATTTTATAAACACTGACACAAACACACAGCCTTGAATATTTGATATTACTTCCCAACGCCAGGGAGTGTTCATTAAATTGGTAACAGCATAATTTTAGTATGCCTTTCTATTTAAATTTATGTTTTAACACTCAGCACATAATTTTTATGGTAGAAAGGTGGAAAAATACAAGAGAAAGAAAACTTTGTTTTATCATAGTACCTGTGATGATAGACAACTCAATATTTTTGTGTATATTCTTCCAGACTTTGTTCAATACATAGAAGTAAATTTTTAAACAAAATTAGATAGTACTTATCATAGTACCATCGTTTTAAACTTCACAGTTTATATTAGACATTTTTCTGTGACAGTTTTAGAAGTATATACTGTTGTACTGTGTGGATGTATCATAATTTATTCAAAAATCACATAAATCATTGAACAGTTAGATTTTTCAGTATTTTTATCACGTATTTTACATTATTAGATTACTTCAGAAACATAAATTACTGGAAATACACTTGTTTGATCAAAATTCATCACATTTGAAAGGCTTTTACTTGTCTTCAAATTATTCTTCAGAAAAAATGCATTAAGGTAATCATATAAATGTGTATTTATTTTTTCAAAGTTCCAATATGGGCATTTCAAGCTTTTTGTCTTTGCTAATAATGTGCTAGTAAAGTAGAATTTTATTTCTTTTATTTATTCAACAGATATTTTGGAGCCCTGCTATAGGCCAAGCACAAGTCTGTTTTCTGGGGAGAGGCAAACTCCTTGCTCTTGTGAGTCTTATATTCTGTCTAGAGTATTATCACACAGTAGAATGAAGGGAAGAAAAATGAGGTCAGAGAAGGACAAAATTAAATATTAAATAAATTTGCAAAACGAGGAGGATTAGAAGATAATTCAGATAGGGCTTGGACTAGGGTGGAGAAAGAACTGTTTCAGGAAAAATGGAAAAGTTACTCTTATTTGATTTTAATATAAAAATCAAGCAAAGGTTAAAGGAAGCCAAAATATGGTGACAAGATGATTTGATTTTGGGAGTTTGTCACACAATGTAATATAAAGATCATGTACCATAGAAATGCACACCTGAAGCCTATATGATCCTATTAACCAATGTCACCCCTAATAAATATAATTTAAAAAGAGAAGAAATCAGGCAAAGACAATACAAGAAAAAATTACAGACCAGTCTCATATGGAAGCTTTGATGCAAAAATCCTAAGTATCACTGTAATCTACTACATTGAATAAATTAAGGGAGTAAAACTATGTGATTATCTTAATAGATGAGTAAAAAACATTAAATAAAATTTAAAACTTAAAAGAAAGAAATAGTAAATTAGGAATAAAAGGAAAATTTTTTAATTTTATAAAGTATCTACAAAAAATTTTTAAATAAAACAAATTTTAAAAAACAGCAAACATGCCATTTAAAAGCTGAAAAAAAGAAAAGGTTGCCTATTAATATTTCAACTTCAAATTACGTACTAGAAGTTTTACCCTATGTAATTAGAAAAGAAAAAAGAATAGAATTATAATAAGACAGATTGGCTAGCAAGACACAGAATGTCATTATTTGCGGATGTTACTATTATCTATGTAGAATTAAAAATAGATAACAGTAAGTTTGCTGGATTAAAAGTAAACTGAAAAATTAATAAATCCCCTTCTTACCAATAACAAAATTAAAAAATAAGAACAAGGATATCAATAATAAAAATTATACCAAGGATAAATAAAAGAAAATTCATGTACAGTTGATTTGAAGAAAATTATAAAACTTTGCTTAAAGACATTTAAAAACACATTAACAAGTAGATACATGTTGGTTTGGCTAAATGCAATAAAAATGCAAATTATCATCTTTATTAGTCTATATATATAATATGATACAATCCTAGAGTAAAATTTTCAGGATAAAAGTTTTGGGAGTTTTGTTTATTTGTTTGTAAAAAGAATGAATTTACTGAACAGATACTTATTCAGGGACTATTGCATGTCAATTACTAACAAGCTAAAGCCCAGTTCAATTCCTTCTCTGGTTCTTCCTCTGCAAAGTTAACCACTATTCTGAAATTAATGTGTTCATATACATTAATGTTTTTGTATTTGTACCACTTATATGTATTACTGATAAACAATATTTAATACTCTTATTTTCTATTTAAGTGTGCTATTCATATGTAGGTCTTCAATCCATGTGGACTTTTTGCCTTACCATATGATTTGAGGTAGGGATCTAATTTTATTTTTCCAAAGAAATAACCTGTTGTCTAGAAAAGCCTATTCTATTTTTATTGATTTTAGTAGTACACCTTCTGTGAGATTTATTTACCATTACCAAGTATATATGCTTTTTGCGCTGTTGTTAACTCTTTCTGTTACATTTTCTATTATGTTTATACTTAAATTAAACTCCTCTTGTACTTATTTTTATTGTCCATTTATTTTTTAACAGGCTATCTTCATGAATAGTCTTACAACTTTGGTTGGTACACATGAGTTTTTTGAGTAGATAATTTTATCATTAGCAAATAGTAAGGATTCTAGATCCTATTTAATATTTGTTTCTCATTTTATTTTCTTGTTTCATTGGGTAATTATAACAGAATGCTAAACAAGTGTATCCTGTACAGTTTATCATTTATTTTAAATAGAATTATTGAACTTCATCAAATAACTTTAGTCATTTAGTGTGATAATCGTATAGTTTTTATCTTTGACCTATTAAAATAATATATTTTCTTCAATTTCCCAACATAGTTATTTTATGTTATTCATATGAACTCTACTTAGTCATGTATTTGATTTGCTTATTTTTAAAAAACCTATTCCATAGGCATGGGATAGAAATTATCTTTTTATTTACTGCTATATCCTTACTGTCGGGTACAGTTCCTGGCATAGAATAAACAGTGAGTATTTACCTAATGAAAAAATAAATGAGATTAGTTTTCAACTTTTATTATTGCCTTGTTATTGCATTTTAGAGCAAAGTACTAATTTTATAAAATGAAATTAAAGGCTTCATTCTCTAACATCATTCAAAATATTAAAATAGCACTACAACTGTTTTCTTGGTCTTTGAAAAGAGCCACCTTTTGTTGTGGTTGTTCCATATCTACCTTTTTGAGTTTTGTTTTATTTATTTCTGTTTATATTTTTGTTCTTTCTTAATGTCAACTTTTTTTTTTAGACAGTTAAATTTAATAGGTTGACATTGGTCAACCAGAGTACATAAATTTAAAGAAAATATCTCCACATCATTTTGACAGTCAATCATGCCTTATACCCATCACCCAAACTCAAATCATCCTCCATCACCCTATATTTTGTTTCTCTTTAAGCCCCTCCCCCGTCCCCACTCCACCCTTCTCTGTCCTCCCTTCTCCTTCCCCTGGTAACCACTGCACTTTTATCTATATCCATGAATCTCAATTTTGTGTCCCACCTATGTATGGAGTCATACAGTTCTTAGCTTTTTCTGATTTACTTATTTCACTCAGTATAATGTTATTAAGGTCATCCATGTTGTCATAAATCAGGGGTCCCCAAATTTTTTACACAGGGGGCCAGTTCACTGGCCCTCAGACCGTTGGAGGGCCAGACTATAAAAAAAACTATGAACAAATCCCTATGCACACTGCACAGATCTTATTTTAAAGTAAAAAAAACAAAACGGGAACAAATACAATATTTAAAATAAAGAACAAGTAAATTTAAATCAACCAACTGACCAGTATTTCAATGGGAACTATGCTCCTCTCACCACCAATGAAAGAGGTGCCCCTTCCGGAAGTGCGGCAGGGGCCAGATAAATGGCCTCAGGGGGAGCCGCATGTGGCCCTCAGGCCGTAGTTTGGGGACCCCTGTCATAAATGATACTATGTCATCATTTCTTATGGCGTAGTAGTATTCCATTGTATATATATACCACATTTTCTTTATCCAATCCTCTATTGAAGGGCTTTTTGGTTGTTTCCATGTCTTGGCCACCATAAACAATGCTGTGATGAACATGGGGATGCATGTGTCTACGTACCCATCTTTTCAAGTTTGGGGGTAATATACCCAGTAAAGGGATTGCTGGGTCATATGGTAGTTCTATTCTTAACTTTTTGAGGAACCACCATACCTTCTTCCACAATGGTTGTACTAATTTACATTCCCACCAACAGTGAATGAGTGTTCCTTTTCCTCTTCAGCCTCTGCAACACTAGTTATTACCTGGCTTGTTGATAATAGCTAATCTAACAGGTGTGAGGTGGTATCTCATAGTAGTTTTGATTTGTATTTCTCTAATACCTAGTGAAGATGAGCATCTTTTCATATATCTCTTGGCCATTTGTACGTCTTTGTGGGAGAAGTGCCTGTTCATGTCCTCTTTCCATTTTTTATTGGGTTGTTTGCTTGTCTGTTGCTGAGCTTTGTGAGTTCTTTATATATTTTGGATATTAGCCCCTTATCTGAGCTGTTGTTTAAAAATATCATCTCCCGTTTAGTTAGCTGTCTGTTTGTTTTGTTGTCAGTTTCTGCTGCTGAGCAGAAGCTTTTTAGTCTGATGTAGTCCCAGTCATTTATCTTTGCTTCACTTCCCTTGTCTGTGGGGTCAAATTCATAAAATATTGTCAACTGCCAAGGTTCACGAGTTTAGTACCTATGTTTTCTTCTATGTAATTTATTGTTTCAGATCTTATATTTAGGTCTTTGATCCATTTTGAATTAATTTGTCTGCAAAGAGACAAATTGTATTCAAGTTTCATTGTTTTGCATGTGGCAGTTTTCCCAGCACCATTTATTAGAGAGGCTTTCTTCTCTCCATTGTGTGTTTTTGGCTCTTTTATCAAAGATGATTTGACCATATATATGTGGTTTTATTTCTGGGCTCTCTATTCTGTTCCATTGGTCTGTGTGTCTATTTTTCTGCCAGTACCATGCTGTTTTGATTATTGTGGCTCTGTAGTATAGTTTGAAGTCAGTTATTATAATGCCTCCAGCTTTGGGGTTTTTTTCCCCCCTTAGGATTACTTTGGTTATTTGAGGTTTTTTATGGTTCCATATAAACCTGATGATTATTTGTTCCATTTGTTTAAAAAATGATATTGGAATTTTGATGGGACTTGCATTAAATTTGTAATTAATGGGTAATATGGTCATTTTAACTATATTTATTCTTTCTATCCATGAACAAGGAATACTTTTCCATTTCATTGTCTTTTTCATTTTCCTTTAATAATGCTTTGTAGTTTTCAGTATATAGAGCCTTTACATTCTTTGTTATGTTTATTCCTAGGTATTTTATTTTTTCTGTTGCAACTGTAAAAGGGATTATTTTTTTTTTAGTTTAGTTTTCGAAGTTTTACTATTGGCATATAAGAAAGCAATAGATTTCTGTATATTAATTTTGTATCCTGCGACCTTACTGTATTGGTTTATTGTTTCTAATAGCCTTTCTGTGGAGTCTTTGTGGTTTTCTATATACAGGATCATATCATCTGCAAATGTGCAACCTTTAATTCTTCTTTCTCAATATGAATGCCTTTTATTTCTTTCTCTTATCTGATTGCTCTGGATAGTAATTCCAGCATTATGTTGAATAGGATTGGAGAGAGTGAGCCACCTTGTCTTGTTCCTGATTTTAGAGGAAAAATTTTTAGTTTTTTACCATTTTGTGTGATGTTAGCTGATGGTTGTCTTAAATGCCCTTTATTATGTTGAAGTATTTTCCTTCTATACCCATTTTGCTGAGTGTTTTAAATATAAAAGGATATTGTATTTTATCAAATGCCTTTTCTGCATCTATTGATGGGATCATATGGTTTTTGTTCTTTGTTTTGTTGATATGGTGTATTACATTAATCATTTTATGTATGTTGAACCATCCTTGTGTTTCTGGGATGAACCCCACTTGATCATGTTGAATTACTTTTTAATGTGTTATTGTATTTGATTTGCTAGTATTTTGTTTAGTATTTTTTCATCTGTATTCATTAGAGATATTGGTCTGTAGTTTTCTTTTTTTGTGCTGTCCTTGCCAAGTTTTAGTATGAGAGTTATGTTGGCCTCATAAAATGTATTTGGAAGTATTGCTTTTTCTTCAATTTTTTGGAAGACTTTGATAAGGACAGGAACCAAATCTTCTTTGAATGTTTGGTAAAATTTACTAGTATAGCAATCTGGCCCCAGACTTTTATTTTGGGGAAAGTTTTTGATAGTTGTTTCTATTTCCTCCCTGCTTGTTGGTCTATTTAGGCTTTCTACTTCATGATTCAGTCTAGGAAGATTGTATTGTTTCAGGAGTTTATCCATTTCTTCTAGATTGTTGAATTTGGTGGCATATAGTTTTTCATAGTATCCTGCAATAATCCTTTGTATTTCTATATCTGTGGTAATTTCTCTCTTTCACTTTGGATTTTGTTTATATGAGTCCTTTCTCTTTTTTCCTTAGTGAGTCTTGCCAGGGGGTTGTCAATTTTGTTGATCTTTTCAAAGAACTAGCTCTTTGTTGTATTAATTTTTTCTATAGTCTTTCAGTTCTCTATTTCATTTATTTCCTCTCTAATTTTTATTTTTTCCTTTCTTTTGCTGGTTTTGGGTTGCCTTTGCTCTTCTTTTTCTAGTTCATTAAGATGTGATGTTAAGCCTGACCTGGCGGTAGTGCAGTGGATAGAGCATCTGACTGGGATGCGGAGGACCCCGGTTCAAAAACCCGAGATCACCAGCTTGAGCGTTGGCTCATTTGGTTTGAGCAAGGCTCACCAGCTTGAGCTCAAGGTTGGTGGCTTGAGCAACGGGTCACTCGCTCTGCTTTAGCCCCCCAGTCAAGGCACATATGAGAAAGCAATTAATGAACAACTAAGGTGCTGCAACGAAGAATTGATGCTTCTCATCTCTCTCCCTTCCTGTCTGTCTGTTCTTATCTGTCCCGCTCTCTGTCTCTCTCTGTCTCCGTCACAAAAGAAAAAGAAAGATGTGATGTTAGGTTGTTTACTTGGGTTCTCTCTTGTTTTTTCATATAAGCCTTAATGATGTGAACTTTTCTGTTATTACTGCTTTTCTGCATCCCAGAGATTCTGATATGTTGTGTTGTCATTTTCGTTTGTCTGTATATATGTTTTGATCTCTTCTTTTATTTCTTCTTTGACCCTGTCATTTTTTAGAAATATGTTGTTTTATTTACACATTTTGGGGGGTTTGTTTACTTCTTTTTTGCAGTTGAATTCTATTTTCAAAGGCTTATGGTCAGAGATTGGTATAATTTCCATCTTTCTGAATTTGTTGATGTTAGTTTTGTGGCCAAACATATGTTCTGTTCTTGAGAATGTGCCGTGTACACTGGAGAAAAATGTATACTCTGATGTTTGGGATGAAATTACCTGTAGATGTCTATTATGTCCATTTGTTCTAGTGTTTCATTTATAGCCAATATTTCTGTATTGATTTTCTGTTTGGATAAATGATCTAAAGCCATCAGTGGTGTATTGAGGTCTCCAAGTATGATTATAGTTTTTTTAGTTTGTACTTTTAGATCAGTTAGTAGATGTCTTATATATTTTGGTGCATATATATTAAGAAGTCTTCTTGATACAATGTCCCCTTTATCATTATGAAATGTCCATCTTTGTCTCTGGTTGCCTTTGTTGTCTTGAAGCCAGCATTGTCAGATATGAGTATGGCTATGCCTGCTTTTCTTTGAATATTATTTGTTTGGAGAATCGTCTTACAACTTTTCACTCTGTTTTATTCTTATCCTTGTAGCTTGTGTTTCTTAAAGGCAGTATATTGGTGGGGTTTTTGCTTCTTGATCCAATCTGCTACTCTGTGTCTCTTTATTGGTGATTTTAATCTATTTACTTTTAGTATAATTTTTGACACATGAGGATTTTCTATTGCCATTTTATATACTGCTTTCTGGTAGCTTTGTGTCTTGTTTGGTTCTTTTTTGTTTTCCTGTCATTTGTTTTTGTTTCTTGGTATTCCATACTTCTATCTTATGTTTTTTCTTTTTTTAAGCTATGTGTTTCAGTAGTGGCATTTTCAGGGGTAGTTACCATTAGGTTATTAAAAGAAAAATTATCATATTTATTAGAGTCCATTATCTCATGAGTGCTTCTGCATCCCATCCATCCTTGCTACTGCTGATCTTTATCCTTTCCCCTTTTATGTTATTGTCACAGATTATCCTTGTTTTTATTGTAGTTTTGTTAAAATTTTTACTTATAGTTTTCTTTTGTTCTTTAATCTGGTATCTGGTCAGGTAATCCCCTTTAGTATTTCCTCTAGTGGGTGTTTTCTGGTGATAAATTCCCTCAGCCTCTGTATGTCTGTAAATGTTTTCTTTTCCTCTTCATATTTTAAGGATAGCTTTGATGGATATAGTATTCTTGGCTAGTAGTTTCTCTCTTTCAGTACTTTAAATGTTGGGATCCACTCTCTTCTGGCTTGTAGAGTTTCTGCTGAGAAATCTGATTATAGGCTAATGGGCTTTCCTTTATATGTTATATTCCTCTTCTCCCTAGCTGCCTTGAGGATTCTTCCTTTGTCATTGATTTGTGATAATTTCATTATGATGTGCCTTGGTGTAGGTCTGTGTTGAGATAACTGAGCACTCTGTTTGCTTTTTGGATTTGAGGCTCTAACTCTTTCCACAGGCTTGGGAAGTTTTCATTGATTATTTGTTTCAATATGTTCTCCATTCCCTTTTCCCTCTCTTGTTCTTCTAATATACCTATTATTCTTATAATGGAGTCAAATGATTCTTATAGGGCTTTCTCTTTTCATTTTTTTTATTTTTAATTTTTAATTTATTTATTTTCCCAAAGTTAGAGGCAGGGAGGCAGTCAGACAGACTCCCACATGCCCCCAACAGGGATCCACCCGGCATGCCCACCAGGGAGCGATGCTCTCCCCATCTGGGGCATTGCTCCTTTGGTGCCAGAACCATTCTAGCACTGAGGTGAAAAGTCTGTGGAGCCATCCTCAGCGCCCAGTCCAACTCTGCTCCAATGGAGCCCTGGCTGCAGAAGGGGAAGAGAGAGACCAAGAGGTAGGAGAGAAGGGGAAAGGTGGAAAAGCAGATGGGTACTTCTCCTGTGTGCCCTGACAGGGAATTGAACACAGGACTTCCACACACTGGGCCAATGTTCTACTGCTAAGCCAACCAGCCAGGGCCTCTCATATTTTTTAAATTTGTCACTCTCTCTCTTCTTCTTTCTGTAGTATCTCTAGTTGCCTGTCTTCAATGTCACTGATTCTCTCCTATATCTGGCCTGTTGTATTAGCTAAATTGTTACTTCATTTTTCAGTTCGTGTTTTGAGTTTTTCATCTCTATTTGGTTCTTTTTTATAGTTTCAGTTTCCTTGGTGAAATACTCTTTTTGTTTATTAAGTTGTTTTTTGAGCTCACTAAATTGCCTTTCAGTGTTTTCTTACATCTTGAGTATTTTTAGAACTTCAATTTTCAATTTTCTGTCATTAAGCTTCGAGGCCTCCATGTAACTGAGATTTTTTTTTTTGGAAATTTTTCATCATCTATCTGAGCTATGTCTCTGTCTTGTGTATCCATAATATTTGATTTTTTTTTCTTAATGGCATTTGAAAGTGGTATTGTTAATAACTGTAACAAGAGACAACTAAAAAATAAAAATAAAAATTGAAAAAAATAGTGAAACAATGAAAACTCTATAAATAATGAGAAGTAGAACAAAAACTACAGATATTAAAAAGCAGAAGTTGAGAAAGAAAATTAAAAATAAAACAAAATTAAAGCCAGAAAAATCAAAACACCACAAAAAGAAATATGTCTAAAATATAATAATTTGATGAAAAATGATGTTCAGGTGAGATGGAATAAAGGAAAAGAAAAAAAAAAATGTGATAGGAAGAGAGAAGGGAGGAAATAAAAAAAAGAAAGTGTCAGAAATGAAACCCTTGCAAAAATAAAAAATATAACAACTAAGGATAATGAAGTTCACATGGGAAAAGGACAAAGAAGAAAAAGGAAATTAAAAAGTGGGATAAACCAGTTTTGAGAGGTAATGTATCCCCTTTTCCGATAGGAGGCACTGTACTACAAGTTTGTCTTGTAGTAATCTCTGCAAGATTCTTGGTTGGGGTTCTGCTGAGGAGTCGCTGTTGTAATGATGCAGGCAGAGCCCTCACGTTGGTAGGAGGTGCTTGTTGATAGGGCTCTGCAATTTTGTTTTGTCTCTAGCAATGACCGACCAGGGGTTCTCCGGGGCCCTCCTTCACGTCCCAACAGAGTAGGGGATCAAGCACCTGGCACTCCTGCCTCTTGCAGGAGAGAGCAGGCTGGAGACTCAGTTGAGGGGGGGGGGGGTCCTCCACTGTCACTGTTCGCACAGCAAGCGGAGCAATGTGGGACCAGAAGGTTGGAGTGGCACAGTCCAGTCCCTCCGGTACCACTCTTAAGCAGTCAAAGTGCAGCCCTGGGCAGGGCAGAGGCTGTGCAACACAAGCCCAGTGTCCCCTTAGGAAGCAATTGAGGCACAGATCGCAGATCAAGCGCGTCCCACCCCCACATGCTAAACTCCACCAGGCAAGTCAGTGCTGGAGCTTCTGAGCCTGTGGGGCACAGATAACAGATAAAGTGCGCCTGGCGCCACAAGGCTGAACTCTCCTGGTTAGGCAGGCAGATCAAGTGCACCCAAGGGCTTTGTGTGCACCCAGTGCCTGCCGTAGCCCAGCATCTGTAATCACGGGTACGGTGGACGCCAGGAAATGGCCCTGCACCCCCTTCTTGATTGTTGCCCCTATCTCAGCTCCTTCTCCCCAGACTCTCTTCTCCTGGCTCCGGCTGGGAGACAAAGGCTGCGACAACACTGCCTCCCTCCCTCAAGTTCATGAGGAAAAAGAAAGGCTCACTCTTCTGGCATTTTTTTCTTCTGTGATCACATTATATCTTTGGCCTGCCTTCTTGCACAGTCATACCTTTGTCTGTCTGGTGTGTGTATATTTCAGTTCATCTGGGTTTTTTTCTCTGCATATAGTTGTAGAATTTGTTGAAATTTCAAGGAGAAGGAGCAGGGGTACCTCTCACGCCACCATTTCTCTGATGTCACACTCTGTTCTTTCTTTTTTCTTTTTTTCTTTTTTTCATTTTTCTGAAGCTGGAAACACGGAGAGACAGTCAGACAGACTCCCGCATGCGCCCAACCGGGATCCACCTGGCACACCCACCAGGGGCGACGCTCTGCCCACCAGGGGGCGATGCTCTGCCCATCCTGGGCGTCGCCATGTTTCGACCAGAGCCACTCTATCGCCTGAGGCAGAGGCCACAGAGCCATGCCCAGCGCCCAGGTCATCTTTGCTCCAATGGAGCCTTGGCTGCGGGAGGGGAAGAGAGAGACAGAGAGGAAAGCGCGGCGGAGGGGTGGAAAAGCAAATGGGCGCTTCTCCTGTGTGCCCTGGCCGGGCATCGAACCTGGGTCCTGCGCACGCTAGGCCGACGCTCTACCGCTGAGCCAACCGGCCAGGGCTTGTTCTTTCTTTTTTAGGTTCATATTGTTGTTCTTTTCTGGCTTCTTGAATTAAATGTGTGGTTTATATATTTCAAACTATTTCTTTTTTATTTTAAGTCTGTTTTCTTTTGAGCTTCATTACTCCTCTGTAATTATTTTTATTCTTTAATACAGGCATCAACATTAATACAGACATTTAAGAAATGCTCTGGGTTTTTTCAGTTGTAAGATGATTTCAGCTATTCTTTTGTTGTATATTTATGATTGTATTTCTTTATTTAGATAATGTGATTTGCATAGCTTGTACTTGGGGAATTCACTGAAATTTTCTTTATGGTCCAATATATAGTCACTTCCTATGGACATCTAAAAATAATATGTATTTTCTATTAAGAAAACTTGGTATCTGTGTAATATATTTTATTGGAATTTGATTTTTTTTTTTTTTTCATTTTTCCGAAGCTGGAAACAGGGAGGCAGTGAGACAGACTCCCGCATGCGCCCGACCGGGATCCACCTGGCATGCCCACCAGGGGGCGATGCTCTACCCATCTGGAGCATCGCTCTGTTGCATCCAGAGCCATTCTAGCGCCTGAGGCAGAGGCCAAAGAGCCATCCTCAGTGCCCGGGCCATCTTTGCTCCAATGGAGCCTGGCTGCGGGAGGGGAAGAGAGAGACAGAGAGGAAGGAGAGGGGGAGGGGTGGAGAAGCAGATGGGCGCTTCTCCTGTGTGCCCTGGCTGGGAATCGAACCCGGGACTCCTGCACACCAGGCCGAAGCTCTACCGCTGAGCCAACTGAAATATCCTTCTTCTAATTAATTAATTTTGTTTTCAATAAAAAAAATTTTCTGATATCTGCTATCTTTGTTAGCATTTTCATAGTTTATTATTTTATCCTGTGGTTTTCAGCATTTCTCTATTAAATTGCTCTAAATATGCCTTTTTAAACTAGTATATCACTGCAATTTTTTTTAATTTTTTTTTATTTCTATTTTTCTGAAGTGAGAAGCAGGAAGGCAGAGAGACACTCCCACATGCACCTGACTGGGATCCACCCAGCAAGCCTGCTAGGGGGTGATGCTATGCCTGTTTGGGACGTTGCTCCAGTTGCAACCAGAGCCATTCTAGCGCCTGAGGCGAAGGCCATGGAGCCATCCTCAGCGCCCAGGCCAACAAGGCTCTGGGAGGGGAAGAGAGAGAGATAGAGAGAAAGGAGAGGGGTAAGAGAGAGAGGGAAGGGTGGAGAAGCAAATAGGTGCTTCTCCTGTGTGCCCTGGCCAGTAATCAAACCTGGGACTTCCACATGCGAGGCCAACGCTCTACCACTGAGCCTACCAGCCAGGGCCCAGTCTTTATTTTTTTAATGGGGGAATAAAATATATCGGTATGTATTATGACTGTTGATATTTTTGAATTATTTCTTGCCCCACAATTCTTTACTTTTCTACTTATTACTTTCTTGAATATTTGTTCATCTTATTTCTTTTCCTTCTTTCTCTTGAACTAATCTAATATTCTTCTTTATCTTGGTTTTTCTTTAGGTAGTTTGGAAATTTTGTATCCTGTTTAAATTTTTGTTCACACCCTATTGTTACTAAATTTCCTTTTGCCAGTGTGCATCCACAGTTAGACTTAACTATAAATTTATGTGGTTTTGCTCAGTAGTCTTTCTTGAATTACTTGTCTTT